>NC_132909.1:60458462-60810337 GCF_047675955.1 Chlorocebus sabaeus | reverse complement strand
AGGCATGGCACCCCCCACCTCGACAGTGCAGTGCCAGGGCTGCCCAGCAGGTGGAGTCATACAGCAGGGGTCCAGGGGAGAAAAAAAAGGTCCCGGCCTGACCAGGGACCACCAGCTCCGCTCTCTGAGGCGTCCTGGATATTTATTCACTTCATGGGATGGCCGTCCCCACGTGCCATGACTGGATGCGCTGCTGTCCCAAGGCGTACAGCTCAAGGTCGGGGGACAGGGTCGGTAACCAGGACAGAGATCAGCTGCCTTTCAAAACAATGTAGAAACAGGCTGGGCCGGGCGCGGTGGCTCACGCCTGTAATCCCAGCACTTTGGGAGGCCGAGGCAGGCGGATCACGAGGTCAGGAGATCGAGACCATCCTGGCTAACATGGTGAAACCCCGTCTCTACTAAAAATACAAAAAAAAAACTAGCCGGGCGAGGTGGCGGCGCCTGTAGTCCCAGCTACTCGGAGGCGGGAGAATGGCGTGAACCCGGGAGGCGGAGCTTGCAGTGAGCCGAGATCGCGCCACTGAACTCCAGCCTGAGAGACACAGCAAGACTCCGTCTCAAAAAAAAAAAAAAAAAAAAAAAGAAACAGGCTGGGCGCAGTAGCTCACGCCTGTAATCCCAGCACTTTGGGAGGTGGAGCCCGAGGCCGAGGCAGGTGGATCATTTGAGGTGAGGAGTTTGAGACGAGCTTAGCCAACATGGGGAAACCCCATCCCTACTAAAACTACAAAAAATTAGTCGGGTGTAGGGGTGCCTGTAATCCCAGCTACTTGGGAGGCTGAGGCAGGAGAATCGCTTGAACCCGGAAGGCAGAGTCTTCAGTGAGCTGAGATGGTGCCACCGCACTCCAGCCTGGGCAACAAGAGCGAAACTCCATCTCAAAAAACAAAACAACAACAACAACAAAAAACCTGCCGGGGACAGTGGCTCACGCCTGTAATCCCAGCACTTTGGGAGGTCGAGGCGGGAGGATCACCTGAGGTTGGGAGCTCGAGACCAGCCTGAGCAACATGCAGAAACCCCGTCTCTACTAAAAAAAAAATACAAAATTAGCCGGGCGTGGTGGCGCATGCCCGTAATCTCAGCTATTCAGGAGGCTGAGGCAGGAGAATCGTTTGAACCCGGGAGGCGGAGGTTGCGGTGAGCCAAGATTGTGACATTGCACTCCAGCCTGGGTGACAGGGCGAGACTCCTTTTCAAAAAAAAGTAAAAATAAAAATAAACTGAAACAGACGGGTACAAATGGCAAAGGACAAGAACCGGAGGAGAGGGGCCTGACTGCCACCACACGATGGGGCGGGGCCGGCGGGGCCTTCTCCCCTGTGCCTCTCCACCCCTGCCAAGAGCCCACCTTGGCTGTGAGCCACTTCCATGGTCCACACAGAGCAAGTTAAGAGTCCGGCTCTCAGCCAGGCACGGTGGCTCACGCCTGCAACCCCAGCACTTTGGGAGGCCGAGGCAGGCGGATTGCCCAAGCTCAGGAGTTTGAGACCAGCCTGGGCAACACAGTGAAACTCTGTCTCAACCAAAATACAAAAAATCAGTCAGGCGTGGCGGCGTGCTCCTGTAATCCCAGGTATTCGGGAGGCTGAGGCAGGAGTATGACTTGAACCCGGGTGGTGGAGGTTGCAGTGAGCTGAGATCATACCACTGCACTTCAGCCAGGGCGACAGAGCGAGACTCTGTCTCAAAAAAAAAAAAAAAAAGTCCAGCACTCAGCTCCTCCTCATCCCAAGGTCTTTTTTGTCCCCAAAGCACATTTCCCACTGGGTGTTTCCAGGGTTCCTGTGCTCCCCGCCGGGCACAGAGGACTAAAAGCATCCAGGAGCCCTGCAGCCTCTTCCAGGAGCTCACAGAGAAGCTGGAGTGGGCACCTCTGTGGGACACTGCCCTCAGCCAGGGGTTCACATGTTCCGAGGATGGGTGCCGTGGTGCCTAAGGAGGACCCCACACATCAGGGTGACTGCAAGCACGAGCTGTTTTTGTCACTTGGTGACCTGTGTGCAGGTGCTGGGGGGCGGGGGCGGGGGCCTGGCTGACAAGGTGGGCCAACCCTGGCCCCATCATTCATTCCTCCAGCACATGTTCTCTTAATACCTGCCCAGGACCTCAGAGAGGGCACACAGCCTGCAGAGTGCAAAGGGTAGGGCCCTCCTTCCCTGTCTCGTCCACTCCCCCAAAGTCCATTTCCTCCAGGCAGCCCTCCAAGGTTCTCCCTGCAGAAGCAGCAGTGCCGGGCACGGTGCCTGGGATACAGAGGTGGACGGCATGGTGGAGCCCTCACCTCACTCCGCCTCCTCGGCCAGGGCACACAGGGCTGTGGCCAACTCGGGCCTGCCCAGGCCCACTTCCATGGCTTTCAGACCCTGCCTCCCTGGGGCCTGCTCCTGAGGCAGTGCTGGCTCCCTTTTGGTCTCTGAGGGCCTCTGAGCCACCATGAGAGGAGGAGGGAGGGGTCTCAGAAAAACAGACTGTGACCTGTGACCATTAACAGGGTGCAGATGGACCTATCGCCAGGACAAACGGACAGGCTGGGAAGCCACAGGGCGGGGATACGCTTGGCGTGTACGCCGGGCCCACACCCCCAAGCACACACTCTCTGCCACCTTCCTGGTCCTGCCCCCGCCAGGCTCTTCTGGGGACCCCAGGCTTGATGGAGTTGGCCCAGGGCAGGTGTCTGCAGAGATATGAGGAAGGAAGGAAAGTGGGAAGGGGAAGGAAACACTGACCCAGAGGCGCAGGCCCCTCCATGCCTGTGGCACATCAACTCTCCAGACGTGAGTCTCTGTGGGAACAGGAAGAGACTGCAGAAAGCCAGGGGTCGCATACTGCCCAACCACGGCAGCGCTCCCAGGCTGGAGACACATGAGACAGCACGTCAACAGTGAGCCCCAGTCGGCCACGAGCTCCCAAGCAGCCCCAAGCCCAGAGCATGAGAACATTCCAGGCTTTCAGCGGGCTGTCTCCATCCCCAGAGTCCACAGCCCTAATCCCACTCCCAGCCACAGGCAAACTCCTACTCATCCTCCAAAGCCCAGCCCAGTAATTGTGTGCTTGGAAACACTTGCCCCACTCCCCTACAACTCCGAGTGACACCTGGGCCCACCCCACGTCACCCACTCCACTCCCTGCAACTCCCAGTGACAGCTGCCCTCTCTCCTGGACCCGGGGCCACCCCACGTCACCCCCTCCGCTTCTGTTTCGCGAGTCCCCTCAGCCTAGACCCACAGACATTGAGTCCAGATGGACCCAGAAAGGGCCTTGGAGGGCAACAGGACCAGCTCCTGGCTTTACAGAGAACACTGAAGTCCTGTGGAGTGTGTGTCCAGGCTCAGTCCACAGCTCGTCCCGAGTCCTCCCACAACCACTCCTTTCCTGAGGCCGGAAGCAAAGGCAGGTCCCGGAACCCCGGCCTCCAGGCATGCAGCCTGTCATGGGACGGGAGGCGCTCTGTCCTTGCAGCCATTCCCCAAAACTTCTCAGAGCCTAAGGAAGGGACAGCCCCGAAACAGCCAGTGCACATAGGGCTCCTCCAAGGGTCCCTGAGGACTCGGCTATTAGCGGAGGAGGAGAAAAGGTGACGTGAGAGGTCCCCATGAAGCTCAGGGACCCCCAGGATTGCCCTGACAGGCTCCTGGCTCCCTGGGACCCAGGTGTCTCTTTCTACCCTGTTTATTTCCTTTTCAGGTTTTTGCTTTTTGTTCTGCCACAGATCATACCAACAGTCCACCCACTGCGTGGACGGCATGAGGAGCAAGCCACGGCCCTCGCACCCAGCGCTCCCCCAAAACCCGCCTGCTCCTCTCCAGGGGCTGCTCTGCAGAAGGGATTCTGAGGGTGGGCAGGAGGGTGGAGGAGGACAGCGTTTCCTCGTCAAAGTGAGGCCTGCCACGGCACAGCCTGCACGACGTTTCCTGTCACACTCAGATGCCACGACCCCATTGTGCACAAGAGCTCACGGAGGTTCCGGAAGCAACAGGCTCAAGGGGGTGATGCCCAGCAGGTGGAGGCTGGAGCCTTCCTAGCGAGCTCTGCCCCACAGAAAGCCAAGCAAGATGCCTTCATTCCGGGCTGTGGTCTCCACAGGGACTGAGGCTGGCCACTAGCACCTGCGCCTCAAGTCTGCAATCCCTGGAGGAGACGGTAAAGCTGCAGAGGGCTCTGGGGAGGGCAGGGGGGTGGCTCAGGCACCACAGGAGACCCCGAAACCCCTCCCAGCTGGCACGCTTGTCCCTGCTGACCCTGGCCCCAGCGAGCTGCTCTGCCTCTCCTGTCTCAGGCTCTGGGGGCAGGGACGGTGCTTCTCAGGGCCTCTGCCTCTCCCTATAGGCAGACCACCAGCTCAGCCATCCCTCTCGAAAACAAAAAAACAGGCCCAGCGCAGCGGCTCACGCCTGTAATCCCAGCACTTTGGGAGGCTGAGACAGGTGGATCACCTGAGGCCAGGAGTTCGAGACCAGCCTGGCCAACATGGTGAAACTCCATTTCTACTAAAAATACAAAAATGAGCCAAGCGTGGTAGCAGTCGCCTATAATCCCAGCTACTTGGGAGGCTGAGGCAGGAGAATCACTTGAATCCAGGAGGCGGAGGTTACAGGGAGCTAAGATGGAGCCACTGCACTCTAAGAGCCTGGACGACAGAGCCAGATTCTGTTGCAAACAAAACAAAACAAAACAAAACAAAACAAAACAAAACAAACAGAAAGGAAACAAAAACAGGCTGGGCCAGCAGACCAGCATCCTTGTCCTCGGCACTACTGACCCCAGGCTAGATCCCTGTCTGCGGGGCTGTCCCTGGCTCTGAAGGGTGCTGAGCAGCGTCCCTGCCTCCGCCCTCTCTGTGCCTGCACCCCCAAACTGGCAACCAAAACATCTGCAGACATCTCCCAACATTCCCAGGGTGCAGAACTGCCTGTCGGGATCCGTCACTGCTCTACTGAAGACCTAAGCAAAGAATCCCAAAACATGAATACCAAAACCAGTCCCGACTGATATGGCCCACGCCTGGAGACAGGCTCTGGGCCCAGAAGCCAGGTTTTCAAAGCTGCCCAGGCGCTCGGGAAGTCAGGTGAGGACCTCAGAACCTTGGGAAAAGCACCCCCCAAAAAAAAAAAACAGAAGCCAACCTCACCCGTGAGGCTTCTCCTGGGGCTCTTCTGTATTTTCTGAGGTTTCTAAAACAAACATTTCCCCAGGTCAGAAAACAGACCTTCCAAAGTAAAGTGCCCAGACACCCATGGCAACACAGACAGGCCCCCAGACCCTGGGAACACAGACAGGCCCTGGGAACCTGGCGCTTTTCCCATCGCCATCCACCTGGAGGAGAGCGGCCAGCGCAGTCCTGCTAGCATCTGCAAGAAGGCGGCTGCTCCAGAAACCCCAGGCCCCTTTCCTCTCATCCCCTCCACACAGGAACATCAAGAGCCACAGGGCAGCAGAGCCACCTACCCTGTGGTAGGAGCATGGGCTGGGGTCTCCTCCTCGAGGCCAGGGCAAAGCTACAACCCCCAGCCAAGAGGGTCCCAGCTCGCCAGGGCCCAGAGCCGCAGCTGGACTCGCAGGCTCCCCGGCGAGCGCTGAAAAAGAAATGGCCTCAGCACTACTGGTGGTTGTCACCACTGGGGTCAGGGAAGCCCAGGGACGCTGCTCAACGTCCTACAATGCAAAGAAAGGCTCACCAGACAACAATCTGGCCCCCAATGTCCCTAGCAACTGTCCCTCCAGCAAGCTCCATAGCTGCCACTCCAGGCCAGGCAGGTGGCCCTGCTGGTCCAACTGCCCATCTGCCACCTGCTGGTAAAATCACCCCCAGGTCCTCGTACGCCCCAGCCAGGCCTGGGAAACCAAAAGACAATACTGCTGGCTGTGGGGGTTCTCCCCCAGAGCCCGTTCCTTCCTGGACGCAGCTCACTGCGGATGACAAGTCGTACCGAGGAGAGCACACACTGTCAGGGCTCTGAAGGCAGCACAGGCGGTCAGATGGCACCTTCACTGCCCCACGGAAACCCGGTTGTCACCCAGCCACCAGGAGGCAGCGCAGGACGCGGCCAGTGGGAGTTCCTGATCCTCCTGCGAGGCCAGAGATGAAAACAAGCCACCGGCAGCGGCAGCGAGGCGCCGTTCTTGGCCTCCTGCTCCCTTCTCACCTGACTCAGGGGCCTCAGAGTTTCCCAGGAGAACCGGCAAGCCCTGCCAGATCAGTAGGCTCCTGGGGCTCAGCTGCCTACTGGGGGAGGGGAGGCTGTCACCGTCACCAGAGAGCCAGGCCTGCCTCAGGCCCATCCTTGGAAGGTTTCAAGTTCCCTCCTTCTGTTCCCAGCCCACAGAGGCTGGCAGCAGAAACGGCTGAGGAGGCAGGCAGGGCCCCGGTCCACCCACATCCAGCCCAGCACCCCCAGTCACCAGCCACACGCACACAGGTGAGCGGCCTCCCGATGCTGGACCTCGGTTTCCTCATCTGTAAACTGGGAAGAGCCACTCCCACTGCTGTTTGGGAGTCACAGGCAGAGTCCGCCCAGTACTGATGTGGCAGCGGGCAAGTCAAGAGGTAGGCACCCCAGAGCCCATGTGCGGGGCTGCATCTGAAGAGCCAGGAGGAGGATCCCTGCCCGACCCGACTCTGCTGGAAGGCTCACGAGATACTGGGTACGTGGCGGGTGGGCTTCAGGGCTCCCCATGTACCTGGAGCTGCTCCCTGAGTGCCTCTACCTCAGGACCCCGCCCTCTACAGATGCAGTTCTGCAGAGTCGCCTGGAGCCCCAGCTGGGACGCCGTCAATGGCCCCACCCAGAACCACTGGCACTGGGCTGCCAGATCCTGAACCCGACTGCAAGATCCCCGAGGGCAGGAGCTGTGTGCCCCGCATACACGTCTGCCACCCAGTTTGCAGTATAGGATGCCCCTTCCCCAGGCCCAGGACTGTTCTGCTGGGGCCTGAGTAGGCCTGTAGCGCAGCACCAGCATTCCCTCAACACAGTGCCCTCAGCCTCTGCCTTCCTGGGTGAAGCATCATCTGGGAGGGCATTCCTGCCAGAGCCATGAAGCCCTGGGCTGAGGCCCACCGTACCTCTGGAGAGCCCTCGGCTTTTCTGCAATCCTCCCCGTAAGGGTTCCCTCTCCTGGAAAACGTCGTCCTGCCTCTCAGTAGGGCACAGACACCGTCAGATGCCGCAGGGAGAGCAGGGCAGTGGGCAGGGGCCTGGGCTCTGAGGTCAGATTGGAGGAAGGTGGGATTTAGCCCTGCCCACTCCACAGAGACAACCAAGGCCCTCCCCTGCCACCAGGCTGCAGCCAAGGCCCAGGCAGCAGACAGCGGCCACCGTGGGGAGAGTAACGCTCACTTACAACTCTCAAGGCCGGGATAGAAAGTGCCCCTCTAGGCCGGGGCTGCACGTCCCTGCATCCCAGGGCTACACGGTGCCCGCCGTAAGGGCTGCTGAACCATCCCTCCAAGCCACCTTGGGCAGGTCCAGCCAGCTCTCAAATGGCTGCGCAGCCCAGCACGGTGCTTCACGCCTGTCATCCCAGCACTTCGGGAGGCTGAGAGAGGATTGCTTGAGTCCAGGAGCTCGAGACCAGCATAGGCAATAAAGTGAGACCCTGTCTCGGCAAAAATTTTACACATTAGTGAGGTGTGATGTCACATGCCCGTGGTCTCAGCTACTCAGGAGGCTGAGCCAGGTGGATCCCTTGAGTCGGGGTTGCAGTGAGCTGTGATCGTACCGCTGCACTCCAGCCTGGGCGACGAAGTGAGACCCTGTCTCGGAAATTAATTAATTAAATAAAATGGTTGAACATGTCCAGGGATAAGGGCCCAGGAGGAAACCCGAGTCCTTCAGCCGTGCTGCTCAACGTCGCCAATGACCCACTGAGCCTGCGACCCAGGGCCCAGGAGCACCGGCCATCTTCCTGTTCCCGTCGCAGCTCCGCCAAGCCTCCCCAACCTGCCTGCCCTGGTGCCCTCATCAAATGCTCTCTCCTCCCACAGGCCCTGGAGGCTCCAGACCTGCCCTGGTCAGGCGGTGGTATGGGCAAAACACGTTCCTTGATAAGCCCCCGTTTCCCCACCAGCAGCAAATAGCTCACAGGGTCACCATGCAGCACGTGCCCAGCACAAAGCATGGCACCACAGGTGTTCCAGGGCTAGCTGAGGGCCTCTCACGTGAACCTCTGTCCACTCTCAATCCTGGGAGGCCAGCGTTCCTGTCTATCTCCTCTCTGGAGGCTGCTGCCCTGTCCACCCTGAAATCCCCTTGAGAGGGCATGGCAAAGGCTAGATCACGCCAGCCTCTTCAAACCCCATAGAAAACTGGGCGTGTGTAAACGTGGAGGATGGACATGGGACACGCATTCTCCCCTGGTGTTTTCAGAGGGCAGTCTGATGAGCATGTCACAGAGGAGGAAACAGAGGGTCAGAGGAGCCTCACGGCACAGAAGATGGATCCTACCTCTCTGCGGGGGAGGCAGCCTTCTACCAGACAGTAACAAAAAGCCCGACCACCCCACCAGAGATGGGAAAAGGAGTTCATTCTCACCAGCAGAAGGGAAATGCAGACACACCATGGTAAGAGGCAGGTAGCCACATTTTTCCCACAGGAACGTGAGGCAGACAGGAAGACTACATCACCAAAGGGACCCTCAAAAATAAGCCTTTGGGGCCAGGCGCGGTGGTTCACGCCTGTAATCCCAGCACTTTTGGAGGCCGAGGCAGGTGGATCACCTGAGGTCGGGAGTTCAAGACCAGCCTGACCGAAATGGAGAAACCCCATCTCTACTAAAAATGCAAAATTAGCCGGGTTGGTAGCACATGCCTGTAATCCCAGCTACTCGGGAGGCTGAGGCAGCAGAATTGCTTGAACCCGGGAGGCGGAGGTTGCGGTGAGCCAAGATCACGCCATTGCACTCCAACCTGGGCAAAAAGAGCGAAACTCCGTCTCAAAAAATAAAATAAAATAAGCCTTTGGGAAACAAATGGGCCATCTGGGATGCACACAGATATCAAAAGCCTGACTTGCGCCAGGTGCGGTGGTTCACACCTGTAACCCCAGCACTTTGGGAGGCCGAAGCAGGAGGACTGCTTGACGCCAGGAGTTTGAGACAAACCTGGACAACATAGCGAGACCCTATCACCACAAAAAAATACAACAGTTTGCCAGGTGTGGTGGCACGTGCTGCCCATAGTCCCAGCTACTCAGGAGGTTCAGGCAGGAGGATCCCTTGAGCCCAGGAGGTCGAGGCCTGAAAGAGCTGTGACCGCACCACTGCACTCCAGCCTGGACTATAGAGTGAGACCCTGTCTCTAAAAATAGGGTGAAAACGAGCATCGTTAGTCGGGTGTCACAGCCTCCGAGAAGCCTCTCCCACGCACTGCCTTCTTCACCAACTCCCAGCCCCCGCCAAAGCTGGCTGCGTGCTCCCAGGACATCACGACCCATGCTAAGGGATCTGTAGGCACATCTGTCGGCAGGTCCCTGAAAGCACAGCCAGCATCGTACGCGGCTCTGAATCCCCCACCTCAGGCACAGCAGATACTGGGCGCGGGGGAGCTGACAAGTGATTGCTTGCATCTGTCCACCTGCAAACAACCGCCCACAGGTGCAGGTGTCCTAAGCACACTTATCAGGGAAATCAGAAAAAAATGCTACCTTTTCTGGCCAAACAGGATAATAAACCTATTCTTAACTCCCAACGAAGATGTTCCTCTTTTGAAGGAAAAGGTTCCGAGATGAGACTGTTTCATTGAGGTAAAAGTAAAAACAACGCTGGAAACTCACGCCCAGTGAGGAAATCTAGGATTAAAGAAGTCAGGGGATGGGGGAAGCAGAGAGCCACTATCAAGGGACAGAGGTCACAGGGGAGTCTGAATGACATCACACTCGATAACCCTCCCTCCACGCCTTTCCTTGCGATGTCCTTTTTCTCCAATCCAAATCCCACATCTCCTCCAAGAAACGCTGCCATGACGATGAAAACCACCATGACGCTGTGAGGTGGAGTCCACCAACGTCCTCGGCCCGACCAAAAGCATGGAGTTCCTCGGAGCCCACTTAAGTAAGCTTTGACTTCCTCCCTGCCCAGTCATGCTGGACACAGGGCTCGACACACTCAGGAGACGATCCTCGGACTATCCTGACTCAACGACTGGAGACTGAGGCTGCCAGAGGCGCGGCCGGAGAAAACGTCTTGGAAATAAACAAGGGCAGCCACGAACACATGGGGTCCGGGAAGCGACGGGCGCGAATCAGCGGCAGGAGGAGTCCAGGGCCTGCCTAGTGCCGGCCGCGCCCGTCTCCCGAGCCCCCTCGTGCCAGGCCCGGTGCCCGGTACCCAACATGCGCTCGCACTCCGCCCTCTAGACAGCCCTGGTAGGACGCGTCCTCCTAGTTGACACTTCATACTCGTGAAGACAAAGGCTTAGAGAGATCTAGTGCTTTGCACCGGGTCCCCGGGTGGGTGGTCCCGGTCCCGGTCCCGGTCCCGACTGGGCAAACCGTCGCCCGGGATCGTGTGGGGAGGGGACTGGGCCGAGAAGGGGGACCCCAGGCGGGACCGGAGGTGGGCTCCAGACCCGGGGAGGGGAGCCGAGCCCAAGGCGAGCAGGCGGGCGGGAGTTACCTGCTGCGGGGGGCGCCTCTCCGCCGTCACCGGGCGCGCCGGGGACCCGGGCCCCGCGGTGCCGGAAGTGGCAGTAGGGCCGCCGGCAGGGCCCCCCGGGCGCCCCAGACCAATAGGGGCAGTCAATGGCCCGGAAGAAGCCAGTGGAGCGTAGCATGGTCCGTCCCGCGGCGGGGCCCCGGCCCGGAGCCGCCCGGAGCCGCCCGGGCCCCCGGGCCCCCTCACTGGCGCCGCGGTCGCCGCCGCCCGCGCCTCACGGACCCCGCCGCCGCCATCTTGCTCCGAGGCCCCCGAAGGCCCTCGGGACGCCGCCGCAAGGGACCCCGGGAGGGGCTGCCCGCAGCGCGCCTGCTCAGAAACGCCGGCTCCCGCGCGACCAAGGCTGGTGGCGGACCCCTGGGCCGGGACAGACGGCCGCGGGAGGAAATAAGGAGGGCGGGGGCTGCCCTGCCTGCGGTCTCCGGGAGCCTCGCCAGCGCCGCCGCCCGGCCTTTGGCGGCTGTACCGGCGCCATCTTCAGCCTCAGGCCCCTGAGGCGCCAGGGCTGTCCATGGCGCGCCTGACCAAAAAAAGCCCCACGGGGCCCGCTGACTCATTTGCATATTATTTCCATTCGTTAGCATACCACCTTAAAGCGTCCTCTGCTGGATGAGGAGAGTTCTGCGGGGAGGTGGCCTTAAACCTGGACCAGGTGAAACCCACGGGTGAATTACTCCGTTCACACTCTTTCAAACTTCCCTCGCCCTGGTATACAGCTAGCTCTCAGGAAGCGCCTTAATCTCCCCAACCTCGACTCTTAGCAGTCTAATGACCAGGTCCACATTCACTTATTTGTTCAACAAATATTGAGCGCCTACTGTATACCAGGCTAGATGGTGCATTTTAACAGACAAACGAGGAACAAGGCTGGGATGGGGTAACTGTAATCTGGTGGGGTAGGCCCACATCTTTTTTTTTTTTTTTTTTTTTTTTGAGACGGAGTCTCGCTCTGTCGCCAAGGCTGGAGTGCAGTGGCCGGATCTCAGCTCACTGCAAGCTCTGCCTCCCAGGTTTACGCCATTCTCCTGGCTCAGCCTCCCGAGTAGCTGGGACTACAGACGCTCGCCACCTCGCCCGGCTATTTTTTTGTATTTTTTACTAGAGACGGGGTTTCACCGGGTTAGCCAGGATGGTCTCGATCTCCTGACCTCGTGATCCGCCCATCTCGGCCTCCCAAAGTGCTGGGATTACAGGCTTGAGCCACCGCGCCCGGCCGTAGGCCCACATCTTAATGGGAAGTTTAATCTGGTGCATTTTGGTGAGATTGTAAAATAGTGCGACTGCTATGTAAAACAAAAAACCGAAAAAGTTTATTTTTAAGAGACAGGGTCTTGCTCTGTCACCCAGGATGGAGTGCAGTGGTGCGATCACAGCTCACTGCAGCCTCGACTTCCCTGGCTCAGGTGATTCTCCCACCTCAGCCTCCCGAGTAGCTGGAACCACAGGTGTGCACCATCGTGCCTGGCTAATTTTTTGTATTTTGTGTAGAGATGGAAGAAGTTAAAGAGAGTTACCCTATGAGCAACTCTATTCCTGGGTATATACCCAAAAAGAATAGAAAGCAAAGTCTTAGGCCAGGCACAGTGGCTCATGTCTGTAATCCCAACACTCTGGGAGGCTGAGGCGGGTGGATCACTTGAGCCCAGGACTTCAAGACCAGCTTGGCCAACATAGCAAAACCCTGTCCCACTAAAAGTACAAAAATTAGCTGGGCGCAATGGCTCATGCCTGTAATCCCAGCACTTTGGGAGGCTGAGGAGGGAAGATCACCCAAGGTCAGGAGTTTGAGACCAGCCTGGCCAAGATGGCAAAACCCTGCCTCTACTAAAAATACAAAATTAGCTGGGCATGGTGGCGGGCACCTGTAGTCCCAGAGGCTGAGGCAAGAGAATCACTTGAACCTGGGAAGCGGAGGTTGCAGTGAACCGATACTGCACCACTGCACTCCAGCCTGGGCGAGAGTGAGACTCCGTCTCAATTAATAATAATAATACAAAGGTTAAGATGGCAAATTTTATGTTATGTGCGTGTGATTTTACAATTACAAATAAATGACAGGGTGCAATGATGGGGTGACATGAGTTGGGGTGGGTCATCAGCAACTCTGCAGAGGACTTTATCTAATCTCAAAGCTGTCCCATCACGGGCAGTGGAAGGGCAGACTCCTTGTCATGGCTCCTAATGATGTGGGGGAAATGAAGTCTCATTTATGCAATTGCTCCATCCATGCCAGCTGGTCTTGGTCATTCATTCAGCAAATAATTACTGAGCACCTACTGTGTGCCACACAATGCTGGAAACATTCATAAGCAGAGAACCCCACCCTGGTGGAGGTGGTGGTGTAGGCAGTGAGGCAGGCAGTGAACACAGGGATAAGGAAGTGAGACAGCCTGAAACGAGGTGGAAAGTGCTTTGGGAAAAGAAACAGAAGAGCCTGGGCTGGGGACAGGCAGGGCTGGTCTGGTTGGTTCCATGGGGAAGGTGGGATTTGTGTGGTTTTAAAGAAAATTAGGGACCGGGCATGGTGGCTCTCGCCTGTAATCCCAGCACTTTGGGAGCCCGAGGCGGGCGGATCACTTGAGGTCAGGAGTTCGAGACCAGCCTGGTCAATATGGTGAAACCTCCGTCTCTATTAAAGATATAAAAATTAGCTGGGCATGGTGGCACGCACCTGTAATCCCAGCTGCTCGGAGGCTGAGGCAGGAGAATCCCTTGACCCTGGGAGATGGAGGTTGCAGTGAGCCAAGATTGCACCACTGCACTCCAGCCTGTGACAGAGCGAGACTGTATCTCAAAAAAATAAAAAATAGATAAATAAAAGATGAGGGAGCCAAGCAGGTTTCTGGAGGAAGGGCATTCCAGGCAGAGGCCACAGCCCTTGCAAAGGCCATGCGGCAGGACTGTGTCTGGTGTGTTGGAGGAGCAGCAAGGAGGCTGGTGTGGCTGGAGCAGAGTAAGGAGGGGGAGAGGAGGAGGGAAGGGCAGAGAGGACGGGGCAGGTCGTGCAGAACCCTATGGACTTCAGGGAGGACTTGGGCTTTGACCGTGAGGGGAGTAGGAGCCATGGAGGGTTGCGGGCAAAGGAGGAACCAGACTTGCCCCAGGTGCTCACGGACGCCCTCTGGTGGCGGTGAGGACAAACCGTGAGGGCACCGGGTGACCAGGGCGAGGGTGATTGCACTGGTTTAGGTGAGTTGTAGCGAGACGAGACTGTCACGGTGGAGGCCCTTACAGCAAGGAAAGGTGGCCGGATTCTGGATCTATTTTGAAGGTAGAGCCCAGGGAGTTTTCAGATGGGCCAGATGTGGGTGGTGAGACACACAGTCCTTGGGGAGTCACCCTGGACTCCCCAAGGATTTTGACCTTGCAGGATGGCACTGCCTTCGACTGAGGGGGCATGGCAAGGGCAGCCTGAGGGCGGGAAGGACGCCCAGGAGGGTCGGGGTCCCAAAGGCACCAAAAGGATGGCGCTGTTTCTGGGCACGTCTGTGTGTTGTGGGTGGGGCACTGTAATTTAAAAGCCTAATGCGAGTATGTCCGTCAGAGATTGAAGCGTGAGGCTGTGAGTGTAGACACCACATTCTAGACATTTTGCTTCAGAAGGGCAGAATACCAGGCAGGTGATTTATCTAATTCCTTTTAGCCAGGAAAGAGTTAGGCGCTGGAGGCAAGTGGTAGAAAAGAAAGAACTTTATTGACCAACAGGTCAAGGCTCTTGGGCGAGGTTCACTGGTCCTCTCAGTGGGGCCAGGGAAGTCGCACCGGCGCTCTCGGGTGAGGTTCCTCGGTCCACAAGCAATGGGGCCAGGGAAGTTCGCGCCAGTGCCTGCCGGCCACGACTTTTATATCCTGGGCTTGGAAATGGGAGGGCAGTGGGTGGGATAAGGGCATGCCAGGGACGTCTCCGTAGTAAGTTTCTGTTTCCTCAAATTGTCCTCACCTCACGCCTGCTCCGTTGGTCTGCTTTTTTCCCGGGCACGGGCTGCATTTTCCCACGCGCGGGTAAGTTGGATGATGAAGAACCTGGTAGTAGGGGCTGCGTCTTTTCTGTTCACCTCCCTCCATCTTGTCCTTTTCCCCTTCACCCAGACAGTCCAACATCTTATTGATTATAAGAATCTGGGGCGCCGTGGTCTGTCTGGCTGCTTCCTGCTGTTAAGGGGTGTAGTTAGGGTCTGAGGTTGGCAGTTGGGTGTAGGGATGCAGGAGCATTTGATTGAAGGTGACTCGGGTGATTTCTTGGATCCTGGCTCGGAGAAATTTTATTAGAATAGGAGCAAGACATAACATAAGACAGAGGATTAGTATGGGGATTAGGAATGGAAGCATCTGCTGTACTACAGGTAGCAGCCATACTGGTGGTCCGGGGGTTAAGGGGGCGTTAAATTTCTGAAGCTCCTTTTGGATTCTGTTTAATGTTTGGACATTGGTGTCAACTAGGCCTGATTCATTTATGTAGTAGCAACACTCCTCCCCTAGGAAGAGGCATGTTCCTCCTTTTTCAGCTGTAAGATCTAATGCCCGCCTATTTTGTGCTGCCACTTGAGCTACTGATGTAATTTGGCGATGCAAGGAGGCCAGGCTTTCGGCTGAAGCCTCTATGGCTTCCTGGAGCTGGGTACAGAGGGTCTGTGTGGACTGGACTGAGTGGGCAAGCGCCCCTGTGGCTAGTCCGGAGGCTATTAAGGAGGATGCTAAAGAAACCCCAATGACCATGGGAAGAAAAATAGCCCGCTTTTGGATTTTATTGTTGGAGGTGGTAAGTTGTGAAGTCAGTTCGAATACTTCTCCTTTGGTATATAGGGTTAGGCTAGGAACTAAAGACACCGGGATGCAAAGGGATTGGCTGATGGATGTATGGTTAAGAATTTTAGAGACAGTTTGATTACACCAAAAGTAACCTCCAACGGGAGCTGTCTGGGTCCTTGAAAGCAGTGGGTAAGGGAACTGCCACTAAGGGGGCTCTTTCAAGAGCAGCACAGAGGAAGCAGTGGGAAAGATTTGTTATGTTATGGCCGGGCGCGGTGGCTCACGCCTGTAATCCCTGCACTTTGGGAGGCCGAGGCGGGCGGATCACGAGGTCAGGAGATCGAGACCATCCTGGCTAACACGGTGAAACCCCGTCTCTACTAAAAAATACAAAAAATTAGCCGGGCCCAGTGGCGGGCGCCTGTAGTCCCAGCTACTCGGGAGACTGAGGCAGGAGAATGGCGCGAACCCGGGAGGCGGAGCTTGCAGTGAGCCGAGATGGTGCCACTGCACTCCAGCCTGGGCGACAGAGTGAAGACTCCACCTCAAAAAAAAAAAAAATGATTTGTTATGTTAGCTGTTTGTGTTAGGTTTAGCCCTTGACGGACAAGTTTTAACCATGAGAATGGGTCTTTTTTATTAGGGGGATTTAACTGCTCTTGTAGGTTTTGTTCCTGTGATTTTACAACTGAGGTTAAATTTTGTAGGACTTGTATATTTTTGGGGAGGGATTTTTGCTGGACAAGTGTCCTTTTTACTAGGAGGGTGGCAGTGGGATATGAGTCCCAAACGCCGCTTCCGTAAAGTCCTCCTTTTACTCCGTCCGTCCATCAGGAGTCCCAGGGGTCTTTTATGTTTAGATGATACTTAAGGGGGTCACTTCTTCCATCGTAAGTGAAGAGATATTTGCTGCTTAACTTTCTGTCATGTGTATTTAACTAGCATTGAATAGTGTATTTTACAATATTTGTATGGGCAACCCAGATTGGTTTGTTGCCAAGTTTTTACAATTGTATTCTGTCTGGTCACGTAGGAAACGGATGGATGGTTGAGCCCATCTATCAGCGACGGAAGTTAGGGAGAAATTTATGGAAAGAGCAGATTGACAGCCTTGAGGTGAGCAGTCTGCAGTGCCTTGCAGAACTGTATGTTGCTTGTTGTTGGAGGACCAAGTTTCAGTTATGGAGAATCTCCATATAAAGGTTGGGTTAGTAATTGCTGTTGGAACGTAGAAGGAGGATAGTAATAAAAGTGAATGAGAAGACTTCATCTTCTGAGTAAGCGTAGAACGCGCCTTGCCACTGGAGGTGTTCTACAAAGGTGAGTAGGCAAGAGAACCACTGTGTTGGGCTGGGGTCTGGGGGCAAATAGAGATCTGGTGTGATGTGTTGAAACTCTGCCAGATTTGTGTACAGTATGGTGAGGAATCGGGATAGTTGTAAAAGGCCTGGAAACGTGTTAATTAGGGAAGTTTGGTGAGCTTGAGGCGGGTGGGGGTGAGTTTAGTTGATTCCCACTTGTCGCCTTCTGGCGGGGGCCTCTTCAGTTGTGATATGTGGACCCAGTGTGTGAGGCCTAATAGCTTGGCTGCTGTGTGTGTGGATAGGAGGACAGTACATGGGCCTTTCCACCTGGGCTGGAGGTCTTTGGCCTGGATGTTCTTTAAGTATACTTGATCACCTGGGCTGAGAAAGGTGTGTGGATTATAAGTGCCCATCGGAGGCGGGTGTGCTAGTTCTGCATGCTGTCTTAGTAGTTGTCTCAAAAGAGTTAAGTATGGAAGGTAATTTGCCAGTGGAGAAGAAAGCGTAGGCAGCTGTTGTAAGGTGAGGGGTCGGCCGTAAACTAGTTCGAATGGACTGAGGCCTGTTGGACTTCACGGGGCGGCCCGCAGCCGGGTTAAGGCTAGAGGCAGGAGGGTTACCCAGGACTGTCGAGTCTCGAGTGAGAGTTTGGTGAGTTGTTGTTTGATTAGCCCGTTGGCTTTTTCTACTTTACCTGAGGACTGGGGTCTATAAGGGATGTGGAGTTTCCAGGTGATGTGGAGGAGGGCTGCCACCTGTTGGACTACCTTGGAGATGAAGGCTGGGCCATTGTCAGACTGGAGGGTGAGTGGGAGGCCGAACCTAGGAATAATGTGTTCAGTGAGAATGGAGGCCCCTATATTGGCAGTCTCTCCTGTGGATAGGCCTCTATCCATCCTGAAAAGGTATCAACGAGGGTTAAGAGATATTTGAATTTTTTATGTTTTGGCATGTGGGTAAAATCAATTTGCCAATCTTCGCCTGGTTGGTGTCCTCTGAGTTGGTGACTTGGGTGGGAGTCGCGTAACGCGCCTTGAGGATTTGACTTGAGGCACGTGGAGCGCTGTTGGTTGATTATAATTAGGTGTTTCATGAGTGTAGGGCAGTGGATAAGGGGGCTTAAAAGGTTATATAGAGCTCTGGGTCCTATGTGTAAGGAATTATGTATGTCTCTTAAGACAGTGTGGAGTTGTGTTTTAGGAATAACTAATTTATTACTGATGTAAATCCAATTGTCTGTGGCTAGTCTGGCTGTTGAGTCTTGTAATAGTTTGTTTTTTTCTTCCTGGGTGTAATTAGGGGTATATTGGGGAGAAAGAAAACAAACAGAAGGAAGTGTAGGGGTGGATAATGCAGCAGCCGATTTGGCAGTGGCGTCAGCAAAACTGTTGCCAGCTGCCACCGGGTGAGATGGAATCTGATGACCTTTACAGTGTATGATGGCTGCTTTGGAAGGTGCTGATAAAGCGTCTAGCAGTTTAAGTATTTGCTTTTTGTTGATTATGGGGGTACCACAGGTGGTTAGGAACCCTCTTTCTTTCCAGATGACAGAATGGGTGTGTGCAATTACAAAGGCATACTTAGAATCTGTGTATATGTTTACTGTTTTTCCTCTAGATAGGAGAGCCCTAGTTAGTGCGATAAGCTCCGCCTGCTGTGATGTTGTTCCTTGTGGTAAAGGCTTAGCTTCTAGGACAGTGGATGATGTAACTACCGCGTATCCTGCCTGTCTGTTTCCTTGAGAATTTATAAAGGAACTGCCATCCACAAATAGGGTTAACTGTGGGCTCTCCAAGGGTTGGTCATGTAAATGTAAGTGACTAGGTGGTTGGGCCTCTAAAAGTTCTGGACAGGAGTGTTCAGTATGGGGTTGTTTGAGAGGGTTGGGGAGTAAGGTTGCTGGATTTAGAGAGGAGCAGACTCCTAGGGCAATGGTAAGAGTCTTCTATGAACAAGAGGTGGAAAAGTTGGAGCCTGGACGGGGTTAGGTAGCTGATACTTTTGTGGGAAATAAGGTCTTGAAGGCGGTGGGTAGAGAAGACTGTCAGGCTGCAGCCTCTGATGAGTTTCTTCGCTTCCTGGGTTAGACAGGCTGCTGTTGCTAGGGCCCGAAGGCAGGGCTGCCACCCTTGTACAGTGGGATCTAATTGTTTGGATAGATATGCCACAGGACGGTATGTGGTACCTACAGGTTGGGCTAAAAGGCCAATAGCAACTTTTTGTCTTTCATCTGTGAAAAGCTGGAAGGGGCGTTGGAAGTCTGGGAGTGAGAGAGTAGGATGTGAGAGAAGGCAGTTTTTTAGGTGAGTGAAATGTTTATAGATTAACTTTGGGTTAGACAAAGGTCCTTGGGGAGTCTCGACAGCTGCATATAGAGGTTTAGCCAAGATTCCGAAATTAGGAATCCAGTGTCTGAAAAACCCTACTAGGCCTAGGAAGGATTGGATTTCTTTAGTTTCTTGGAGAGGAGAAAGATTTTGTATTAAACGGTCTGTGGTGAGCGAGCGCATTGTGGGAGTGATTTCAATGCCTAAATATATGACACATTGTTGTGAGAGTTGAGCTTTGTGTTTGGATACTCGGTAGCCTCTGGATCCTAGATGATTAAGGAGGATTGCAGTGTCTAAAAAGAGTCCTGTCTCGTGGGACTGCAGAGTAGAAGGTCATCTACATATTGGAGAATTTTACTATTTGTAAGAGGACAGGAGGCCAAGTCTTTTGCAAGGGCTTGCCCAAAGAAATGGGGGCTATCTCGGAACCCTTGGGGAAGCACTGTCCATGTCAGCTGGGTGGAGGCATGGGTGTCTGGGTCTTCCCATGTAAAGGCAAAGAGACACTGACAGTCTGGGTGTAAGGGAATAGAGAAAAATGCATCTTTTAGATCTAGCACAGTAAAGTGTGTTGTGTTAGATGCGATGAGAGAGAGAAGGGTATAGGGATTGGGAACTACTGGATGGGTGGGGCAAACAGCCTCAATGATAAGACGAAGATCTTGCACTAAAAGTCCCATCTGCCTTCTTTACAGGTAGGATTGGGGTGTTACAGGGAGAATGAGTGGGGATGAGGATGTGTTGGCTGAGTAACCTAGTAATGATTGGTTTTAGTCCTCCTAAGTGTTGTGGAGAGAGAGAACTGTGGGCAGGTTGGAAACTGAGATGGGTTTTTTTTTTTTTGAGACAGAGTCTCACTCTGTCACCCGGGTTGGAGTGCAGTGGCCGGATCTCAGCTCACTGCAAGCTCCGCCTCCCGGGTTTACGCCATTCTCCTGCCTCAGCCTCCTGAGTAGCTGGGACTACAGGCGCCCGCCACCTCGCCCAGCTAGTTTTTTGTATTTTTTAGTAGAGACGGGGTTTCACCATGTTGCCAGGATGGTCTCGATCTCCTGACCTCGTGATCCGCCCGTCTCGGCCTCCCAAAGTGCTGGGATTACAGGCTTGAGCCACCGCGCCCGGCCTGAGATGGGTTTTTAAGTTTTATGAGTATTGGTGGATGATGGTCTGCCATGACAGGAGTGGAGGTGTCCCACACTTGGGGGTCCAAAGGAATGGGGAAATTAGGGAAAGGGTTAGTGGGGTTGTTGGAGTCATTTGAGTTAGTTAATACTAGAAGTAGATGGCAGGCGGGGTGGGGGGAGCTAGTAGGAAGGGAGATACAGGCTTTCAGTTGACTTAGGATATCTCGGCCTAGTAGAGGAGTGGGGCATGAGGGGATGATGAGGAACGAGTGTGCAAAATAGTTATTGGCCAGGCAGCAATTAAGAGGTGGTGTTCTAAGAGGACTAGATGGAGTGCCTCCAACTCCTATAACTGAAATATGAGATGGGTGACTAGGTCCACTAAATGATGGCAAAACAGAGTGGGTAGCCCCTATATCCACAAGAAAAGAAACTGGCTTACCCACTACCTGAAGAGTTACCCGAGGCTTGGGCGAGGGTGATGGGGGTCCCCGAGTCCAGGCGCTTTCAGTCGTCGTCTAGGTGTAAGAGCTGGAAGGAGCTCCCAGGGTCCTGAGAAGGGACACCACGTTGAGACGCTATGCCCGTTTTCAGGGTGGGGCAATCTGACTTCCAATGCCCTTCTTCTTGGCAAGCCAGGCAGGGTGTGGATGGCGGACGAGGATTGGGACAGTGACTTGCCCAATGTCCGCGTTTGCCACACTGAAAACACGGTTGTGTTGGACCTGAAGTGCCGCACTTATAACAGGCCCCCTTTGTTGCCTTAGTAGGCTTACCTCCCGGTCTGGGATTGAGATTAGGTTGCAGCGCTGCCGCTAGTGCTTGCATTGAGGGCTGCCTTCTGTTTGGCCCCATTTTGTCTCTGGGCCTCAGCTGTCTCTTCTCACGAATTAAAAACTTTAAAAGCTAGCTTGACTAAATCTTGGATGGGGGTCTGAGGACCATCTTCGGCTTTTTGGAGTATTTTCCTAATATCTGGGACTGATTGTGAAATAAAGTAAGATGCCAAGATAGTGGCCCCGGCTGGGGAGGCTGGGTCTAATCGGGTATACTGGGTTAAAGCCTGTTAGCCTATTTAAGAATGTGGCCGGATTTTCATCTGGACCTTGAATAATTTCTTTTAATTTATTAAAATTAACTATTTTGTTTGAGGCCGCCTGCATACCTGCCAGGAGGCATTGGGTCATGATGTCTCGACTTCGGCGACCCGGCTGGCCTACTTGGTAGTCCCATTCTGGCTCAATAGATGGGACTGCTTGTTCCCCTACTGGAACAGCAGCATCCGTTAAGTGTAACTGATCTGCATGCTGCCTGGCTGCCGCTAGGATGCACTCTCGCTCCTCAGGGTTTAGAGTAGAGGTAAGAATGACATGGAGGTCGTGCCAGATTAGATTGTAGGCCTGGCACAGGTACCTGAATTCTTTGGTATAAACCGTAGGGTTGGCAGAGAAGTCTCCTAAGCGTTTTTCAATCTTGGAAAGATCTGCTAGTGAGAAAGGGACATGGACCCTGACTACACCTTCTGCACCGGCCACCTCACGTAGGGGGGGCAGAACCGTAGGGGGTTGAGGGGTAGGAGTGGGGGTAGGAGCAGGGCCTGAACAATTTTTGGAACGGGTGTGAGAGGATATGGGTGAATCAAGGTGGCGAGAGGGAGGTGCTGAGGGGGCGGGGAAAGGGGCGGCAGGTGGAGCCAAGGTGGAGGTGGAAGTGGAAGGGGGCGGAGTATAGGGTGGAAGAGGAGGGGAGGCGGCTGCTGGAGGTCTGAAATGGGAGTTTGCAGGTGGACAGGATGACTCCTCTTTGTCCGACCCCACGGGGACCCCAGCCCTGGCCAACATAACTTGGGCTAAGGAGCATTGACTACATAAGTCTGGTCGAGAGCATAAATCCCAAAATCCTTGTATATAATTTTTTTTTTTTTTTTTTTTTTTTTTTTTGAGACGGAGTCTCGCTCTGTCGCCCAGGCTGGAGTGCAGTGGCCGGATCTCAGCTCGCTGCAAGCTCCGCCTCCCGGGTTTACGCCATTCTCCTGCCTCAGCCTCCCAAGTAGCTGGGACTACAGGCGCCCGCCACCTCGCCCGGCTAGTTTTTTGTATTTTTTAGTAGAGACGGGATTTCACCGTGTTAGCCAGGATGGTCTCGATCTCCTGACCTCGTGATCCGCCCGTCTCGGCCTCCCAAAGTGCTGGGATTACAGGCTTGAGCCACCGTGCCCGGCCCCTTGTATATAATTTATTTCAGACCACTTGCCTAGGCGCCGGCAAAAATTGCCAAGGTCGATTAAAATATTACGATCTAGGGTGCCTTCAGGCGGCCATTGGGACCGATTGTCTAGTTTACATTGCGGCCACGCCACAGTGGAGAGGAAAATCAGTCGCTTTCACTTTAGATCCTGCTCTAATTGTAGGTTTTTTAGGTTGCCTAATAAACACCCTAAAGGGGTGTCTCGCGGAATTTTGGACTGGGGATTACCCATTGCCTTTCTTTGGCTAATGGAAACCGGGCTCTGGCTGACTCCAAAGCATCCTTTGGAATCACTAGAGACCGGCGGCTCGTGGAGCCGTAAGTGGATGGAGAGACTTCTGAGCAGACGTCTCTGTCTCAAAAGGCTTCCTATGGGTCACCTGGTGACCTCAAAAGTGGCCTTGGGCCTGCGCAGGACTTCTTGGCCAAGGAGTGGGAAAGAAAGACAAAGGGCACTTACCCCAGGAGATTCTAGAGGAATGGATGGGTAGAAAGCGGTTCTTTGGGTCCTGGTCCGTCCGCGGCGTGGAAGGAGGAGGCTCCCCGGACCTTGGGGGACCCTGAGGAGGGGTCTCCTCCCGGGTTTCGGCACCACCTGATTTATCTAATTCCTTTTGGCCAGGAAAGAGTTAGGCGCTGGAGGCAAGTGGTAGGAAAGAAAGAACTTTATTGACCAACAGGTCAGGGCTCTTGGGCGAGGTTCAACCGGTCCTCTAAGCGGGGCCAGGGAAGTCGCGCCGGCGCTCTCGGGCGAGGTTCCTCGGTCCACGAGCAACGGGGCCGGGGAAGTTCGCGCCGACGCCTGCAGGCGGCGACTTTTATATCCTGGGCGTGGAAATGGGCGGGCAGTGGGTGGGATAGGGGCGTGCCAGGGGCGTCTCCGTAGTAAGTTTAGGTTTCCTCAGATGACGTCACGTCGCGCCTGCTCAGTTGGTCTGCTTTTTTCCCGGGCGCGGGCTGCATTTTCCCGCGCGCGGGTAACTTGGATGATGAAGAACCCGGAAGTAGTAGGGGCTGCGTCTTTTCTGTTCTTCTTCCTCCATCTTGTCCTTTTCCCCTTCACCCAGACAGCAGGAGCTGGAGGGGCGCGAGAGTCCCGGGGGTAATGTTTGTGGGGCGTCCGGTAGAATGGGAGGATGGGTGGGGTAGGATTGGGGGTGCACGAGAGAGGCTGTCCTCGAGTAAAGCCGAGAATTCGCCGCCCAGGTTGGGGAGGAGTCTGGCGTGAGCCGGCGCCGACCACCCCCTTCCCCCGGCAGGCTGCAGGCCAAGCCCCCGGGCTCAGCAGGTGTGTAGGAGGGGCCTGCCCTGCCCCACCCCAGCCCCGCCGGCCTCCAGGCTCTAGGGAGCGCTGGAGTCCGGGGTGGTTTTTCCTGGGGAGGGCTTCAAAGCTCTCACCGCCCCCTCTTCCCAATTCCCACTAGGGGAGCTGGCATACAGTAGGCGCTCAATACAGGAGCACGGGAGCCTGGGAGGCGGCTGGGGGATCCTCCGTGGGAGCCTGTCCCGCGCCGGTGAGCAGCCCCGGGGGCGCGGGCTCCCCCATCCCCTGCGGCACCGGAAGGGGAGGGCGGCGGACGCCCCCGGGCGCCATGTCACCGTGCCTCGGTTGCCAGGCAACGGGGCGGGCGGGAAGCTGGGCGGGGGGCGCAGCTGCGCTAGGGCGTGGGTGACACCCGGCGGGCGCAGCGCGCGCTGTTGCAGGCAGCCCCCTCCGCGGGGCTTAGGGCTAGGGGCAGGGAGGGCATTTTGTGTCTCAGCCAGAGGGGCCTGGCCAAGACCCTCTTCACTAGCCCGCTGCCTCAGTTTCCCCACGAGATGGATGAACTTGGGGACGCACTAGTGGGTGGGACAGAGGGGTTCAGAGCGTGCCCACAGGCTGGGGACTGGCACGGGAGAGACCACACACACACACTGGAGTAGGGTTTAAAAAGGGGCTCGTTTAATTAATTAAATACAAGGATGAGGCCAGGCAGGGTGGGGGAGGAGCGCCACCCACGGAAAGCACACGCCCCTTGGAGCCACCTCCCCTGCAAACGGCTGGAACCAAGTCCCAGTGACCAGCGGCTCCTGGGGGAGTGGAGGAGTGGACGCAGGTCTCTCCAGGCCCCTGGACACTGGAGAGGGGCCCGGTTAGACAGTTCTGGAACCCACAGCCCTACCCTCCCCTGCTCCAGACAGGCCCCGGCCAGGGCTGGGGCCAAAAAGACACTAAAGGAAAACGGGGCCCCAGTCCCCCACCCACCCCCACAGACTAAGGCATCTCACTAGCGCTGCCAGAGGAGGGGTTTGAGGCTAGGGACAGAGAACACAGAGAGCAGAGGGCTGGATGGGGCAGACCCTCCGAGCCCAGCTCCAGAAGGGCGTCCCCTGCCTCCCTCCCCGCAGGACCCCAGGCACCCATCCCTGGATCCTGCCAGGCCGGGGCTGGGTCCAGGTGCACACCAGTGGCCATCCAAAGCCCCCCTGCCCCCAAGCGAGATGCAGGAAGGTTCTGGAACAAAGGGGGGTACCAAAAACCTCCTGCAGCCAACAGTGAGGGGATTCACCTTTCTGGGTCTTGGACGTGGAACCTAGGACCCTTCTCATTCCGGGCTGGGGAGTCCTCAATACCCCCCAAGAGGAAATGCAACCCAGACCACAGCAGGACGACCCCTGGCAAGGACACGAAGGTGGCCCCCGAGGGACAAGTCCCCACCCACCCAAGTTCAGCTCAGAGACCCCCCCACACACACACTCACACCCCCTGAGGATGCCGGACCACCCACGGGGGCCCAGAAAAAAGGAATCCGTGCCTGAAAAAATATTCTACCCGGTGCAAAAAAAACGAACTACCCCAGGAGGCTGCACAGCCAGCCCACTGTTTCCAGTCCACGAGGCAGGACCTCGACCACGGGCCAGGGCCCACCTCTTCCAGGCACCCAGGAGAAGGAGGGGAGGTCGGGGAAGCAGGGCCTGGCCAGGCTGCAGCCCACGCCCGGAAGAGCCTGCAACCCTGGTGGGCATGGGCTCTACGGCCCCACCTGCAGGCCAGGGAGGGCAGTGCGGCCCAATGGCTGCAGGTCCTTAAGGGAGTTGATTGTCACGTGATACCGCAAAGGCCAAAGTCGGCAGGGCAGGGGCTAGAGGGCCAGGCCCAGTGCCAGCCTCCCCTGCAGCCTCTCTCTCCCACCCACCCAGAGAGGGGGAGCTAGGAGAGAGGAGAGAGGAAAATAAATAAGCCAGCATTCCCTCCTGACCCCGATATCCGCCTCCCACCTCCCAACCTCCACTGAGTCAAATGTTCTTTGGAAGAACCCAGAGGTCCCCTCCCTCCCCATCGCAGGTCTCAGAAGCAAGACCTAGAGCCCCTCCGGGCATCCTAACGTCTCCCCGCTCCTGGCTCTACCCCCAAGGTCTGGGGGGATGGGCAGCCCCTAACGTGGGCAGAACCTGTGGACACCTGAGATTGAGTACCCGAGTGGGGGGCGGCCGGGCTGCACCCCCGTTTCCCTGAACTGCTCCCATGGCTTTCGGTGGGGTGGGGTAGGGTGGGGAGAGGCAGGGGCCGTGTCAACCCCCAGCTCCTCTATGGCTGTCTGCACGCTTCATCCCAACCTGCAGGGATGAGGCAGGGGGTGCCTTCCCTGGGCCAGCTCCCAGAAGTCCACTCCACCCCCGCAAACCCCACCCCGGGAGGCGGGCAGCAGGGGGTGGTGGAGAGGAGAGGGGGGGCCCCGTTGCACAGATGGGAAGAAAGTTAGTATCATGGCTATTTACAGACACAAGCCCCCATCACCTGTCCTGAGAGCCACCTCTGAGGTCAGGCAGACCCAGGTCCAGTCTCAGGCCCCCTCCTTGCTCTCTGGAGGGGGGCAGGGGTGTCTTCAGGGTTTGCCCACAGCTGGAAGGGGACTGGGCTCCCCGTGGGTCCTCACTACACCCCTGGATGGCAGAAGCATCCTGGTGGTCAGGGTGGGCTGGACGAGGGCCCTACAGGCCTGCAGGGGCTGGGCTGGGCGCGGGGCTGGGCGCAGGGCTCCCGGCCAGGCTGCAGGGCAGCGAGTCGCTGGGAGAGGTACTGCGGGCACCAGGGCGCCGGAGCAGGTCCGGGTGGAAGCCGGGGTGGCGGCGGGCGTGCTTGGCCAGGTGGTCGCTGCGGGTGAAGCGCTTGGAACACAGAGGGCAGGAGAAGCGCTTCTCGCCCGTGTGTGTCCGGTGGTGGCGAGCCAGCTCGTCGGAGCGGGCGAACTTCTTGTCACAGCCCTGCCAGTCACAAGCAAAAGGGCGTTCCCCTGGACAGAGAGACAGAGACAGACAGCGGTCAGCGGCGAGGGAGATGACAGACACATTCCAGCAGATCCCAAAGGGTGGCGGGCATTTGTCCTGTGCTGTTTTAGAGGCTGAGTTCTGGGTGTGAATTTAAAACATGGAAAAGTGTAAAGAACATAACCCCTACCCACCCTCCGGTGGCCCCACATGAGACCCTAAATAATCCTCTTATTTCCCACCAGCTCTTAGAAAGGACTCTGCGGCGAGCCCAGAATCTGTTAACCGTAAGTAAGCCCCGCAGACCCCCAAGGCTGAAGCTCCCCAGGCCGGCGCAGCCTCTGGCCCCAGGCGGGACCCTGGCAGGGATTAGCAAAGGCCTCCAGTGTCTGTCCCAGGCACAGGCACGTTCAGAAGGCATGTTGGTCTTTCGGAGCACACAGGTCAGGCTGTCCCTGCCCCTCCCGAGGGACATTCAGGGGCCTCCCGTCTGTGCATGATCCCCTCCTTTTCCAAATGACCACCTGGGATGGGGGTACAATCATGGCAACTTCCCTAACTCTCCTGGCCCCTTCGAAGGCAGAGGGACGTCAGAGGAACCCGCAGGCACAGTTTCGGGGTGTGGTTAGATGGAAGGCAGGCAGGAAAGCTCGCAGGGAGGGGAGGGGGCGGGGTCTCCCGGGAAGGGGAGGGGCCTGGCTGGCTGGACTCGCCCCGCCCCCGCGGGACAGATGGCGCTGGGCAGGGGCGGGCCACCACCCGGCCACTTCCTCCACAGACCCCTCCCACAGCCAAGGCCGGGCCTCGCCCATCCTGCCCCTAAGCAGCCGTCGCCATCCTGGCCTGCCTGTGTGCTTCCACCCCGTGTGGGTCTTTGCTCGAGAACTCTGCCGCCTGACCCCCTCCCTTTAGCCAGGGTCTCACGCCCACAGCATGTGGCATCGCGATGTCAGCGTCTCCCCAGCAGATAGGGGTCTCCAACGACTGGGGAGGGACAGGTCAGTCCACTTGCACCCAGGGCCCAGTGCAGGACAAAGGGCCCTGCATCCCCGAAGCTCCCACCCTTTCGGGCCATGACCCGGGACCCTGGCATTCCCAGATGTTGTTCCCGACATCCCAGGGTTTTACAGGGTGGGTTGCGTGGATGGAGACTGAGCGCATGTGCCCCTCATGGCACTGATTGGAGCCCTGAGTAGCAAGAGAGACATCAGAACCAACTCCCCTGGGTGGCCCCAAAGCCTATCCGCAAGGAAGCCACAGCAGGGCCAGGGCGGCCAGGAGGGTGCTCAGCTGGTGGACTACAAACTGGGCAGCCCACGCCCAGCACTGGGGACTGCTCTTGCCCTGGGAGCACTCCCACCAGTCAGTGAAGAACTGCAGCCAGCCAGGGGCCTGGAAGGACCCAAAGCAGGGACCGTGGTGAGGGGATACAGAGCCAGCAGGAGGGGCACGGCCACACTCAGGGTGACCCGGTGACATCTCTGCTCTAAGATCAGGGACTGCCCTGGGGAGCCTGGCTGAGGTGGGGGACGGGAGGGTGAAGGGGTCTGCCCACTGAGGGGCACCAACGATCACTCGTGACCCGAGAAGAGCTGAAAGTTTACACCTTCCCTTCTCCCTTCCCATCCTTCCTCCCTGCCAAACGCTGACACCCTCAGCAAAACAGAAGACGGCAGACAGATACCAGCAGCCCCCCTCCCCAAGAGGTTGTGAGTCCAGGCGGCTGGAGAGGGGGAGAGAGCGACTGTCACCACGACCAACATTAGCCTCAAATCCGTGGGGCTGCCTGCTCCACACCCAAAGTCTCCCCCAAGCAACCCAGGATGCAGACAGCAGCAGCTGGGGTCGGGGGTCCCTCAGCTGGGGGCCGTCTACAACCAAAGCAAGAGGCGCAAAGCAGCCCTGGAAGGGACCCCACTCCCATCTCAACCACTGGGCCCTGACAGCTCCCAAGGGCCTCAGTCTGGGGAGGGGGTCTGGCTGTGGGAGCGCGCCTGGAGCAGACCACAGGATGGGGGCGCGCGCCCCTCCAGGGAACATGCCGCCGTGTCGCCATCTTGCAAGGCACAGGCGGGGAGGCGGCAGGAGGGAAGGGGGGACATCCCACGGCTGGGTGCCAGGCAGTCAGATGGTTCACTTCCCCTTTCAGGGCGGGGGGGCTGGTCCCCACTCCCTCTCCCCCAGTTCCAGTTTGCAAAGAGGAGCAGGTTGCCAAGGGGGGCGAGCGGGGCAGGGGCGCGCGGCCGCCGGGAACACAGCTGCCGCACGTAGCTCGGCGGCGGCGGGGACATCCGCAGCCCCAGCCGGCCCCGCTCACGTGGTCCCACTCCCGCCGGGGCCAGGGTCGCCTCGCCGGCCTGGGTGCCTGCCAGCCCCGCCCCGCTCTCAGAGACTCGGGCGCGCACGTGCCTCACGTGGGTGGCAGGGCAGGGGGTGCACGGGCTACCCACCCCCGCCGCGCTGGGCGAAGCGCGTCTGCGAAATGCCAGGCCCTGCCTCTCACACAATCCGCTCGCAAGGAGGGTGGGGTGAACTTGTGGGGGCCCAGAGTGCGCTGGCCCCCAGCCGGCCGGGCCCCCAGGTGCACAGCCACCCGACTGCTCGGCGCTACCGGGCCGGGACGCAGCCCCCGGAGGATGCGGTGGGTGGGGACAACGCGGGAGGGCGGAGTGGGCGGGGCCGCGGTGGACTTGACCCTCTGACTCAGGCTGGGCCCGGGTGAGCTCAGGACAGCCTCGGAAACAGGCAGGCTCTAGAAAAATGGAGGCCAGGAAGTCCTGGAAACCTGGCCCGGCCCCGTCTGAGCCGGCACAGGAGGGGCCTGGAGACGGGACTGCAGGACTGTGCCATAGGCCCTGGTTCCAACAGGGAAGCCTCACCTCCTGAGCTTGTCTGGGGGGGGCTTGGGTGGGGAGGGGAGCTGTGGCCGGCCGCCTGCCGGGGCACTCGTCCACCTCAGAGATGGGGTCGGGTCTGTAGGGGAGGGCACAGGTAGGGAAGACCAGCCCCAGCCGCAAAGCAAGCATTCCAGGAGAGCCAGGAATGTCTGGGGCCGGGGGAGGCCTCTTACCCACCCAGGGAGGGGCAGGGGCTCCTTAAGGTGATCCTTGAGCAGGTTCTATAGAACCTATAGGCAGCTGCTTCTGGGAGCCGCTGCAAAAAAGGGGGAACACTGGTGGTGAGGCCGCACCAGCCTGGGGGTGGGGTCTCGAATACCATCTGGGCCATAGCAACCCCCACACTCACTGTGCCCCCCAGCTCCCCTGACTTCCCAAAGCCAAAGCTTCCTGCCTCCCCCATCCCCACTCCTCCAGTAGACTTCCCCTTTCCAAACCCTCTGCTGTTCCCGCCAAACACACAGGCAGGCATACCAGCCCGTGTGTCCATCTCGAACCTCCCCATGTGCCACCCGCCAGCCAAATCCCATCGCCTTCGGGATCTGTCCAGACCCCACCCTGCCCCTCCCAGCTCACGCCTGGACTAGTGCAGTAGTCCAGCATCTCCCACCTGGGCCACCCAGACTGCGCTTAGCTTTCCTGAGCTCCGCCCTGGCCTAGGGTCAGAGCTGACAGCTGATCCTGCTGTTCGGAGCTTCTCTGAGCAGCACTGCCCCTCACAGTGGCCTGGTGCCCCCCAAGCGCCCTTGGTCAGCTTCTCTGTCCTTGTGCCAGGCTTCCAAAAACGCGCGCATCTTGTGGGTATAGTATCTGCACCCCTGCACTCCAATAGGAGCTGAAAGCAGGTACTTCATTCACAGCTGGGTCCCCAGCAATGCCCAGCCTGGCATACAGCAGGTGCTTAATGCATATCTGTGGAAAGGGAGAAGGCCTAGGGGATCAAGCTCTGGCTCCAACAAGAGCAACAGCAGATAATGTTGGCTCAGCATCTTGAATACCCCTGTCCTCCTCGCCCCCCGGCCAAACTATCACTACTCCCTTCTCCATAAAAGGAGGTCCACCTGAGGCCCAGCCCAGGCCAGGACCTCCTGACCTCCTGCTCCAGACTCTGGGTACCTGGGGGTAGGCAGGGGACAACGCCTCAACGGCCCTGGTGCCTGTGTAACCTCTATTCCAGAAATCGCCTGAGCCAGGGCGGCGCCCCCCGCCCCCACAGCCTGCCCCGCTGGTATCATCTGCCTCCTCCCCGCCGATCTGGGCTGTTTTTATCAGACAGCCTGGGTGGGGGTGGTGGTTATCGCCCCCCACAACCCTGGGGGAGCCCTCCCCCATCCCACTAGCTGGGGCACGTGCAGGCAGTTCCAGCTGCTCTCTACACTCTGCAGGCTCAAGAGGCGGTGGATGGGGGAGGGCAGTCCCTGGCCCCCTACCCCCCACCGCCTGTGGCCTGGCACTGCCCTGCCCCAGCTTTCCCCGGATAAGCTGCCAGTTCTCCCGAGCTCTGCCCACCAGCACTGCCATCCTGACCCTACAGGAGCTCATAGTTCTGCCTGGGGGTGGAGGGGAGAATGAGGTGGGGCATGGCTGTGTCCCCCTCTGGGCCTGTTTCCCCACCCACCTGTTCTCCTAGGGCCCTCTTCAGCAAAGGAGCAGAAACCCGGCAGGCGCTCAGACACTCCTCTGCACACCTGAGGAGTCTCCCTCCAACCCAGTGCATAGACCAGCACGCCTCGCTCCTCCCACATCTCGTCCTGCCCTCAACCCCTCTCTGATCCTAATCCCTTCTCCATAAACGGATTTGCCTCTGCAAAGCCCAGCCTGCCTCGAAGCCGCCCCCAGCGTCCCCACCCTTGGGATTAAGTGCAGGGCTTCACCTTGCCAAGGTGCCCCCTACCCACCTCAAGTCCCTACCTCCACAGCAGGCCCCAAAACCAGCACGTCCTCCCTCTCCCATTCCCTGTCCCACTCAGCCCAGTGGGCCTCAGGCTGCCTCCTCCAGGAAGCGTTTTTCGTCATCACTAGCATCCCCGTTGCCACCACCCCGCTGCCCCCGCCCCCACGAACACAGTTCCCTAAGTCCTGGGGTGCAGGGACTGGAATGCTCGGCGCTGGCCTGCAGCAGAGGCTCACCAAGACCTCTCAGGTGCAAATAAACAGGACTTCATGAGGGGATACAACCGGGGGTGACCCTGCAGCCCCCTGGGGGGCAACTGACAAGGTCTGGGGACATTTGTGATTGTCACGACTGGGGAGGGGGTGCTCCTGGCATGGGGTGGGTGGAGGCTGGGGACACTGCACAGCACCCTGCAGTGCCCAGAACAGCCCCTCCTCAGAAAACGATCAGGCCCTAAATGTCCTAAGTGCGGAGGAGAGAAGCCCTGCGTGAGAAGACCCATTCCAGGTCTGAGCCCCTCTCCTGGGGAGGGTGTCGGCAAACCCTCAGGAGGTGCAGGCTGACAGTGTGCCGGGCACTGGCATGCCGGGGGCGGGGGCCCCCTCCGGGGATGCAGGGGGTTTGGAGAGCAGGGAGCCGACAGCCAGCCTCTCCTCCCGCCCCCGCCCCAACTCGCTGGCTCGCTCACTCTCCGTAACCATAGCAACGGCGTCAACATCACCCACAGCTTCCAAAGTCCTTCCCCGCCCCACGCAGGGGAGAGAGAGCCCAGAGCCGGCCGGGCTAGGAATAGGGGCTGTGGGCCAGACCCAGCGGATGGGAGGTGCAGCCCTGCCCCCTGCTGCCCCCATGAAAAACATCCACTGCTCCCCAGGCCTCTTCACTCCCAGGGCCAAATGTGGCCAAGATAATGGGAGCGCCACGCTTCGCACCAGCGGGGCTCCTCCAGTGTGCCTCAGTTGGTTCATCTGTAAAAATGGGGCCAGGCCACGATGGGTGTTCCCTTTACAGAGGAGAAGCACCCCAGGCAGGGGTGGGTGGGGGCGGAACTTGTTCCCATTGGCCCCTGGGACAGCCCTGCAGCCCCCGGTTCCTCTGCGATCTTTCCTGGCCTCCACTCCATTCAGGGACAGCCCTGCAATGGGGCTCCCTCCCAAAAAAACACATGAACTTCCTGTCCCCCAAAACCAGCTTAACGGCAGCCATTCCCTCCCTCCTCCGGGAGCTGAAAAAACCAGAGCCCCTTCCACGAAAAGAAGCTGTTTGCACAGACCCTTTGGTGGCCCTGGGGGCTGGGGAGGCCTGGAAGAGGAGTCTGGAAAGCCACAAGTATCCAAAACCCTTTGGAAACCTAATCCAAGGTGCCTGGGCCTGGGACTGCCTTCTCAGTCCCCAAATCGTTACTGTGAAGGGGGCTTTGGAATGGGATGTCAGCAGGCTCCCAAGGGGTGGGGGAGGGTGCCAGGAGAGCCACCCTGCCCTCCCCCACCGCACAGAGTAGACGGTGGCGAATCATCAGCACATCTGCACCCCCAGGCCTCAGTTTATCACCGCAATCCCAGGATAACAATCCTGTCTTCCCAGGACTCCAAACCCATCCTTCCCCTCCCTGCTGGCTTAGGGACCGCCGCCCCCACTACCCAGGGGCCTATGGAAGCGCCTCTAGGGTGCCACTGTGGGAGGTGGCCATCCCATCCACTTAACCCAGAAACTCAGAAAACCCAAATGAAGCTCTCAGGCCACGCCATCTGGCATAGGAAGAATGACCTGGGTAGACAGGTGGGAGTCGCTTTCTCAACAGGCTCCCACTTCAGCCCCTTGTCTGTTCAGATCGGCAAACTCACCCCCAACAAGCCAGGGCATTCCTGGACCTCTGCCCGCCGCCCAGAGAGGCACCTCCCTTTCTGTTCCCAACGCTGCCTCGCCATCTTCACAGTCCCCCAGTGTCCCTCCCCGCGGAGATACACGGACCCTATTGCCCTCAAAAAGAGGTAACACCCGGAGACCCCTCCGCCGAGGGGTCCTCGCAGAAAACGCAGACCCCACCCAAGTCCTATCTTGACGCCCTTGGTTCCCGTCTGTGTCTCAAGGTGGGCAGAGCCTCCAGGCCCCTGGGACCAGGACAGGGACTGAGCAAGGGGTGGAAAGCGTGGAGAACAGAGAGGGGGGCAGCCTGCGGGCTACAAACCACCGCCCCCACCCGCCCTCCTGCTCTCCAGCCTCAGGCGTCCCAGCACGGCTCCCCACGCCCCAAGGATGAACCCTCAATTCTTCCACAAGGCATTCGTGGCCCCTGCTCACCTCAGCCTCACCACTCTGGACAACCTGCTTCCCTTCGGCCGCTCCACGTGTCCCTACAATCCGAGCCCACGGACCAAGCCCCCTTGGAGTATCCCGCTGCCCAAAACGGCCCCCGCTACGGCTATGAAATAAAAGACAGCATCACACTCTTGACAGAGATGAGAAAATTGAGACCCAGATCGGGTAGAGGTCCTCTGTTTGGTGGCAAGGCCAGAATGCCAAGCCCAAGTGCGGCCCGACAGGCTTCCCCCAGCCCCCCACCCTCCCCAGTAAGAGACAAGCACCTCTAATGCCCAAAACCAGGCCGGCCATCAAGGCCCACCGTCCCCTGTTCCCCAGTCCAAACTCCCAGTACAGAAGGTGGAATCCAAGGAGGAGATGGAGTGAAAAAATACGGCCAGACCCACTCGGCTCTCGGTTCCCCTCGCCGCCCCGGGGACTGCACTAGGAGGGGCGTTGGTGTAGCCGGAGCGCTCCCCGCTCCAACCCTGCGCACTTTCCCGAATCGCCTGCCAGATAGGGGTGAACAAACACGCCGGAGAAATACACATAGTGTGGACCTTCCTATAAAGTCCCCCCGCCCGAGACTCAGGCCCCAACCGGCGCTCCCAGCTGCGCCCTCCCCCTCGTTAAAATACAGAGAACGCAGAGAAAACGTGCCGGGCTCCCCCCATCCTGGCCCCACGCCAGGTGCTCCGCCGACCTCTGGGGAGAATCCGCGCGGCCACCCCGGAGGCGGCGACGCGGTTCCTCCTCCATTTTCATAGATAAGGAAACTGAGGCTGGGGGAGGGGGAGGACCCAGAACCCCAGAGCCGGATGCCCCAACCACAGTGCCCACCGCCCAGACCATAACGCAAAAGAAAAAAAACAAAAAACGGAACAAGGCCCAGAGAGAGAGAGAGGTGGCCTGCCCAGGAGTCTCACTCCCGCCCGCGGACCTCGCTGGGTCCCCGGAGCCCCAGCCACTGCAGCCGGGGCGGCCATCCCCTCGCCGCCCGACCGCGTGGCCGCCACGCCCCCCGCGCGCGCCCCACCCACCGAGGCCCCGCCCTGCCGGCCGGCGCGGCGGCGGCCCGGGCGCGCCCCCCTCCCCGCCCCCCACGCGCCACGCAGTTTCGGGGTCCTGGCGGGGGAGGGGGCTCAGCCGTCCGCCCCCGCGCGGCCCGGGATCGCGGCTGCGCTCACCTGTGTGCGTCCGCAGGTGCGACTTTAGGTGCGAGGACTTGTAGTAGGCTTTGGCGCAGTCCGGGAAAGGACAGCGGTGGCTCTTGGCGGCGGCGGAGGGCGCGGCGCCGGGGGCGCGGCCCGAGGACGGGGACGAGGCGGCTGAGGAGGAGGAGGCGGGCGAGGCGCCCCCCGGGGCGGCTCCGGGCCCGCCGCGCAGGTCGGCCAGGATGCTGGCGGCCAGCAGGTGGGGCGCCGCGGCGGCGACAGGGCCCGGGCCAGGGGCGGCGGGAGGCGGCGGGGGCGGCCCCGGGGTCCCGGGTGAGGCGGCCTCGCGGCGCGCCGCGCGCACATCCAGGCCAGCGGCGGGGCCCGCGCCCTCGGGGCCGGGCCGCCCGCGGTGCACCACCGCGCCCGAGGAGATGGCCATGAGCACGTCGGCGGCGAAGTAATCCACACACGCCACGGCCGCCGACATGCCGGGCAAGGGCGCGCGGCGCGGCGGGCGGAGCGGAGGCGGCGGGAGCGGCGCCCGTCCGGCCGGCGGCGGCTGCTCGAGTGCGGGAGGCGGAGGAGGAGGAGGAGGCCCGGCGCGCGCCGCCGCCGCCGCCCGCGCTCGGCCTGCCCCGCCCCGCCTGACGCGCCCTGACGCACCGGAGCCCGCGGGGGCGGCCACAGCCCGCCCCGCCCGGAGGACGCCCCCTCGGGGCGCCGCAGCCACGCCCCCCGCCCGCCGCGCCCTCCACCACTCTCCGAGCGCGGTCGCCGGGGGCGGGGCTCGGGCCGAAGGAACCCGCCCCCCGGCGCGCCCACTCAGGCCTCCGGGAGCGCCCAGCGTCTTAGGCCCGGAGCGCGCACTCCCAGCACTGGGGTGCAAGGCTGGGGAGCCCCGCCCCCTCCCGGCGCGCCCCACTCCAGCGCGCGCCCCCGGTGCCCTTTCCCGGAGCACCACCCCCCCAAGCCGGGGCGGGAGGCCGAGGACCCCGCCCCCTCTCCAGCATGCCCCTCCCTCCCAGAGCGCGCCCCGCCCCATCCCGGCACGCCCCTCCCTCCCAGAGCACGCCCCGCCTCCTCGCTGGCGCGCCCACCCCACGCCGGGGCGCGCGGCCGGCGGGAGCCCGCCCCCTCCCCGGATGGTTCCCCCCTGGCCTCGGGCGCGCCCCCGTTCGCGATGGAGGAGGGCTCCGATTCCCACGTGGCCGGGGTTGGGGGGTTGCGGAAGCGGCCGGCCCCGCCCCCAGGCCACGTGCGCGACCCTTCCCCCCTCTTATCCCGGCCTGGGGCCCTGCTTTGACCCCGCACCCAGGCATCTGCTCGTCCTCTTCTCTGGGGTTCCCCGTCGCCGCTCACAGAGCCCCTAGGAGCCTCCCGGCCGAGGCACCCGGTATCCCTCGCCCGCGGCGGGGCCCAGGAGGGTGGGGCAAGCCTGCGTTCGTTCCTCTTTTTGCACCCAGTTCCGGAGCTACTGGAGCGCGCCCCACTGGGGGTGGGGAGAGCCGGTTGGGTCCCAGAGGGTCGGGATAGGGGGACAGGAAGAGGTGGCCGAATGCAAAGGAAGGGCTAAGCTGCGGGCGCCTGAGCGGATCAGAGGTTCCCCGCCCTGCTGGGACACCGGGATCCGAGGCTTCTCTTTCCAGTCCCAGGCATCGATCCTTGGGGTTTGGACGGGAAAAGTGAGGCCAGGTATTGGGGCCTCCCGGACGCAAGGACGTCCAGACCAAGTTGTTAAATATTGGCGGGGACGATGGGGACGCCAGGGACGCGGATGGCCCAGTTCGCTGGCCCAAGGCGGCGGGGGCACAGAAACTGGGCGGCCCTTCTCGGTCGCAACCGCGCTCCCGCCCCTTCCCAGCTTCGGCGGGGCGGCGGGGCGGAGGGGGCCGCGCAGTGGCCGCAGCTGCCTCCAGGGGGCGGAGCGGCTTTGGCCTGCGGCGACCTCCTGCTCTGGGCCGGGCATGGACAGAGGCCCTGACCCGATTCAGGGCTTCTCTAGCCCCATCCCCCCGCCACCTGCAACCCCAGCTGACGCCCTGAGGCTGACCACTGTCCCCTGGGTCGTCCCCACCGCGTCTGGGCTCAACCATGCATGGTTAAGCCAGCTGAGCCCTCCCTGGGCCCCAGTAAGCCCACTCCACGTGGCTGGACAGAGCGGAGCCGAGAGGAGGTTCGGCGAGTGTGGGAGGGCACAGGGTGCTCTGCACACACTTGCCCCTCTCCTAGGCCTGGGTTCCAGAGCCCTCTCTGCACCCCTACCATTCGGTGGGCTCTGGAGATCGGCGTTCCTGCTCCTTCTGGGCCTCTGTTGTCTTTGAACCTCCAGGACGGTGGGCCACCTGGGCAGGTCCCCCAGGCCCCCACCATCCCAGCAGCCCTCAGGGTCCTGGGACTGAGCATTGGCTTGTGGACAGGTGTGTCTTGAGGCCTCAGGGTCTACACCCAAGCATGCCTCTTCCACTGATGTTTCCTGGGCTTGGAACAGAACCAACCAGCCCTGCCCTCGAGGGGCTTACAGTTGCAACTGGGAGGCTAACGATGGGATGGGCAGGGGTGAGCAGTCCCCAGGGGTGGGCCATGGGTCCAGGCTGCCCTCCCTGGGCCACATGGTCCCAGGCAGGACCTTAACTGCGAGACTCCATTGTCTGCCCACTCCAGCCATTAGCAGGCTTTCGAGTAAGTGCCCTCATCTGGGGGTCATGCTGGCCACTCCATAGGAAGGAGCCCCCAGGTGGGGTCACGCAGCTCACACCCCACCCATGAGGCTTCTGTTCACACCCCTAAGCCCCAGGAACACTCGGGCAACGCATGGCCCCTGCAGTGAACATGGACAACCCCTGCCTCCAGCCTGACAGCAGCGCCTGGCACCGGGCTCTGCGCTCTCTGCCTTCCTCTCCTCTCTATGACCCTGTAAGTTCTCCACTGGGCGCGGTGGCTCACACCTGGAATGCCAGCACTTTGAGAGGCCAGGGTAGGAGGATCACTTGAAGCTATGAGTTCAAGATCAGCCGGGGCAACATCATGAGACCTCCTCCCCCACCAACTCTCCACATTAAAAAATTAGGCCGGGCGCGGTGGCTCAAGCCTGTAATCCCAGCACTTTGGGAGGCCGAGACGGGCGGATCACGAGGTCAGGAGATCGAGACCATCCTGGCTAACGCGGTGAAACCCCGTCTCTACTAAAAGATACAAAAAATTAGCCGGGCGAGGTGGCGGGCACCTGTAGTACCAGCTACTCGGGAGGCTGAGGCAGGAGAATGGCGTGAACCTGGGAGACGGAGCTTGCAGTGAGCTGAGATCTGGCCACTGCACTCCAGCCTGGGCAACAGAGCGAGACTCCGTCTCAAAAAAAAAAAAAAAAAATTACATGGAGGCCGGGCTTGGTGCTCACACCTGTAATCCCAGCACTTTGGGAGGCCAAGGCAGGCGGATCACCTGAGGTCAGGGGTTCGATACCAGCCTGGCCAACATGAAATCCCGTCTCTACTAAACACACACACACACACACACACACACACACACACACACACAAAATTAGCCAGGCCAGGTGGCGGGCGCCTGTAATCCCAGCTACTCAGAAGGCTGAGGCAGGAGAATCGCTTGAATATGGGAGGTGGAGGTTGCAGTGAGTTGAGATTGAGCAATTGCACTCCAACCTGGGCGACAAGAGCAAAAACTCCATCTCAAAAAAAAAATTAGCTGGAGACCAGGCGTGGTGGCTCACACCTGTAACCCCAGCATTTTGGGACACCGAGGCAGGCAGATGACCTGAGGTCGGGAGTTTGAGACCAACATGGAGAAACCCCGTCTCTACTAAAAATACAAAAAAAATTAGCTAGGCCTGGTGACGCATGCCTATAATCCCAGCTACCGAGGAGGCTGGGGCAGGACAATTGCTTGGACCCAGGAGGCAGAGGTTGCAGTGAGCCAAGATCATGCCACTGCACTACAGCCTGGGTGACAAGAGTGAAACTGTCTCAAAAAAAAAAAAAAAAAAAAATGAGCTGGGTGCAGTGGCCCAACGCCTGTGGTCCCAGCTACTAGGGAAGCTAAGGCGGGAGGGTCGCTCGAGCCCAGGAGGTCGAAGCTGCAGTGCGCTGTGATTGTACCACTGCACTCCAGCCTGGGTGACAGAGCAGGACGCTGTCTCAAAAAAAAAAAAAAAAAAAAAAAAAAGGTTATTCCCATTTTACAGATGGAAAAAATCAAGACTGGGAGAGGACTGAGAACAGCTGGCCCCTGCTCACAGCTAAGAGGTAGCAGAGAGTTTGGGGCATCCAGGCTCACATATAACTCAGCCCCTTCTTTCTTCAAACCTGTCTCTCACCTGTAAATGGGGGATCACGTCTCTCCTTCCCTGACAGCACCCAAAAGGTTCAGAGGGACAGCTCCTCCCTGCCCCACAGATGGAGCTCCCAAGACTGAGGGCTATGGAGCAAAGCTCAGCCGGGGGCAGACAGCACCCAGGTGTTGCTGGGGGTGGATCTCCCGCAGGGCAGGAAGAACATGACAACAGGTGACTCTCAGAGGGGCCACGGAGCCAGGAACTGGGACCCTGTCTCATAGAGGGCAAAGAACACAGTCTCCCAGAGGACAGATGACGGCAGAGGTTACATAACCTGGGGTGTGCCCACAACAGGGATACCCCAAGGTAGGTGAGGGCCAAAAACAAGGTTGCGGGGCTGGATGCAGTGGCTCATGCCTGTAACCCCAACACTTTAGGGGGCCGAGATGGGAGGATTGCTTGAGCCCAAGAGTTCAAGAGCAGCCTGCGTGATATAGTGAGACCCCTGTCTGCACAAAAAAAATTCAAAACTTACCCAGGCATGGTATTGCACGCCTGTGGCCCCAGCTCTTTGGGAGGCCGAGGCAGGAGGATTGCTTGTGGCCCAGAGGTCAAGGCTGCAGTGAGCTGTGATACACCCCAGCCTGGGCAACAGAGCGAGATCCTGTGTCTAAAAGTAATGATAGATTGTCTGGGTGTGGTGGCTCACGCCTGTAATCTCAGCACTTTGGGAGGCCAAGGCGGGTGTATCACCTGAGGTCAGGAGTTCAAGAACAGCCTGATCAACATGGTGAAACCCTGTCTCTACTAACAGCACAAAAATCAGCCGGGCATGGTGGGAGGCCGCCTGTACTCCCAGCTACTTGGGAGGCTGAGGCAAGAGAATTGCTTGAACTGGGGAGGCGGAGGTTGCAGTGAGGCAAGATTGTACTACTACACTCCAGCCTGGGTGACAGAGCGAGACTCGCTCTCAAATAAATAATAATAAATAACGAGGGTGCAGCAGAAGAGGGGGTAATGTGTAGGGACACGTGTGTGTGTGCACTGGAACTGCCACATCTTCTTGATTTAAGACAGTCGGGTCTTTGCTTCGTAATAGTTTTAATAGTACTTTCTGTAGTACTCAAACATTTTTTTTTACCATGTGTATTTACTACATGCCTCTAAACGTCAACAGGTATCTAAGCAATGCAATTATGGGCCATTTGTCCTTTCATTTTTAGGTTTTTCTGTATGAAAACTCATCTTCTAAATAAAACCTCCCCACACCCCCTGCCCAGTGTGGGCTGGACTGAGTGACTCGCTGCCACAGAACAGAGCAGGGACAGGAGATGATGGCGATGGGTCCCCAGAAGACCCAGGGACCCCAAACTGCACCAGGAGGCCAAGGTCAACATCGTGGGTGAAGTCGTGGGGGTCTTAGCGACCCCTGCTAGGATGTGAGGAGAAAGGGGCCTCCAGTGGGGTGTCCTTCCCCAAACCCTGTCACCTCAGTGTGACCTCAGGAAGACAGGCAAACCCAGATTAGGGGACTTTTTTTTGGTTGATTTTTTCTTTTTTTTTTTTTTTTTGAGACAGAGTCTCACTGTCGCCCAGGCCATAGTGCAGTGGTGTGATCCTGGCTCACTACAGCCTCTGCCTGTTTTGGCGATTCTCCTGCCTCAGCCTCCTGGGTAGCTGGGATTACACGCACCTGCCACCATGCTGGGCGTTTTTTTTTTTAAAGATAGAGTTTTGCTCTTGTGGTCCAGGCTGGAGTGCAGTGGCACGATCTCGGCTCACTGCAACCTCTCCCTCCTGGGTTCAAGCAATTCTCCGGCCTCAGCTTCCCGAGTAGCTGCGATTACAGGCATATACCACCACGCCCGGCTAATTTTTGTATTTTTACTAGAGATGGGGTTTCACCATGTTGACCAGGCTGGTCTTGAACTCCTGACCTCAGGTGGTCCGTCCACCTCGGTCTCCCAAAGTGCTGGGATTACAGGTGTGAGCCACTGTGCCCAGCCGATTAGGGGACGTTTTACAGAACACCTGAGCAGGCCTCCTCAAGACTGTTAAAATAATTAAAGACAAGGAAAGCCTGAAGAACTATGCCATGTGGGACCGTGGATGGGGGCCGGGCCAGGAAAGGAAAAGACTGGGGGGGTAAACAGGAAGCTGGAACAGAGAGCCCGGGTTTCACTGTCAGAGCTGTGCCCATGTTAATTTCCTGGCTTTGGCCAGGCACGGTGACTCATGCCCATAATCCTAGCACTTTGAGAGGCCCAGACAGGTGGATCACTTGAGGTCAGGAGTTCGAAACCAGCCTGGCCAACATGGTGAAACCCCATCTCTACTAAAATTACAAAAAAAAATTATGCAGGTGTGGTGGTGTGCGCCTGTAATCCCAGCTACTCAGGAAGCTGAGGCAGGAAAATCACTTGATCCCAGGAGATGGAGGTTGCAGTGAGCCGAGATCACACCACTGCACTCCAGCCTGTGTGACAGAGTGAAACTCCATCTCAAAAAAAAAATGTTCCGGCTTTGACGGGGTGTTACCACAGGGAAGCCAGTGAAGGGTTAATGGGATTCTCGGGGCTGGGCGCGGTGGCTCAAGCCTGTAATCCCAGCACTTTGGGAGGCCGAGGCGGGTGGATCACGAGGTCAGGAGATCGAGACCATCCTGGCTAACACGGTGAAACCCCGTCTCTACTAAAAATACAAAAAACTAGCCGGGCGTGGTGGCGGGCGCCTGTAGTCCCAGCTACTCGGAGGCTGAGGCGGGAGAATGGCGTGAACCCGGGAGGCGGAGCTTGCAGTGAGCCGAGATTGCGCCACTGCACTCCAGCCTGGGCGACACAGCGAGACTCCGTCTCAAAAAAAAAAAAAAAATGGGATTCTCGGTACCACTCATGCAGCTCTTCTGTAGACCTCAAACTATTCCGAAATAAAAAATGTTGTATTATTGTCTTTAAGATGAGATTTCACTGTTGCCCAGGCTGGAGTGCAGTGGAGCAGTCATAGCTCACTGTAGTCTCTACCTCCTGGCCTCCCAAGTAACTGGGGCCACAGGTGTATACCACCACGCCCGGCTAATTTTTTAAAATTTTATTTTCTAGAGACAGGGTCTTACTTTTGCTGCGCAAGCTGGTCTCCAACTCCTGGGCTCAAACAATCCTCCTGCCTTGGCCTCCCAAAGTGCTAGGACTACAGGCATGAGCCACCACACCCAGCCCAAGATAAAAACTTACTTTTTCTTTTTTTTTTTTTTTTTTTTGAGACGGAGTCTCCCTCTGTCGCCAGGCTGGAGCGCAGTGGTGTGATCTCGGCTCACTGCAACCTCCATCTCCTGGGATCAAGTGATTTCCCTGCCTCAGCCGCCTGAGTAGCTGGGATTACAGACACGTGCCACTGTGCCCAGCTATTTTTTTTTTTTTTTTTTGAGACAGAGTCTCGCTCTGGGCAATGGCACAGTCTCAGCTCACTGCAACCTCCGCCTCCAGAGTAGCTGGGATTACAGGCACCTGCCACCACACCTGGCTAATTTTTGTATTTTTAGTAGAGACGGGGTTTCACCATGTTGGCCAGGCTGATCTCTAACTGCTGACCTCATGATCTGCCCGCCTGGGCCTCCCAAAGTGCTGGGATTACAGGCATAAGCCACCACGCCCAGCCGAAACTTAATTTTTAAACAAACATGAAAAGTGGATGTCGGGGTAACTGGACTGAATAATAATAATGACAATGGCAACGCGGCAGCAGCTCCCATTCGCGGCACTGCTTGGAGTTGCTTAAAAGTCCACTCCTAAAAGGCACCCAAGAAATACTCCTAAGGGCCAGGGACGGTGGCTCATGACTGTAACCCCAGCACTTTGGAAGGCCAAGGCGGCAGAATTGCTTAAGGCCAGGAGTTCGAGACCAGCCTGGGCAACAAAGCAAGACTGCATTTCTACACAAAATACAGTTAGCCAAGTGTGGTGATGTGTGCCTATAGCCCCAGGTAATTGAGAGTCTGAGGTGGGAGGATCACTTGAGCCTGGAAGGTTGGGGCTGCAGTGAGCCACGATCATGTGATTACACCACTACACTCCAGCCTGGGTAACAAGGTGACAGTCTGACGCAAAAAAAAAAAAAAAAAAGATTCCTGGCCAGGTGTGGTGGCTCACACCTAATCCCAGCACTTTGGGAGGCTGAGGTCAGGAGTTGGAGACCAGCCTGGCCAACATGGTGAAACCCCGTCTCTACTAAAAACACAAAAATTAGCTGGGCGTGGTGGTGAGTGCCTGTAATCCCGGCTACTCGGGAGGCTGAGGCAGGAGAATTGCTTGAACCCGGGAGGTAGAGTTTGCAGAGAGCCGAGATTGCACCACTGTACTCCAGCCTGGGCAACAGAATGAGATTCTCTCTCAAAATAAAAAAGAAAAGAAAAAAAGAAAGATCTGTAAGGAAGAGTGCATAGGGCTGGCACTGTACTGCTGGTAACAGAAAAAACACAGAATGGACCCCAGTGTCAGCGCTGGGGTTGCAGAGACCCTGTGGCTGCCGGAGAATCGGGCAGAACCGTCAGTCCTGCCGCGGAGCCTCACGGATGTGGTGGGAAAAGCAAGCTTCACAGGAAAGCCTGTGCCCCAGCCACGGCCTCAGTTCTCCGTGTGTTGTCACCTGTACCCACAGGCTGGTTATTCACGGATGACTTTTGCCAACCTGTGGAAGCCACCTCCGGGCGGGCCTGCAGGGACCCAGGGCCATAGCAGGAGGGAGTGGACGGGTTGGGGAGATGGCCATGAGGCCTGCAGAGGACGCACTCGGCGGTCTCTGCCACCCATTTGAGTATGTGACGGTGTGACCCTGACCTCTCCCGACGATCCTGATTGTCAACAAAATCCTAAAGTCCCCGCCCCCCCAGGGACTGGCGTTCCTGCAGGACACTGTGGTCTGGTGATAACACCTTTATTTACATTCCTGCATGTGTTGCATTATGTGACCGAACACCCACCCCTAAAGCCACTGGGCGTTTATTTCTGTGTTAAGGCGTTAAATCACTTACCATGGTCCAGGCGGGCCCCCACGCACTGGGGCGGGGGCAGCTGCAAGCTTCTGGGGGACACAGGACAAGGTTCCACCAGCCAGGTGGGAAGGTGGGGCAGCGGCTGCCACCCTCCAACCAGAGGACACAGCGAGGTCCCCCTGCTGGCCGACTGCAAGGAAGCCCCTGTGTGGGGTCCTGCAGGGAGCATCTCTGGGGTCCACGGCCTCCATGCTCGGAGCTGCTGCAGGGACACCAAGGCCTCCTCCATCCTGCACAGGGCGGGATCCAGCTGGCATTTCCTTTCCCGTGTGAGTCCCACTCCCCCTGCACCCCCAGTCCCTCCTCAGCAGGACTGCAGGGCACAGAACTGAGAGGGGACCCCCCAGCCCCCCACTTCCTTGGCCTCCCAAAGATGAAAAACTTCCATAAGAGCTTTCCTCCTTGAACAGGGTCAGACAAGTGGTTTTTTGTTGTTGTTGTTGTTTTTTTAAGATGGAGTCTTGCTCTGTCACCCAGGCTGGAGTGCAGTGGTGCCATCTCGGCTCACTGCAACCTCCGCCCCGCCGAGTTCAAGCGATTCTCCTGCATAAGCCTCCCGAGTAGCTGGGATTACAGGCGCCCGCCACCATGCCGGCTAATTTTTGTACTTTTTAAGTAGAGACGGGGTTTCACCATGTTGGTCAGGCTGGTCTCAAACTCCTGACCTCGTGATCCTGCCTCAGCCTCCTGACCTCAGGTCATCCACTGCCTCAGTCTCCCGAAGTGCTGGGATTACAGACAGGCCTGAGCCACTGCATCCGGCCTAGTGGTGGGGTTTCAGGGCGCTCTGCTAACAGCCATAGGCTTCACAGAAAGCACCCCGCCTGGACCCGTTCCCTCCGTGAGGCTGTGGGGTAGGGCCGGTCCCAAAGTCGCGCTCTCATCCTCCACGGACACGCACGGTGCCTGTTCCGAGCCCTGCTTCCGGCTGGGTGCTGGGGAGAGAACAGGCTCTGGTCTGGCAGGAGAGCTCGCTGTCTGGCCGGGCACATCTGTCCCGGGACCTTATTTCTGAGCCACCGGTGCTGTCGTGGCTAGGAGATGCTGAGTGCCAAGGAAGCGCAGGCCTGGTCGGGGTCTCGGCTACTTCTCTCGGTGGGGAAGCAGGGACAGTGACCCCAGCAATCCAGAGTCGTGTGAAGATCGACGTGGCCCGTGGCTGGAGCCCGAAACCGGGAGGGAAGCGGGACCAGGGCCTCGTGGTGGCCCCTGGGCCACTCTGACACTGGCTGGGCGCCCGCTGGACGGAATTCCAGTTAACAAGCCGGCCTGCACTCCTACCTTGATGCTGACACCGAGATTCAGAGGTGGACAGGCAGGTGCCCGCCATGCGGGAGGAGAGGCGGTGCCTGCTCCCAGAGGCCCCACTTCAGGTCACAGCCACCACAGGTCAAGAGGACGGAATCACAGCCAAGCAGGGATGGTCTCCATCCTCTTCCAGAACCCCAGTGGGCCCTCGGGTCATGCAGAACACAGTCAGCCAGGTGGGTCCTACCAGCTTGGCATTAATGGGACGACGGACAAACAACAGCCACAGCATCATAAGAGCCTGGGTCAGCCGCCCACACACCCATGCTGGGACCCCGTGAATGCCAGTCGGGGCTGACAGGCCACTGGTCCACTGGGCAGCAGCCTGAGGGTGCACAGCCCTGGGCACCACCCCAGACCTGACCCACTGGAAGGGCCTAGCCCACATCTCAGGCAAGCCTCTGCCACACCCACAGCAACCATGCTCCAGGCACTGGCCCTGGGCAGGGTCAGCCTCCCAGCCCCTCCCAGGGCTCCGGGTAACCAGACTGGGCCTAGGCCACAGCGTCACCTGGCTGCTGTCTGTTCCGGCACCCAGGGGCCCGCCCTGGGGTGTACCAGGTGCTGGTGACACAAGGTGGACCAGAGATTCAGCCCCCAGGCGCCTACCCGGGAGAAGGCTGCTGCCGAGCTCCAACAAGTGTGTCCTGGAAAATACACAAAATGGAGAACGGGAAGTTGGCTCTGCTCCCAGGTGGCCTGGCCCTGGGCCATACCAAGTGGGAGGTGGGGAGAGCGTGCATCCTGGAACAGAGCGCTGGCCTTCCCTGTCACCGCCCTTGCAGGGTCCTCCCGGGTCCCAAGAGCAGGGGGTGGTGGGGAGAGGTCGAGGGTAGAAGTTGGCCTGAGAGCCTGCAGCCTGAAGGCCCGGACTCAGTTTACCCCATGTGAGGGGGGCAGGCTGAGGGAACACAGACGTGTACGCTGCGGGCGTCTGGGAGCCCTCCCGAAGCCTCAGCTCCGAGTTCGCAGTAGCTTGAGAATGCGGCTGCCTGAAACCAAGGTCAGCATCACCCACGGGGAATATCTACAGCCCGCAGGGCGGGAGGGGTGGCCCCAAATATGGAGGTTTCCAAAATCCTCTTCACCACAGTGTCGTGTGGAACTCGTACCACATGGATCAGCTGAAGTTGTCAACTATTTTAAGATGAGAATTTTATCTCAGTTTGATCCATAAATCTAAGAATCTAAGCAATCTCATGGCCGGGCGCGGTGGCTCACACCTGTAATCTCAGCACTTTGGGAGGCCGAGGCGGGCGGATCACAAGGTCAGGAGATCGAGACCACGGTGAAACCCCGTCTCTACTAAAAATACAAAAAAAAATTAGCCGGGCGCAGTGGTGGGCGCCTGTAGTCCCAGCTACTCAGGAGGCTGAGGCAGGAGAATGGCGCGAACCCGGGCGGCGGAGCTTGCAGTGAGCGGAGATCACGCCACTGAACTCCAGCCAGGGGGACAGAGCAAGACTCCATCTCAAAAAAAAAAAAAAAGAATCTAAGCAATCTCAATGTTTTCAAAGAAGATCACCACGGTGGGAGAACCAGATAAACTTGCCTGCTGTCCAGGAGAAAAAAAGAAATGTGCAAAATAATGCAGGGAGGTGGGGCCTCCAGACAGTGGGTCATAAAGACAATGGGGTTCTGGAAAACTGGGATAAGAGTCTGGAGACAGACCCGAATCCGCTTGCCATAAAGACAGCACTTCAGTGGCGAAAAGAATGCTTTTTTGGGAAATAAAGTTGGGACTATTTGGGGAAAAAAGTTTTGCTTCCTACCTTACTTATTACCAGGAATACTTTCTCTTTTTTTTTTTTTTTTTTTTTTTTTTGAGACAGAGTCTCGCTCTGTCACACAGGCTGGAGTGCGGTGGCGCAATGTCCGCTCACTGCAAGCTCTGCCTCCCGGGTTCTCCTGCCTCAGCCTCCCGAGTAACTGGGACTACAGGTGCCCGCCACCACGTCCGGCTAATTTTTTGTATTTTTAGTAAAGACAGAGTTCTACCGTGTTAGCCAGGATGGTCTCGATCTCCTGACCTCGTGATCTGCCCACCTCGGCCTCCCAAAGTGCTGGGATTACAGGCGTGAGCCACCGCGCCCGGCCTTACCAGGAATATTTTCTAAAATTAGATGTAAACATTTAAATATATGAGGGGGAAAAAAAAACAACACTACATTTCCAGAAGAAAACCTCAAATGTTTTATAATCTTACAGAGGAGAAGATATTCCTGAGATGACACCAAAATGCAGGAGCCGTAAAGGGAAAAAAACTAATGACCAGTAACAATTTTAGATAACTGGCTTATAGAAAAAAATACACACAAAGTCAAAGACCTAATGACAGATAGAAAAAACAAACACTTCTGCTAGACAAAAGGTGAATTTCCTTAATCTGTAAAGTGCACCTAGAAACCACCACCATCCACCCAACACAAAAATGAGCCAAAAAGATAAACTACAAATGGCTTTTAAATAGTCAAACGTTTATAATAAATATATTTTCCAATCTCGAAATGATTATCAGTGGTAACAATCATCAAAGTAAAATAGATGTGACAGGAGCATTACGATGTTTCATTATACTTACAGGAAATACAACTAAAGCTACAGTGAAACACTATCTCATGCCTACCAGGTCTACAAAATCCAGCTTGGGCAAGATGTCACTGGCCCCCTCTTACATGCTGGTGGGGGAGGGCAATTTGGTACCACCCCTTTAGGGGCCTAAATAAAGCCCCTAGCACTTCTGCACCAAGGAATTTAGCCTAATAGTCCGACTTGGGCAAAAAAGGGTTTGTACAAGGAATAGTCAAGTTAGCATTGTTCGTTATAAAAGACCCTAAATTTCCACAGGAAAGGGGATAAATTCTGGAGCTATAAAACTCCGTTTCCGTGTTAATCCCACCTGTATCTGAATATATGGGCGCCCCCTAAGCTACATTAAGTATAAGGACCCCAAGTAAAGAAACTGACCTTTTGCAGAAACGCATGTACATGTTCCTGCATAGACTTTCTCTGTTGACACGTAAGAAACGGGTTTCTCTCTGCCCCAGGGGAGAAGAACTGGGCCTCGGAGGTTAGGACTGGGAAAAACACATCAAGTCTTCACCAAACACCCTTTCAGGCTCCTTGAATTTTCTACCCTGTGCGCCTGAACACACTTTTGTTCTCTTGCAAGCAGTTGCTTTGCACTGGCGGCAGTGAGGACACGGCGGAGTACCAGCTCGCAGAGAGCTTAGGTTCTGAAGGCGTCAGAAGACAACACGCTCTGGACGAGCGCAACGCCCAAGGGTCAGCGGCAGCAGCGAGCAGGGGGCACGGGATGCGGGGAGGCTCTTCGGCGGGCATGAAAGTCAGACGTGTTCCGAAACGTCAGCCGCGCTGGGGGGCACGGCGCACGACCGGGGACAGAAGGAGGCCACTGCGGTCGCAAAGTCCAGGCCGTGCAAAGGCCCCGTGGGCAGCCAGGAGCCCAGGCATTCCCTGCTCTAGCGAGATTTCCTTCCGAACGTCCTGTCGCACCGCTTCCCATGGAACGGCGGGCGATGCCTCGCAGCACCGACCCCGCGGCGGCCTCCACGCGCCCACGAGGAACTCTAGGCGGAGGGAAGGCGTGGGAGGGGCCAGAAACGGGCAGGGCCGAAGCGGACGGGTCCCTGGCTGGGTCCCAGCAGCCGCCACTTACCACCGAGACCGCCTCTTCGTCCACAGCCTGACTCCAGCCTCCGCCGCCATCTCCACTTCCGCACGCGCGCCACCACTTCCGCTTCCGTCAGTGCCGCGGCCCCGCAGGTGACGCGGCGCCCTGCTCTCGCCCAGGCTGAAGCACCGCCCTCCCTTAAAGGAGCCGCGGACTAGAGCTACTTGGAGGCAGCTTGGGGTCCCGGCCTCGCCACCGCCTGGTCGCGCGACACAGGCTGAACCCTGCCCAATCGTAAAGTGGACGACAGGCCACCGGTTCCCGAGTCCTCCCAGTCCTAGGGCTTCTGCCCTAGAGATCGTAGGAACTCTTCTCGTGACCCCAGCTCCAGTGTCGGCTCCCTCTTCCAGAGGAGGCCCTTGGGGCCCAAGCACCTGCCACCGCCCTCTGCTGGACCCCAGCTTCGCCATCTACAAAGGAAGCGGCCTGCTTGCCTGAGCTCTGGGGTCCGTCAAGCGCGGCACCTCAGGACCCAGAGTGCCCTGGCCTGGCCTCTCTGCAGTACGACTGATGGGAAGCTGTCGAGGGGGCGGTCCCGCGATGACAGCAGGACCCCCACGCCTGGCGTCCTCATCGCGCCCACCCAGCAGAGCTCACCAGCCTCCGCAGGAGGTAGGCAGGGGTCCTGGGCTCAAATGCTGCCCCGACCCATCACCACCCAGGCAACCAGCTCCCTAAGGGCCCCCCGGACTAGACCGAGACCCACCCCGCTTCCACAGAGGGTAAAACTCATAAGGGGGTCCGCGCCGATCTTTCCTGGGGACTCAGGGGCGAAACCTGGGAACCCCGGCCCCCTTTCGAGCTCGCTGAGCCCTCGAGAGAGTGAGCAGAGCCATGAAAGGAAAGAGAGCAGTCCTAAAATTTTAAATCTTTAATTTCCGTTTTCACGTATTGTCTTCTTGCTTCCAAAAGGAAAGGAGTGCGTAGCTCTGTTGCCTGTACATCGTCCAAGGCCCCTGGGTCGGGGCGGGGTCCCCTGGGCCGCCCGGGGGTCCACATGCAGCCCCTGGGGGGCCGGCGCGGGGTGAGGTCCGGGGGCCGCCTTATTGCTGAGGTCCGGCCGGTTGGGGCCCCGGCCGCCGCTAGGTGCGCTGGCTGGGCAGCTCCTGGGAGATGAAGCGGCGCAGGCGCTCCAGGTACTGGCTGTAGAGCTCAATGTCGTTGTGCCCGGCGCCCTCCACCCACAGCGGCTCCACGGCCTTGGGGCAGCGCTCGTAGAGGGCCAGCCCGTGCGAGAAGTCGATCACCTCGTCCTCCGTGCCGTGGATGATGAGCACGGGCGACGTGATCTTGGACACCTTCTCGATGCTGCGGGAGGGGCGTCGGACGGGTGAGACCTCGCGCCCAGTCCGGGCCCCTCCCCGCCCCCGTCCCCGCCCCGGCCCGCTCACTTGGGGAAGGCGTCGAAGCAGTAGGTCTTCTTGGTGTCGGGGAAGGCGACGCGCATGCCCGAGGTGAGCGGTGAGTGCAGCACCACCGCGGCGCACTCGTAGCGCGAGGCCAGGTCCACGGTGGGCACAGTGCCGATGCTCTGCCCGTACAGGATGATGCTGTCCGGGCTGATGCCGTACCTGGCGGCGCCGGAGCAGGGTCAGCCGCGGTCTCCGACGCGCGCGCACCCTTCCCGCCCGCGGGCGTCCCCGGGCCCAGCTCCGGATGCGACCCTCCAGTCTCCCCGCTCAGCCAAGTCAGTGGGTCAGGCCCACGCTCCACACCAGTCCCGAGGGCCTCCCCCATCCCCCAATCACCGCAGCGGTGGGCGGAGCCAGCGGCCCCGCCCCATTCCCCGGCGCTGCCATTCACTGGCGTTTCCTCGCCAGGATCTGCTGGGATCCCGCCTACGGAGTGACCCTGGGGCTGGGGTAGGGGAGGCCCTGGCGCCTCTCCTCCTCCCGGTCACCCCTAGGCGCACACTGGCAAGTGTGTGCCCCCCATATCCTGAATGTTTCACGCTTTCCTGCCCGGGTTAGAAAGCCGTTCCTAGTGCACTGGCCGGGACAGGGGATACTCTTCCTCCCTGCAGCCCTTGCCCACCCCCTTGGCCATGAGGAATTCAGGCAGCTGTGTCCCCAGATGTCTCCACCCAATTTTGGACTCTCAGAGTCCCCACACCCAGTGAGGTGCCAGTGCAACCCAGGTCAGCATCAAGGGTGGTGGCTGCGGGGGTGGCACCTCCTCCCACCAGCACCTTCCCTTGGGAGTGGACAAGTCCTCGGCCACCTCAGCACCACCAGCTCCCACCCAGGGCCACCCCCACCCCCAGGTCACTGGTGTGCGGCCCCTGGCCCAGCTGATCCAGCACCAGTTCCAAGGCCTCCTCGTGCCCAGTCCCAACCATGCGGGACCCGCCTGCCACCCTGCCCATGCCGGGACCCCACAACTCTCCCCCCAACACGCTCCAGGCTCTGATTCCAGGCAGCTGCCCTCCTGTGAGGCAGGAGCATGGGCAGGTGTGTGTCCCGTCTGGCTGGCATTCGGACTCCACCAGCAAGCCTGTCCCTGTCCCTGGCCTGGAACCCCAGTCTCCTGGCAGTACTCCAGCTCAGCACTCACCCATGCCCCAAAGGGTGCGGCCTGACTTGTGCCTGCGGCCCCAGCTCTGCCCCAGCCTCCCTGGCCTGCTCCCTAGCAGCCATGGCCAGTAGTGTGCTGAGTCAGCCCAGCCGTCACCTGCTCCAGGCAGGAGACCCCAGCTGCCACCTGGACGTCACCACTCAGACAAACAACAGAACACATCCCCAGTGGAGACCCTGGGCACACTCTGGCCTCCCCCTCACAGCTCTGGGCCTAAGTTCCTGCAGGACAAAGCGGCAGCAGGACAGATGGCCGAGCAGACAGAGCTCAGAGCTGGCCATGGCAGGTGTGACTCTGCCAGTGCCCCGGGCAGTAGACAGGAGGGGCCGAGGAAGCCGCATGAAGCGGTGGTCGGTGTCAGTGCCCCACACTGCCGGGAGGCCCCCAGAGCCAGGGTGGTGCCAGGGTACCCAGCTCCCAGGCCCACAGCAGGGACTGCCTGGGATATCGCCAAGGCAATGAGGACCCCACCTCCCCAGGGCCTCTGACTTCTCAGAGCTGCGCCTGGTCCCTGCGGGAGCAGGTCAGACCAGTGGGCTGGGCAGGGCCAGGACGAGACAGCCCCAGTGGGTGGTGAGAAGGAAAGGCCTCCAGAGGCCCACCCGGGTCTCCTCGTCCAAAGTAGCACCGGCCCGGGCAGTGTTCAAACACCGGTGAAGAGCCCAGGCAAGCGCAGGGCTGGGGACCTGGATAGCCAGGAGGGCTGGATCTGGAATCAAGGCTGGCCCAGACCTTGACCCTGCCCCGGGACAGCCGAGCTCCACAGCCACAGGGCCTCATGGGCCAGGCCTCGGGACCTGGATGCAGCAGCCTCGCTGCACCTGGCCCCAAGTGCTGCCTCAGCCGATGGGCTCCCAACCACATGTGCAGACCCCCAAACACCACGAACCCCTCCCGCCAGGTGGCATCCACGCCCCTGTGACAAGCTCAGCCCCTTCCCATCTTCAGGCCAGGGGCTCCCAGGAAGCCTGGCGTCACACGCCAGGGTGTAGGAGGACCGCCTGGCCACACCTCGGCCACGTGGAGGCGGCACCCACACACCCGAGCTCGCCTGTCTGGCTCTCTGGCCCTGTGCGTCCACTGTGGCTCCTCTGCTGCAGGGCCGCCCACCTTCCTCCCAGGGAAGCCCGCCCCCCCGGCCCCCAACCTAGTCCCCTCTCTCGTGTGCCCAGGCTGAGCTGCCTCCAGGGCTGCCCTCACCTGGTGCGCAGGGCCTGCCAGGCGGCGTCAATGTCGGCATAGAGGTTCCTCTCGGATGGCCTGCCCGAGCTGGCACCGTAGCCGGAGTAGTCATAGGAGAAGATGTTGCAATGGAGGCGGGAGCCCAGGCCAATGTAGAAGCTGCTCATCTGGCCCAGGTCCACAGCGTTGCCGTGCGAGAAGAGGACCGTGTACCTGGGGCAGGCCAGGAAGGGCCACTCACATCCTCATTCCCAGCGCCCAGCTGCAGGGCAGGAGGACGCGTACTGACAGCCCACCCCGGAGGCCAGCCATGCCCAGCGCCTTGTTTACTCCCCTCCCAAGGGGGCCCAAAGCCAGTGAATGGACAGGGGAGGGTACGACAGCACAGCTCTATCTCCGGGGGGGTCCCCATGGGGAGAGAACAGGAGAGCCGGCAGGGGTACAGGCAGCCTGGGCTGCAGAGAGGCCAGCCAGGGAGCCTCAGGACTCCCATCTGTGAAGCGGGACACTGGGACCACTGGTCACATCCTCTCTCTGGGCAGACGTGCAGTGTGTGCCCGGATGCTGCAGGTCTCGCTGCCCTGGAGCCCTTCCTCCTGGAAGAGCCGGGACTCCCGGGGATGGAGCATACAGGCCCACCTTTCAGGACCTTCCCAGGGAGACCGTGCTGCTGCTGGCAGGGCTATCTGCCCACCCCTCACAGAATGGTGCCCTCACTGTTGGGGACAACTGGACCCCACCCCTGCCCCCAACAAGCAAATGCCCAATCCCTGCTCACATTCACGCAGCCCCTCCTGCCCCGCCACCCTGCCCAAGCCCCGAGGCCGTGCTGCAAGGCCTGTCTGCTTCCCAGCACGGGAGCTGCCCCAGGTGGTGCCAGGAGCAGGCGGCCAGGCTGGCCCTACCATGGACTGCTTCCTCCAGTTCCCCCAGGACCCTGCCCAGCCCAGCCAGAAGGTAAAGGCTCGCTCTCTGGACTCAGATCTGGTCAGAACCCCACCTGGCAAGAAGGCGGATGTACCCACAGGTCAGGGCGGCCCCTGTGCCCCACCCCAGCAGGCAACCACCAGGAGCTGGGTCGCTGGAGTCGCCCGGCCTGCCCAACCATGCCAGCTGGGGATGGCCTCCCTGAGCCTGGTGTCCTTGTCTGCGAGAGGAAATCGCTGGAGGGATGAGGCCAGCCTGGCCGGGGACACCACCCATGCCAGCTGGATGGCCCTTCACAGCAGGCTCAGGCCCTCTGGGGCACCACCAACCACACCAAGCACCCGGGGCAGAAATGGGAGCCCCAAGAAGAGGGTGACCCAGCCCGGGCGTGGCCACAGCTGCTCACCTGGCGCCAGGCACGCAGCGAACATACATGCAGGAGACACGGCTGCCGCGGGCGCTCTTGGTGGGGAAGACCTCGATGGTGTCCAGCTCGCGCTGGCTGTACTGGAAGTCGGCACGCTCCGTCAGGTGCAGCTTCCAGCGCCCGGGTGCACCCGAGGAGGCCCGCAGGGTCCCCAAGGGGGCGGCCCCGGCCCCACCAGGCCCCGATTCAGGTTCAGGCACCAGGGAGTAGGTGGCCTCCGGTGGCAGGAAGGCGAGCTTGGCAGCGATGCGGCCGGGGCAGGGCGGGCAGCAGAAGAGGCAGCAGAGCTCACTCAGCGACAGCCCGTTCATGGCGGGCGCCGCCCGGGCCGGGCCTCCACCAGGGCCCCCGCCAACAACGCCACCCGGCCTGGCCCAGCAGGGGAGGGGTGGGGGTGCTCCGAGTTGCGGGCAGGGGGGAGGGCGCCCCCCCAGCTACCGCCCCAGACAGGAGCCCCGTTAGGAGGCCAGGGCCCAGCCCCATCGCGGTCCAAGCCGAGCCCCAGGGAGCCTTGCGACCACAGGTCTCCATGTCGTGCCGTGGGAAGCCCTGCGGGGGAACAGTGGCATGTGGGGTCCTTTGGGGGTACCACGGTCCAGCTGGGCACCCCCAGGAGGCGGGGCATCCACCCGTGCCAGGGGGCGGCATGGGCCCGGGGCCTGTCCATCCCATCCCCTCAGCCCTCCCCGCGGCCTGTCAGGCACTGCACCCTACAGCTCAGGGAACCCCAATTCAGCCCCCTCTCCACGGGATGAAGGACCCCCCACCCTCCCTCAGCTGGCGATCACCACCTCTTGCCATGTGAGCACAGCCTGGACATGCAGGGCACACAGGGGATATGACCCCAGCCCCGCCCACCCCCCAAACGCGGGCTCCAGCACCAGGTGAAACCCCCATGCGCCAGGACTCGGTCCGCACTGCTGCCCACTCCCTCCCCAGCCCATCTCTGCCGCTGAGGCAAGGACAGAGCTCGGACTCAAGGGACCGATGAGGGACCCGAACAGGCCCCGCTACGTGAGCGTGCACAGGGGCCAGGCCCCACCGGCCTGCGATGTCTGGAGACAGAGGAAATATAACAAACAAAGGCTCTAGAAACAAAGGCAGGATACATCCCAGGCTCCCAGGGCCCTGAGAGCGGGGACAATGGCTCTTCTCTGTGCTGGGGCCAGGCCTGCTGAGGGGCAGGGGAGGCGGGCTGGGGTCAGGGGTTCCTTCTCCAGAGCTGATTTAGGGTTCCGTGACCTTGGGCAAGTCACTTGCCCTCCTGAAGCCTCAGTGTCCTCATCTATAGGCGCAGACACCACATACCCCACAGGAAGTCAAGTGAGGGGGGAGGGGAGCGAAGGCGCCTGATTCAGAGTGGAAACTCGGACTTTCTTCCTTGCTACAGAACGTCATGAAACGCATTAAGTCGACAACAGCTCAGTTGCTAAAGCAAGCACAATAGTGTAAGGAGCTGCCAACAGACAGACGTGAAGAAAACACAAAGGTCTGAGGCGTCTATCTACCGACCAGGCTTCTCCTTCAGACGGGAGCGAGGAGGGAGACACGCCCACAACTCAATTTCAGCAGCAGAACACCCTGGAACGCTGGGCTTTGGGGTCGCAGCATGAGAAAACCGTGGGGCCAGAAGATGAGGCTCAAAGGCAGATGTGGACACAGATGGACACGCAGGCGGCTGCAGGCGCCACAGACACGGCTCGTGGGGACACCCTCACCACCAAGGAGCAGCCTCAGGCCCAGAAACACACCTGCTCCCTCAAGACCTGTGTGAGACCCACACGTGCCTGTGAGCCGGCCTCACGGGCACACGAGGAGGAGAGGAGAGAGCTCTGAAAGCCAGGGTGGGGCAAGGATGGCATCACAGCGCCCCCAGACTCCCAGGCGGGAGGCAACTCTCACAGGCAAGCACTTCTCAGGGGGGAGGCGGACTGTCATGCTGGTTCTGCTTCTCAGATGGAGGCAAATCTTCCCCCCGGGGACACCTGTCAATGTCTGGAGACAGTTTTGGGTGTCACCACTGGGGACTCGGTGGAGGCTGCTTAGCACACTGCAGTGCCCAGGACAGACCCACCCCAAAGAATGATCAGGCCCAACATCCACAGCATTGAGGTTGATGTCAGCTTTTCAACATATTCTCAAAGAAGTCCGGGCCCTATCAGTGCTGCCCTGCTGGTGCCAGGGGCTTAGAGGGCCCTGCAGTTTAGGTGGCATCATGCAGCTGGGTCCTGAGAGCCCAGCGGGCAATAGCAGGCCCCTGGAGACCCCAGAGACCAAGGGGCACACCGAGGTGGCCAGGGCCCCATTAACCACGACAGAAACAAAGATGCTATCCTTGACACCTCCTTCCACCCACCAGATCTGAGCCGGTCCATCACCAGCCCAGTGGCTCTGCCTGTCTCCCATCAGCCACCGCCTAGTCACCACCTCCATCACCTTTCACCAGAGCTACAGCAACAGCCTCACTCCTTGCTGATCACCTGCTCCAGGACATTCTCCCCCAGCAGCCAAACAATTGTTCAAGACACAAATGCAATGGTGCCGCTTCCCGCTTGGGGTGTCCTGGGGGCCTCCCATTATTCTCTGGATAGAGATCAAAGTCCTCCCCACAGACTGCCAGGTCTGCATTCTGGCTCAGGCCAACCTCTCCAGACTCACTCATCTCACACCCTGCCACCCCTGGCTCTCCTAAGACAAGCCACATTGCTCCTTCCTGCCTCTGCTCCCCTGCCGGGAACTCCCTTCCCCAACCTCACTAAATAGCCTTGCCCATCCCAACCACCCTTTGCACCTCGCTGCCAACAACGCTCTCAGAGTCCTCAAAGCTGGGACAGGACCCCTTATACGCTCTTTCCACAGCTTGTATTTTTCACACATTCGGCCAGATCTCCCCCCACCCCCAAACCAGAAACTCCATGAGAGCAGGACCATGACCTGCCACTCGCTAAAGGAATGGGCAGGTGGTAGGCAGCAAAGAATTAGGGAGGAAGCACAGGAGGAAAAGAATCCCCAAGGTCTGACAGCTTTGACAGGGAAGGGAAAGTCTAGTCTCCTCTCCTCTCCAGCCACAGGTACCTGGAACCTCCCTAGTGTCATTAATGGGCATGGACTGGGGAGTGCAAACCCGGACGCTTCACTGACTGAGCACACACCCTTGACACCCTGAATCCCACCAATTCCGTTCCCAAGCACGTAACTGGGCACCCCTCTGCGAGCTAGAGGTGTTCTGAGGACCAGTAAGCAACCAAGCAGCCAAAATACTGGAAGATGACCTACATATGGGAGACGATGACGGCACCTCACTCAACCAGTCAGGGTGGGAATCCCGCCTGGGGGGAGGTGCGGCCATATCACAGGGCAGATAAACGGGCCAGGTGACAGGGGATGGGACAGAGGGACAAGCAGGGGCAAAACCTCAGAGGTGACAGAGTAGACTCCTGGCTAGAGCAGACCCTGGGAGGAAGAAGTGAGCAGATGGGTCCCAAGAGAGAGTCTGGGACGGGTGAGGTCGCGCCCCCGAGAGCCCTGCTGCGGAGTTTGCACTTCATCTTGGGAGAAATGGCGGGGCCACGGAGAAGTCCCGAGCAGTGGATGGACAACACAGGAGAAGGGCTGCATCCCGGGGAACGGACAGGAGCGGAGGCCGGGAAGCCTGCCCAGGAGTCAAGGCGGCAGGAAGACGCCTGACAAGAGAAACAGCAACTGGGAGCTGCTTGGGAAGCGGGGCTCGGCAGGGCCCCTGGGAGCTGCCAGGGGGGCCCAGAGGACGAAGCGGTTGTAGGGCTGGGGGCAGTTTCGGGGTAAAAGAACGGAGTCCACGGCTCGGAAGGGCGATCCCCGAAGGCAGGGGCCGCGTCCGCAGGAGGGTGGGAGCGCAACCCACGTCGGAGAGCTGAATGGATGGGGACAGTGCTTTCCCAATCACAAACGCTCACCCGCGGTCCCCGCCCCTGCTCCGGGCTCCTCGGGCAGGACCCGCGGCAGCCCTGGGACTGCAGGGGAATCGGGGGCGTCCAACTGGGCTGCCAGGCCCTCGCGGCCCGGCCAGGGTCCCCAAACGGCCGCGGCCGGGACCGAGGCCACCCCGCGCGGCCGCGCCCGCCCCTGCCCGGTACTCACCACCCCGGCCCGCGCCCCGGGGCCCCAGGGCCGCGCTCCATGGCTCCCGGCCGCCCGCCCTTGCGTCCGTCGGTCCCTCCGCGCCCCGGCCCGGCCTCCTGCGCCGCCACCACCGCAGCTCCCCCGCGGGCGGAAGTGAGCCTCGTTCTCGCCACCGCCCCGGAAGTGACGCGCAGGAGAGCGCTGGGGGCTGCAGGAACAGAGCGACCGCGGGACTAGCGTTCCGGGGGCGGGGCCTAGTCTCAGGGGGCGGAGCTGATAGATCGACGGGCGTGGTCTGCTGGTCTGTGGGCGGAGCCAAACTCAGGTTTCATTCACTTGGGGACTCGGAATAGGTTGAGGCCAATGAAGTTCTCGCCTCGAAAACAAAATTTATAGGGACGCCAAAAAAACTCAGACATCAACATTTAGAAATGTTTTAAAATATTTTTATTTCTGAGATGGAGTATCGCTCTGTCGCCCAGGCTGGAGTACAATGGCGCAATCTGAGCTCACTGCAACCTCTGCCTCCTGGGTTCAACCGATTCTCCTGCCTCAGCCTCCCGAGTAGCTGGGATTACAGGTTCCCGCCACCACGCCCGGCTAATTTTTGTATTTTTAGTAGAGAGGAGGTTTCCTCATATTGGCCAGTCTGGCCTCCAACTCCTGACCCCAGGTGATCCTCCCGCCTCAGCCTCCCAAAGTGCTGGGATCACAGGCGTGAGCCATGTGCCCGGCATCTTTTTTTTCAACATGGAGTCCACTGTGTCACCCAGACTGGAGTGCAGGGGTGCCATCCTAGCTCACTGCAGCCTTGTCCTCCCAGGATCAAGTGAACCTCCCACATCAGCCTCCTGAGTAGCTAGGACTACAGGCACAAGCCACCATGCCCAGCTTATTTAAAGCCTTTATATATTGCTCATCAGCAATTCTTTTGCATGAGTTTTTAAAATATTACATTAGGCAGGGCACGGTGGCTCATGCCTGTAATCCCAGCACTTTGGGAGGCTGAGGCAGGTGGGTTACCTGAAGTCAGGAGTTTGAGACCAGCCTGACCCACGTGGTGAAACCCTGTCTCTACTAAAAATACAAATATTAGCGGGGCATGGTGGTGTGCACCTGTAGTCCCAGCTAGTCTGGAGGCTGACGCAGGAGAATCACTTGAACCCAGGAGGCGAAGGTTTCAGCGAGCTGAGATCATGCCACTGCACTCTAGCCGAGGTGACAGAGCAAGAAGACTCTGTCTCAAATAAATAAATAAATAAATAAATAAATAAATAAATAAATAAATAAAATTATGATCACTCCACTGCATTCCAGCCTGGGCAAGAGAGCAAGATCCTATCTCTTTTAAAAAATTGCATTATGGACTGGGCACAGTTGCTCACGCCTATAATCCCAGCACTTTGGGAGGCCGAGGCAGGTGGATCACAAAGTCAGCAGATCGAGACCATCCTGGCTAACACAGTGAAACCGTGTCTCTACTAAAAATACAAAAATCAGCCGTGCATGGTGGTGGGTGCCTGTAGTCCCAGCTACTCGGGAGGCTGAGGCAGGAGAATGGTGTGAACCTGGGAGGCAGAGCTTGAAGTGAGCTGAGATAGCGCCACTGCACTCCAGCCTGGGCGACAGAGCGAGACTCTGTCTCAAAAAATGAAAAAAAATTGCATTATGGCAGGGCCTGGTGGCTCACGCCTATAATCCCAGCACTTTGGGAGACCGAGGCAGGCAGATCACCTGAAGTTAGGAGTTTGAGAGACCAGCCTGGCCAATATGGTGAAATACTGTCTCTACTAAAAATACAAAAATTAGGCCACCCTGGCCAACATGGTGAAACTCCGTCTCTACTAAAAATACAAAAATTAGCCGGCTGTTGTGGTGTGCACCTGTAATGCCAGCTACTCCACACCACTGCACTCCAGCCTGAGCGACAGAGCAAGACTCCATCTCAAAAAAAGAAAAGAAAATGGAAGAAGGTTACTGGAGAATCTCAGAGCATGGTCGGGGCAGGCATTTCTAAGGAGGTGACAGGGACAGGGGCAAAAAGGGCTGCAGACACCAAAGGGGCCCAGCCTGGAAGTGTGAGTATGAATTGGTGGGAAGCCTCGCTTTTCAGGCCTTCGCCCTCTTGCACGTGCCTTTCCCCCAGCTTTCGTGCCTTTTCCAGCTCAAAATGCTTCTCCAGCCTGCAGGTAGCTGCAGCCCCAGCTCCATCCCAAGGACTGTGATCTTAGCTCCACTGTGCTGAGATAAGCCTGAGGTTCCCGGGCCAATCCTGCCCCCAGGGCCTCATTCCTCAAATTCAGGACAGAGCTGTCAGGGAAGGATTCAGGCTCCAAAGACTGGAGACTTAGAGACAGCCCAGGGTTTCTTTGCCTCATTTTCTTTCTTTCTTTCTTTTCTTTTCTTTCTTTCTTTCTTTCTTTCTTTCTTTCTTTCTTTCTTTCTTTCTTTCTTTCTTTCTTTCTTTCTTTCTTTCTTTCTTTCTTTCTTTCTTTCTTTCTTTCTTTCTTTCTTTCTTTCTTTCTTTCTTTCTTTCTTTCTTTCCTTTCTTTCTTTCTTTCTTTCTTTCTTTCCTTTCTTTCTTTCTTTCTTTCTTTCTTTCTTTCTTTCTTTCTTTCTTTCTTCTTTTTGTTGTTGTTGTTGTTGTTGTTGTTAGACAGAATCTTATTCTGTCACCCAGGCTGGAGTACAATGGCATGATCTCAGCTCACTGCAACCTCCACCTCCCAGATTCAAGCAATTATTCTGCCTCAGCCTCCCAAGTAGCTGGGATAACAGGCACCCGCCACCGCACCCGGCTAATTTTTGTGTTTTTAGTAGAGATGGCGTTTCACCATGTTGGCCAGGTTGGTCTCGAACTCCTGACCTCAAGTGATCTGCCAGCCTCGGCCTCCCGAAGTGCTGGGATTACAGGTGTGCACCACCACACCTGGCTGCTTTGCCTCATTTTCTGATTTTCCGTTGTTGTTGGACCTCTGGCTCCCCTGTCCAGGACTCAGTTGCCTGGGTCTCCCTGGGACTGTCAAGAGCTACCCCAGCCTCTGCTGTCTCCCTCGAGGCTCCCAGCCTCCGCTGAGGTTCTCCTAAGGTCCAAAGGTCAAAACAAGTCCAGCCTTCTTCCCAGGTCCTTGTGAATTCTTTTTTTTTTTTCTTTTTTTTGAGACAGAGTCTCACTCTGTCGCCCAGGTTGGAATGCAGTGGCCAGATCTCGGCTCACTGCAAGTTCCACCTCCCGGGTTTACGCCATTCTCCTGCCTCAGCCTCCCGAGTAGCTGGGACTACAGGCGCCCGCCACCTCGCCCGGCTAGTTTTTTTGTATTTTTTTTAGTAGAGACGGGATTTCACCGTGTTCGCCAGGATGGTCTCGATCCCCTGACCTCGTGATCCGCGCGTCTCAGCCTCCCAAAGTGCTGGGATCACAGGCATGAGCCACGGCGCCCGGCCCCTTGTGAATTCTTTTAGCACCAGGGCCAGAAGAGGCCTGTCCCCAGCCTCTTCCCCCCTCCCAATCCCTGCAGCCCCTTCCCACTGTGAGCGAGGCAGGACCAGGGCTGGACCGCAACAGAGAGCCCAGCTCCCCCTGTAATGACAGCCCCCAACAGGGACACAGGGAGACACCATCCAAGGGAAGGAGGATAAGCCTGCAGAGTGGCCCACCAATCCAAGGCCACCTGGTAAAAGGTAAACGCATGCTGTACACACCCAAATGTCTCAGAAGGACACCCATCCCTTCCTTCCTCCTCCCTGGAGACTCTTTGTGATCAAGCCTCTGTCCCAATCGTCCCAGAAATAGTGGTTGCCATGGCTCATGTCTGTAACCCCAGCATTTTGGGAGGCCGAGGTGGGAGGATTCCCTGAGGCCAGGAGGCCACTGCGCCTGGCCGTTGAAGCCCCATCTCTACTAAAAATACAAAAATTATCTGGGCATGGTGGCACACACCTGTAATCCCAGCTACTCTGGAGCCTGAGGCAGGAGAATCACTTCAACCCAGGAGGCAGAGGTTGCAGTGAGTGGAGATTGTGCCACTGCACTCCAGCAAGGGCAACAAAGTGAGATTTGGTCTAAAAATAAATACAATTTAAAAATAAAAATAAAAATTAGGCCAGGTACACAGGTTCACGCCTGTAATCCCAGCACTTTGAGAGGCCGAGCTGGGTAGATCACTTGAGGTCAGGAGTTCATGACCAGGCTGGTCCACATGGGGAAACCCCATTTCTACTAAATATACAAAAATTAGCGGCCGGGCGCGGTGGCTCAAGCCTGTAATCCCAGCACTTTGGGAGGCCGAGACGGGCGGATCACGAGGTCAGGAGATCGAGACCATCCTGGCTAACACGGTGAAACCCTGTCTCTACTAAAAAATACAAAAAAAACTAGCCGGGTGAGATGGCGGGCGCCTGTAGTCCCAGCTACTCGGGAGGCTGAGGCAGGAGAATGGCGTAAACCCGGGAGGCGGAGCTTGCAGTGAGCTGAGATCCGGCCACTGCACTCCAGCCTGGGCGACAGAGCAAGACTCCGTCTCAAAAAAAAAAAAAAAAAAAAAAAAAATTAGCTGGGCTTTGTGGTTCAAGCTGGTAATCTCAGCTACTTGGGAGGGTGAAGCAGGAGAATCGCTTGAGCCTGGGAGGCAGAGGTCGCAGTGAGCCGAAATCCCGCCATTGCACCCCAGCCTGGGCGACAGAACAAGACTCAGTCTTCAGAAAAAATAAAAAATAAATAAAAATGGGCCGGGCACGGTGGGTCAAGCCTGTAATCCCAGCACTTTGGGAGGCCGAGGCGGGTGGATCACGAGGTCAGGAGATCGAGACCATCCTGGCTAACACAGTGAAACCCCGTCTCTACTAAAAAATACAAAAAACTAGCCGGGCGAGGTGGCGGGCGCCTGTGGTCCCAGCTACTCGGGAGGCTGAGGCCGGAGAATGGCCTGAACCCAGGAGGCGGAGCTTGAAGTGAGCTGAGATCCGGCCACTGCGCTCCAGCCTGGGCGACAGAGCCAGACTCCGTCTCAAAAAAATAAAAATAAAAATAAAAATAAATAAATAAATAAATAAAAATGAAAAAAATCATACATTGAAAATGGAGGGAGCCACTAGTCCCTCTTCCCCTTCATGGTCTGCCCCAGCCATGCTGGCCTGAACAGGAGGGCTCCTGCCTCAGGGCCTTTGCAGGCACTATCCCTCCTGCCTGGAGTGCCCTTCCCCAGATCGCCCCATGGCTTCCTCTTCCAGCATCCTTTGACTCTATGAGAAGGCCACAATCTTCAAGAGCTCCTGCTAACCACCCCAGCTAAATCTCAACCACATACACACACCTCTACCCCATTACCTCTGTCCCGTGCCTCTGTTTATTTCTACCACAATACTCACCACTCACAGATTCTCTGTCTTTTTTTTTTTTCTTTTTGAGACAGAGTCTCACTCTGTTACACAGGCTGGAGTGCAGTGGCTCGAGCTTGGCCCACAGCAGCCTCCACCTCCCAGGTTCAAGTGATTCTTCTGCCTCAGCCTCCTGAGTAGCTGGGATCAAAGGTGTGCCCCACCACACCCAGGTAATTTTTGTAATTTTTGTAGAGATGGGATTTCATCATGTTGGCCCGGTTGGTCTCAAACTCTCAGGCTCAAGCAATCCTCCTGCCTTGGCTTTTCAAAGTGCTAAGATTACAGGCGTGAGCCACCATGCCTGGCAATTGTTGGGTTTTGTTTTATTTTTTGAGACGAAGTTTCGCTCTTGTTGCCCAGGCTAGAGTGCAACGGTGCGATCCCGGCTCACTGCAACCTCCGCCTCCCGGGTTCAAGCGATTCTCCTGCCTCAGCCTCCCGAGTAGCTGGGACTACCGGCAACTGCTACCACGCTCAGCTAATTTTGTATTTTTAGTAGAGACAGGGTTTCACCATGTTGGTCAGGCTGGTTTTGAACTCCTGATCTCAGGTGATCCATCTGCCTCAGCCTCCCAAAGTGGTGGGATTACAGGGGTGAGCCACCACATCTGCCCAGTTGTTGGGTTTTTTAAAAAATAGCTTTATTTATGTTTATAGGGAATACATCTGCAAGATGTGATGGTTACTTTTTTTTTTTTTGAGATGGAGTTTCGCTCTTATTGTCCAGGATAGAGTGCAGTGGTGCAATCTCGACTCACTGCAACTTCCACCTTCTGGTTTCAAGCGATTCTCCTGCCTCAGCCTCCCAAGTCACTGAGATTACAGGCGCCTGCCACCACGCCCAGGTAATTTTTTTGTATTTTTAGTAGAGATAGGGTTTCACCATGTTGATCAGGCTGGTCTCGACCTGCTGACCTTGTGATCCACCCGCCTCAGCGTCCCAAAGTGCTGGGATTACAGGAATGAGCCACCGTGCCCGGCCTTTTTTTTTTTTTTTTAAAAACTGGTAGTCTCACTTGGTCACCCAGGCTGGAGTGGAGTGCAGTGGCCCTATCTCGGCTCACTGAAACCTCTGCCTCCCGGGTTCAAAAGATTCTCTACAGGCACCCGCCACCACGCCCATCAAAAAAATTTTTTTTTTTTTTTTTTTTGAGATGGAGTCTCACTCTGTCACCCAGGCTGGAGTGCAGTGGCACGATCCCGGCTTACTGCAACCTCCACCTCCTGGGTTCACACCATTCTCCTGCCTCAGCCTCCTGAGTAGGTGGAACTACAGGCGCTGCCACCTCACCTGGCTAGTATTTTTTTGGTATTTTTAGTAGAGTCGGCGTTTTACCGTGTTAGCCAGGCTGGTCTCAATCTCCTGACTTCATGATCCTCCCGCCTCGGTCTCCCAAAGTACTGGGATTACAGGCGTGAGCCACCGCGCCCGGCCATAATTTTTGCATTTTTAGTAGAGACAGGGTTTCACCATGTTGGCCAGGCTGATCTAGAACTCCTGACCTCCAGTGATGTAGGCCTCTTGGCCTCCCAAAGTGCTGAGATGACAGGCGTGACTCACTGCACCTGGCCTAAAACGAGATTTCTTTTTTTTTTTTTTTCTTTTTTGAGACAACGTCTCGCTCTGTCACCCGGGCTGGAGCGCAGTGGCGCGAGCTCGGCTCACTGTAAGCTCTGCCTCCGGGGCTAAAACTAGATTTCTAAATAAGCTTTGTGATTAAATATGAATATTTATACTTTTCAGCATATACTTCCAAGAATGGGCCTGGGCGCAGTGGCTCATACCTGTACTTCCAGCACTTTGAGAGGCCGAGGCGGGCAGATCACGAGGTCAGGAGTTTGAGACCAGCCTGGTCAAGATCGTGAAACCCCATCTCTACTAAAAATACAAAAACTAGCTGGGCCTGGTGGTGTGCACCTGTAGACCCAGCTACTCAGGAGGCTGAGGCAGGAGAATCGCTTGAACCCAGGAGGCGGAGGCTGCAGTGAGCCAAGACTGCGCCACTGCACTCCAGCCTGGGCGACAGAAAGAGACTCCGTCTGAAAAAAATAATGGAAAACAGGGATTTCCATAGATATCTGCACACCCATGTCGGCAGCACCTTGATTCCCAACAGCCACAAGGTAGAAGCAGTCCCAGTGGCTATCGACAGATAACTGGGTGAACACAGCATGGCCTGTACACACGCTGGAATACCAGGCAGCCATGAAAAGGAGCGAAGCTCTGACTCAGGCCACAACGCGGATGCACTTCGAGGACGTTACACTCGGCGGGAAGTGCTGGACACAAAAGGACACATCTTGTGTGATCCACTCCTAGGAGGTCCCTCGAGTCTGCAGATTCACAGAGACACAAAGTAGGATGGAGGCTGCCAGGGGCTGGGGAGGGGAGTGGGGAGTGAGAGTTTCATGGGGGCCGAGGTTCAGTTTGCAAAGATGAGAGAGTTCTGGAGGTGATGGTGGTGAGGGTCGCACAACCGTGTGAATGAGTTTAATACCGCTGAACTGCGCACTTAAAGTGGTTAAGATGATCAACTTTATATTATGCATATTTTACCACAACCAAATAAATCAATGTTCATAAAACCATGGAGTTAGATGAGGGCTTTGGTCCGCGCCAGCTTCGCAGGCAGAGGCCTGAGGGGTCCTCTGGGGGCCCATACTCAGACAAACCTAGGCATGATATGATGCTCTGTGGTCGCTATCTTAAAATTCCTAAAAATTGGCCGGGTGCGGTGGCTCACACCTATAATCCCAGCACTTTGGGAGGCCGAGGCGGGCGGATCACGAGATCAGGAGATTGAGAGTTTGAGACCAGCCTGGCCAGCATGGTGAAACCCCGTCTCTACTAAAAGTACAAAAATTAGCTGGGCCTGGTGGCGGGCGCCTGTAGTCCCAGCTTCTAGGGAGGCTGAGGCAGGAGAATGGCATTAACCCGGGAGGCGGCAGAGCTTTCAGTGAGCGGAGATTGCGCCACTGCACTCCAGCCTGGGCGACACAGCGAGACTCCGTCTCAAAAAAAAAAAATTCCTAAAAATTGGCTGGGTGCGGTGGCTCACGTCTGTAATCCCAGTACTTTGGGAGGTCCAAGCAGGCGGATTAGCTGAGGTCAGGAGTTGGAGACCAGCCTGACCAACATGGTGAAATCCCATCTCTCCTGAAAAAAAACAAAAATGAGCTGGGCATGGTGGTGCACGCCTGTAGACCCAGCTACTTGGGAAGCTGAGGCAGGAGAATTGCTTGAACTCAGGATGCAGAGGTTGCAGTGAGCTGAGACCGTGCCACTGCGTTCCAGCCTGGGTGACAGAGCAAGACTCTGTCTCTCAATAAAAAAAAAAAAAAAGTTCGCGTGCGGTGGCTCACACCTGTGATCCCAGCACTCTGGGAGGCCAAGGCAGGTGGATCACCTGAGGTCGGGAGTTTGAGACCAGCCTGACTAACATGGAGAAACCCCATCTCTACCAAAAATACAAAATTAGCCAGGCGTGGTGGCACATGCCTGTAATCCCAGCTACTCGGGAGGCTGAGGCAGGAGAATTGCTTGAACCCGGGAGGCAGAGGTTGTGGTGAGCCGAGACAGCGCCATTGCACTCCAGCCTGGGCAACAAGAGTGAAAAAAAACCGTCTCTCAGAAAAAAAAAAAAAAAAAATTCCTAAAAATTTTTAAACAAGGGGCCCTATATTGTCATTCTGAGCTCGGCCTCAAAGATTCCCCAGCCAGGCTTGTTTTGGGGCCTCCTTCCAGGGTCAGGGGCTTTGGGCCTGCGGAGGGATACCCCTCTCACAGGGGACAGAGTGCGACCCGCTCAGGAAGTGGGTTCCTGACATGACAAGGAAGGAAGTTGGGGGGGTCATATTAAAATAGCATCACCCAACCCCCAGGCTAGAGGTGCCGGGAGAGGGCAGGGCCAGGACAGCGGACCCTCCCAGTGACCTTCCCTGCAGGCACCCAGCCCTGTCCCCTCGAGGCAACGAGACTCAGCACCCTCTGCTCCCACTTGCCCAACAGGAATTGGGTTTATTTAACTAATTTATTTATTTTCTTTTTCTTTTGAGACGGAGTCTCACACTGTCACCCGGGCTGGAGTGCAGGGGCGCAATCTCGGTTCACTGCAACCTCCACCGCCCGGGTTCAAGCGACTCTTCTGCCTCAGCCTTCCAAGTAGCTGGGATTACAGTTGCACACCACCACACCTGGCTAATTTTTGTATTTTTAGTAGAGATGGGGTTTCACCATATTGGCCAGTCTGGTCTCAACTCCTGACCTGAAGTGATGCACCCACCTAGGCCTCCCAAAGTGCTGGGATTACAGGCGTGAGCCACCATGCTCAGTCTATTTTTTTTTTTTTTTTTTAGACATAGTCTTGCTCCCTCGCCCAGGCTGGGGTGCAGTGGTGCAATCTCGGCTCACTGCCACCTCCGCCTCCCAGGTTCAAGCGATTCTCCTGCCTCAGTCTCCCAAGTAGCTGGGATTACAGGTGCCTGCCACCATGCCTGGCTAATTTCTGTATTTTCAGTAGAGACGAGATTTTTCGCCATGGTGGCCAGGTTGATCTCAAACTCCTGACCTCAGGGGATCCGCCCGCCTCGGCCTCCCAAAGTGCTGGGATTACAGGTGTGAGCCACCACGCCCGACCATAATTGCTTTTTTTTTTTTTTTTTGAGGCAGAGTCTCGCTCTGTCGCCCAGGCTGGAGTGCAGTGGCCGGATCTCAGCTCACTGCAAGCTCCGCCTCCCGGGTTTACGCCATTCTCATGCCTCAGCCTCCTGAGTAGCTGGGACTACAGGCGCCCGCCACCTCGCCCGGCTAGTTTTTTGTATTTTTTAGTAGAGACGGGGTTTCACTGTGTTAGCCAGGATGGTCTCGATCTCCTGACCTTGTGATCCGCCCATCTCGGCCTCCCAAAGTGCTGGGATTACAGGCTTGAGCCACCGCGCCCGGCCTATAATTGCTTCTTAAAGAGAAATAAGTCAGATTGGATTTGGGCCCACCCTCAGGACGTCATTTGAACCTAATAATCTCTTTAAAAAGTCCTGTCTCTGAGGGGAGGGCCAAGCACAGTGGTTCAAGCCTGTAATCCAAATACTTTGAGAGGCCAAGGCAGGAAGATCACTGGTACCCAGGAGTTTCAGACTAGTGTGGGCAACATAGCGAGACCCCCATCTCTACAGAAAAAAATTATTTTGTTTAGCCAGGTGTCGGGACACATGCCTGTGGTCTGAGCTACTCTGGAACCCAATGTAGAAGGATCACTTGAGTCCAGGAGTTTGAGGCTGTGATGAACCGTGATCAGCTCCCACTGCATTCCAGCCTGGGCCACAGAGAGAGACTTCCTATTGCAGTTTGGCAGGCAGGGCGGGAGGATCACTTGAGCCTAGGAGTTCAAGACCAGCCTGGGCAACTAAGAGAGACCTCTGTCTCTGCCAAAAGAGACAGAGGTCTCTCTTTTTTTTTTTTTTTTTTTTCCTGAGGTGGAGTCTGGCACTGTCACACAGGCTGGAATGCATTGGCGTAATCTCAGCTCACCGCAACCTCTGCCTCTCGGGTTCACACAATTCTCCTGCCTCAGCCTCCCAAGTAGCTTGGGACTACAGGCGCCCGCCACCACGCCTGGCTAATTTTTTTTTTTGTATGTTTAGTAGAGACGGGGTTTCATCGTGTTTGCCAGGATGGTCTCGATCTCCGGACCTCATGATCCACCTGCCTCAGCCTCCCAAAGTGCTGGGATTACAGGTGTGAGCCACCGCGCCCGGTCCACAGACTCCATTTTTGACCCCAGTGTTAGCACAGCGCTTTTTACGCTGATCAGGGAGGGTGATTGTTCTCTGTTGCCAGCCCTGTCTCCTGCCCACCCCAGCCCAGTGTGGTGGGTGTGGACCTTCTGGGAAAGGGTGTAAACACGTGCTTCCAGCATCCGGCCAGAAGCCCCATGACTGGGGCGCAGCTGCCTTTGGTCGGTAGGTGGCAACCGTGTCCGCTTGCTCTTGTGAGGGTCCGGGAGGCTGGTGCAGGGCTCCCAGGAGAGGCAGGGGCGATCTTACTTACCTTGCCAGGATAACAGCAATAAGGGCTGCCCACATGCATGCTGGACAATAGGGATACCACAGAGAACGAAAGTGCAGCCCAGGCAGCACAGCAAGACCTCGACTCTACAAAAATTTCAACCACAACAAAAATTAGCCAGGTGTGACGGGGCACATCTGTGGTCCCAGCTACGTGGGAGGCTGAGGTGGGAGGATCACTCGAGCCTGGGAGGCAGAGGCCGCAGTGAGCTGTGACTGCACAACTGCAGTCCAGCCTGGGTGACAGAGCCAGATATTATGTAAAAAACAAAAACAAAAACAAAAACAAAAACCCAAGGCCAGGCATGGTGGCTCACGCCTGTAATCCCAGCACTTTGGGAGGCCGAGACGGGCGGATCACGAGGTCAGGAGATCGAGACCATCCTGGCTAACCCGGTGAAACCCCGTGTCTACTAAAAAATACAAAAAACTAGCCGGGCGAGGTGGCGGGCGCCTGTAGTCCCAGCTGCTCGGGAGGCTGAGGCAGGAGAATGGCGTGAACCCGGGAGGCGGAGCTTACGGTGAGCTAAGATCTGGCCACTGCACTCCAGCCTGGGCGACAGAGCGAGACTGTGTCTCAAAAAAAAAAAAAAAAATTTGTGTAGAGACAAGTTCTCACTATGTTGCCCAGGCTGGTCTCAAACACCTGGGCTCAAGCAATCCTTCCACCTTGGCATCCCAAAGTGCTGGGGTTACACGTGTGATCCTCTGAGCTTGGCCCTGGTCATTTCTTGAATGTCTGTAGCTTATGGCTACTCAGCCCGCCAGCGGCTCACCTACGTTTCTGGCTGATTCTCTGCGTCCACTAAGCTCCCAATTGGGGAATCAACTCCATGATTTTGCAATATTTCGATGCCAGACCCTGACCCATTACTATGAGTTGGGAGGGTCACGTTCCGTTTGTTTTTTGAGACGGTCTGGCTGTCACCCAGGCTGCAGTGAAGCGGCATTGGTGTGATCTCAGCTCACTGCAACCTCTGCCTCCTGGGCTCAAGCCATTCTTCTGCCACAGTCTCCTGGAGCGTAGTGGAGACTACAGGCGCCACCACTCCCAGCTATGTTCTTTTTTAAAAAAAAAAAAAGAAAAGAAAGAAAGAAAGACACAAGGTCTTGCTATGTTGCCCACGGCAATCTCAAATTCCTAGACTCAAGCAATCTTTCCGCCTCAGCCTCCCAAAGTCCTGGGATTACAGGTGTGAGCCAGCACACAGGCTGTGGGTCACATTACTTTTGAAAGGTTCTGGCCAGGCGCGGTGGCTCAAGCCTGTAATCCCAGCACTTTGGGAGGCCGAGACGGGCGGATCACGAGGTCAGGAGATCGAGACCATCCTGGCTAACACGGTGAAACCCTGTCTCTACTAAAAAATACCAAAAAACTAGCCGGGCGTGGTGGCGGGCCCCTGTAGTCCCAGCTACTCGGGAGGCTGAGGCAGGAGAATGGTGTAAACCCGGGAGGCGGAGCTTGCAGTGAGCTGAGATCCGGCCACTGCACTCCAGCCTGGGGCACAGAGCAAGACTCCGTCTCAAAAAAAAAAAAAAAAAGAAAAGAAAGGTTCTGGATAAAGAACAATGTCAATTAAAAAAGAGGTCCCATCAGTAGAGGCCAAAATCATGACTGAAACTAGCTTAAGCCCCAAAGCAAAACAAAAACCCCAAAGAAGGCAGAGCATAGTGACTGGCGCTGTAATCCCAGCATTTTGGGAGGCTGAGGTGGGTAGATCACCAGAGGTCAGGAGTTTGAGACCAGCCTGGCCAACATGGTGAAACCCCGCCTCTACCAAAGGTACAAAAATTAGCCAGCTGCAGTGCAGTGGTTATCGTAGTGAAAGTGAGTGAAAATCGTAGCTCACTTCAGCCTTGACCTTCTGGACTCAAGTGATCCTCCCACCTCAGCCTCCTGAGCAGCTGTCCCAGCGGTCCCAACTACTCAGTGCCCCAGCAATTCTGTTTTTTTCTTTTTCTTTTCTTTTTTTTTTTTTTTTTTGAGACGGAGTCTTGCTCTGTCGCCCAGGCTGGAGTGCAGTGGCCAGATCTCGGCTCACTGCAAGCTCCGCCTCCCGGGTTCACGCCATTCTCCTGCCTCAGCCTCCCGAGTAGCTGGGACTACAGGCGCCCGCCACCTCGCCCGGCTAGTTTTTTTGTAATTTTTAGTAGAGACGGGGTTTCACCGTGTTAGCCAGGATGGTCTCGATCTCCTGACCTCGTGATCCGCCCGTCTCCGCCTCCCAAAGTGCTGGGATGACAGGCTTGAGCCACTGCGCCCGGCCTCTTTTTCTTTTTTTTGCAGAGATGGTGGTGTGTGTCTTAAACTCCTGGCCTCAGGCAAATCTCATGTGTCAGCCTCCCAAAGTGCTGGAATTACAGGCATGAGCCACCATGCCTGGCCTAGATTCATTTTTTTAGATGCAGAAAATCTGGGCTTTGGATTTAATGACTTACCAAATAAAGGCTGTCTTTTTTTTTTTTTTTTTAAACAAATCAGCAAAACAGGGGCTCTTGGCTAGTTTGCATAAGGCATCCAGTGATGGAGAGATGTGTATTTAAGCTAAAAAAAGAAAAAGTGAAACTCACAGCAGTCTGAGTTTTTATTTAGAAAAGGAAAAAAGAAAGCAACTAACTGAGAACAAAATAGTTTCCTGGAATGCTGTTTTTTTTTTTTTTTTTTTTGAGATGGAACGTCACTCTATTGCCCAGGCTGGAGTGCGGTGGCGCGATCTCAACTCACGGCAACTTTCATCTCCCGGGTTCAACTGATTCTCCTGCCTTAGCCTCCCTAGTAGCTGGGATTACAGGCCCCCGCTATGCCCGGCTAATTTTTGTATTTTTAGTAGAGCCAGGGATTCACTATGTTGGCCAGGCTGGTCTCGAACTCCTGACCTCAGGTGATCCACCCACCTCGGCCTCCCAAAGTGCTGGGAGTACAGGTGTGAGCCACCGCGCCCAGCCTTGAAATGCACTTTCTTTGAAACACCATGTCCTCCCCTTTTTCACCATAAACTCCCTCACTCTCTGTGAGTTTACCTAACTGTATGCGTCTAATTACGTGATTACCTAAAAGTTCCAGGAGCAGGTTGGGTATGGTGGCTCGGGCCTGGAATCCCAGCACTTTGGGAGGCCAAGGTGGGCGGATCACCTGAGGTTAGGAATTCGAGACCAACCTGACCAACATGGAGAAACCCTGTCTGTACTAAAAATACAAAATTAGCCGGGCGTGGTGGCGTGTGCCTGTAATTCCAGCTACTCGGGAGGCTGAGGCAGGAGAATCACTTGAACCTGGGAGGCACAGGTTGCAGTGAGCCGAGATCACACCACTGCACTCCAGCCTGGGCAACAAGAGCAAGACTATGTCTCAAAAAAAAAAAAGAAAAAGAAAGTTGCAGGAGTCAATCTGGACACAGACCAAGCACGGAGACCCACCTGCAAAATCCCAGAGATTTCCTCAAGGTGGTCTGCAACCTGGTCGTTATTAGGATGAGGCCAGCATGTGCTTTTAAGCCACACAGAGCTTATGTTCAGCACCTCCCCTGCACAGCCACCATCCCAAGTTCCTCTTTTTTAGGCCCTCACCCCAGCCTCAAGTTTGAAGGGGTTTCTGGAGGCCTAAGCCAGCTGCTTCCCCACTGCGAACTCTGAAAATGAAGTCACCTTCCTTTCACTGCACTTTTTCCTCCTTATTGGTTTGGCAAGACTTGGGTATCCGAGCGTGAGCTGGTTACACCCAGGCACTGTCGAGTTGTTTGGGGAGGGGATGACAAATTTCCTCCCGTTGAGAACCACTTGGTTAAACCTGTCCAACTGGAAGGAGTAACAAATTGGTCATAAAATGTGCATGTTTTGGTGAAACCCCTTCTCTACTAAAAATACAAAAACTAGCCACAAATCACTTGAACCCAGGAGGTAGAGGTTGCAGTGAGCCTAGAACTGCATTCCAGCCTGGGTGACAGAGCGAGACTCCGTCTCAAAAAAAAAAAAAAAAAAAAAAGTGTGCTTGTTTGACCCAGGAGATGCACGAGGTTTTCTTTACCTACAGTACCGATGAGAAAACTCAAACCTGAGCATTGCCCAGGTCAGAGTGCAGTAACAGGCAGAACTGGAACCTGGCCCCATCCCGGTCTCAGGGGACGGGTGTCATGTCCCCCCCTCTGCCTCGTCCTCCTCACTCTGCTGACTTTCCAAAGACCCCGCAGGTTCTGAGTTTTCCCTGGCCGATTCATGGGATTCGAACCCGTAAACTCAGCGCTCGCCCAGCGCAGCGGCCCCGCCTCGCCCCCCGCGACGGTCATGTGAACGCAGTGGCGGCGGGGGGCGGGGCGAGGCGGCGGCACGCAGTCCCTGCTGGGAATTGTAGTCCTTGCCCCGCCTTTGCCTCGCGCCGACCCCGCCCCTGGAACTACGCTCCCGTCGTGCTCCGCGGCGCCAGGCGGAGACGAGGCAAGGCGGGGCGGGGCGCGCCGGGCCGGTTGCTAAGACTTGGCGAAGCGCTGCGCTCGCGCCCGGATCCCTCAGGTAAGCGCGCGGCGCCGAGGTCTCGGGTTCTCCAGGCTCAGGCTTCCCCAGAAGGGAAGTGGGGGCGAACATGGGGGGTCTCGGCGGTGAAGGGCGCCGGCCGTTCGTGGGGAGAAAACGGAGGGCCCGCGGCAACCTCCGGCGCGTCTGGGGCGGGCCGGTGGGCGCCGTGGGGAGGTGGCGCGAATGCGCGTGCGCTCGGCGCTGGCCTGGGGGGAGTCTCAGGAGCGCGCGCCCCCGGGCCCAGCGCTTTTCTGCGCGTGCGCGCCCCTATGGCCCGGGCGGGGGACCCTGTACGCTCCAGCTGCTTCCGGTGGCCCTTCCCCAGGTCAAGTCCGCCAGCCCCCTGCCCTCGAACCGCGCATCCACAGGTTTCCGGCGCTTTCGCGTCCTTCCTCCCCAGCTCTGGTTTGCCTTTACGTGAAGATTCCCTAGTCCTTTGTACATCCCCAGAATTGACCATCGTTCCTCGTCGTTACCTAGAGTGCGAGTTTTTCGGGTTTTTCCATCACAGGCCCCCAGCTATCTCCCACACCCTACCCCGAGGGCCGAGGTTCCCCGCTGTCTTGCAGAGAAGGCCTCCTTGTAGGATGGCCAGAAACAGGATCGACTCCTTGGAAACTAGGACAGCTGGGCGCAGTGCCTCACCCTGTGACCCCAGCACTTTGGGAGGCTAAGGCGGGTGGATCACCTGAGGTCTGGAGTTCGAGACCAGCCTGATCAACAGGGTGAAACTCCATCTCTGCCAAAAATACAAAAATTAGCCGGGCATGGTGGCGTACGCCTGTAAAACCAGCTACTCAGGAGGCCGAGGCAGGAGAATCGCTTGAACCTGGGAGGTGGAGGTTGCAGTGAGCCAAGATGGCACTACTGTACTCCAGCCTGAGCAACCTAGCAAGACTCTCCAAAAAAAAAAAAAAATTTTTTTTTTTAATTAGCCAGGCATGATGACACGTGTCTGTGGTCTCAGCTACACGGGAGGCTGAGGCAGGAGGATTGCCTGAGCCCAGGAGGTTGAGGCTGCAGTGAACTATGATGGCACTACTGCATTCCAGCCTGGGCAACAGAGTGAGACCCTGTCTCAAAATAATTAAGTATATATGTATAGCGCCGGGCCTGGTGGCTAATGCCTGTAATCCCAGCACTTTGGGAGGCCGAGGCGGGTGGATCACGAGGTCAGGAGATCAAGACCATCCTGGCCAACACGTTGAAACCCTGTCTCTACTAAAAATAAAAAGCTGGGCGTGATGGTGGGATCTTGTGGTCCTGGCTACTCCCAAAGGAGGCTGAAGCAGCAGAATGGTGTGAACTCAGGAGGCGGAGCTTGCAGTGAGCTGGAATCGCACCACTGCATTCCAGCCTGGGCGACAGAGCGAGACTCCTCCTCCTCAAAAAAAAGAAAAAACAACAAAATATATATGTGTAAAGAAACAAGCCCCAGGCTGGGCATGGTGGTTCATGCCTGTAATCCCAGCACTTTGGGAGGCCTAGGCAGGTAGATCACAAGGTCAGGAGTTCGAGACCAGCCTGGCCAATATGGTAAAATCCCACCTCTACTAAAAATGTAAAGAATTAGTTGGGCGTAGTGTTGCACACCTGTTGTCCCAGCTGCTTGGGAGGCTGAGGCAGGAGAATTGCTTGAACCAGGGAGGCGGAGGTTGCGGTGAGCCAAGATCACGCCACTGCCCTCCAGCCTGGGGGACAGAGTGAGACTCTGTCTCAAAAAAAAAAGAAGCCCCCACGCAGACTGTTGGTGTGCCCTGGCACTGAGCATTAGCTGTTCGTCTGTTCTGTGTTCTCTCCCCTACTTCCCCAGCCTTCCAGTCTGGGCTATGGGTCACTGCCTCCGAGGGACCCTCCTGGATGCTACTGGAGATGGTCAGGCCCCTCCATCCCCCCACTTTCTCTTATGCGCCTGACAGCCCTGCCTTAAAAAAAAAAAAAAGCAGAGCAGGAATTCCCATTTCACAGGGGTGGAAGCCGAGGCTTGGAGGAATCAGGACTGGTGCCTGAGCCCTCGCAGCCAGGAGGTGGTGACCTGCCCTCCTGAGGGGTCCCAGTGGTCGACTGCCTTCTGGGTGTGTGTGGTGGGGGAGGATCAGGTGACCCCCCCCCCCAGCTGTTGGGGGACAGTCGCTGCGCTGCCTGCCGGAGTGAGTCATCCTCCCCTGGACCACAGCGGGTGGGTAGGAGCTGCTCTGGCAGTTAAAGCTGCTCTGGCCTGAGACAGTCAATCAGCCTGAACAGTGCCTTTTCTGGAATTTTGACCTGCCCTCCACGGGTGCAGGGGGCCCAGCCTGCAGTGTCCCAGGATTTTGACCTGCCCTCCAAGGGCGCGGCAGGCCCAGCCCGCAGTGTCCCGGCAGCTGCCTCCTCCCTGGGTCGTTTGTTTTTCATCAGACAGAGGTTGTACTCTGGGAGGGACAAGCGAGGCTGTGTTTGTCTTTGACCCTGGAGACAGTGGAGTGTTTGTGGCCCAGCCGGGCCTCGCGGTCCTGGTCGCGCGTGGTATGCGTTTTGGGAGGGCCCAGCGAGTCGACTGCTACGGGCCCCACCTGCTATGGGCCCCACCTGGCACGGGGCCTTGGGCAGCGGCAGCACCTACCTCTGCCTCTGCGCTTCCTGCTCCCGGCTCCCACCGCGCTTCCGGTTCTGTGCTTCGTTGAACGCGTGAGCTTCAGGCAGCGCTGGGGCCACTACAGTGTGCCCTCCAAGTCCACTGGCCCGGAGTTCCACTGGCTGCTGGTCCCCCCACGGTGGGGCGCCCCGGCGGCTGAGGTGTGAACCGGGCAATGCATCTCGAGGAGTAGCGCCCACAGCTGCACGGCTGCGAAATTATCCAGAGACACATCCCTGCCTGCGGGACGAGCCGTCCACACCACAGGGATGTGTAGTCCGGCGGGCGGTGGTGGTCAGGATCATCCAGAGTCGTTTTAAGATCATCTGCGGCTTAGTCCCAGCACCATCTGTGGCAGTACTGTCTGCTAGAAATACCTGTGAGCACACAGGTGTAAGGTTTTTAGGATTTTGTTATTATTTATTGATCGGAGAAAAGGAACGGGGTGTCTGCATGTTACCCAGGTTGGTCTCAAACTCCTGTGCTTAAGTGATGCTCTCGCCTTGGCCTCCTGAGTAGCTGGGACTACGTGTGCACACCACCATGCCCAACTCATTTATACTTTTAAAAAATGTGGGCCGGGCATGGTGGCTCACGTCTGTAATCCCAGCACTTTGGGAGGCCGAGGCAGGTGGATCACCTGAGGTCAGGCGTTGGAGACCAGCCTGACCAACATGGTAGAACCCCGCCTCTACTGAAAATACAAAAAATTAGCTGGTGCAGTGGTGCGTGTCTGTATTCCCAGCTACTGGGGGGCTGAGGCAGGAGGATCGCTTGAACCTGGGAAGTGGAGGCTGCAGTGAGCTGAGATCATGCCACTGCACTCCACACAGCCTGGGCAACACAGTGAGACTCCGTCTTGAAAAAAAATGTGGGCTGGACGTGGTGGCTCATGCCTGTAATCCAGCCTCAGGCCTGCGGTGCGAGTCTGTGGGGGGAGATGCAGGTCGGGGGGGCTGGCCAGCTGAGATGGTGGTTTGGGAGTGTTCAGGTGGGGTGGATGCCAGAGATGTGGGAGCCAGAAGCGCTGTCCCCCAGGGCCCTGTGAGCAGTCTCTGCAGGCTGGCTGTCCCCACGCCTGCCTCTCTGCTGTGCTGTCTGCCCGCCTAGGGCAGGCTCCCCTCTCATGGGGTGATCCCGAGAACCGGGAGCTCCGCCAGCCCTTCCTCTCCAGTGGAGTGGCCCTACCGCCTCCTGTCCTCACCTGTGCCAGCAGCAGGGATGGTAACGGTGCTGGTGATGTCAGGCCGGGAGGTTCTTTCTCACCTGAGAGCCACCTTGGCATGCTGCCCGGCAGTCAGGGATGTTAGCAGGAGCCCCAGGGGTGATCCAAGCTCTTCCCGCAGGCCCACCCCGGCCAGGGCCTCATCTGTGACTCAGTAGGCAGGGATACCCCGGCGGCTGCCTGCTCCACCCGACGGCCAGGGCCCACCATGGCTGCAGGAATGTGGTCAAGGGATGGGAAGCCGGGCCCACCAGGTGAGGGGCTGTGTTCCAGGTCTTATGTTTCGTGGCCTGTCCTCTGAGGTCTTTCTTTTCCTAGCCCTTGCCCAACTAGGGGGCTAGTGTTTACAGAAACACTGTTCTGTGTCAGTGCCAGGCTGTGTGCCATTCTGGGAGGTGGCCCCATGTCCCCCACACTTGGCATGCTTGCTTTCTGTCACTGCATAGCAGACTCCGTGCATCTGTGGGCTTAATACAACACCTGCCAGCTCCTGGTTCTGTGGGTCGGGGCCTGAATGTGACGTGGCTGGGTCCTCTGTGCGGGGTCTCACCGGGCTGGAACCTAGATGTTGGCCAGGGCTGTGTTGTCATCTGGAGGCTCAACGGGGGTGGCATCTGCTTGCGGCCGGGGGACCAAGGGTCCTGCTCCGTTCCTGGCCACATGGCCCTTCTGTCTGGAAACCAGGCACTGCCTGTCCACGGCTTGTGCTTCCAGGCTCTGACTTCTGGAGATGCAGAGATCACATCAGTGATTGCCTGGATTGCTGTGTGTGTTGTGGGGTGGTGAGACAAGTTTTCTTTTGGGGGTGATGGAACGTTCTGGAATTTTATAGTGGTCATGGTTGCACAACTCCAAGCATACTAAGAGCCACTAAATAGGACACTTGATTGTTTTTGGTTTTTGAGTTTTTTTTTTTTTTTTTTTTTTTTTTTTTTTTTTTTTGAGAGAGAGAGTCTTGCTCTGTCACCAGGCTGGAGTGCAGTGGCATGATCTCGGCTCACTGCAACCTCTGCTTCCCAGGTTCAAGCAATTCTCCTGCCTCAGCCTCCCGAGTAGCTGGGATTACAGGCGCCCGCCACACACCTGGCCAGTTCTTTGTATTTTCAGTAGAGACGGGGTTTCACTGTGTTAGCCAGGATGGTCTCCATCTCCTGACCTCGTGATCTGCCTGCCTCGGCCTCCCAAAGTGCTGGGATTACAGGCATGAGCCACCATGCCTGGGTTTTCTTTTCTTTTTTTTTTTTTTTTTTTTTTTTGAGACAGCATCTTGCTCTGTCACCTAGGCGGGAGTACAGTGGCACGATTGTAGCTCACTTGAATTTCCGGGCTCAGGCGATCCTCCTGTTTCAGCTTCTCAAGTAGCTGAAGCCACGGGTATGCGCCACCACACCCAGCTAATTTTTTGATATTTAGTAGAAATGGGGTGTTGTTATGTTGCCTAGGCTGGTCTTAAACTCCTGAGCTCAAGTGATCCTCCCATCTCGGCCTCCCATAATGCTGGGATTACAGGCGTGAGCCGCTAGCACCTAGCCCTGAATTGCACTTTTGAAAATGACCTGTCTTGGCCGGGCGCAGTGACTCATACCTGTAATCCCACCACTTTGAGAGGCCAAAGCGGGTGGATCACGTGAGGTTAGGAGTTCGAAACCAGCCTAAACAACGTGGTGAAATCCCATCTCTACTAAAAATACAAAAAAATTAGTCGGGCGTGGTGGCGTGTAATCCCAGCTGCTGGGGAGGCTGAAGCATGAGAATCGCTTGAACCCGGGAGGTGGAGGTTGCAGCGAGTTGAGATCGTGCCACTGCACTCCTGCCTGGGCCACAGCAAGACACCACTGCACTCCTGCCTGGGCGACAGCGAGACACTGTCTCAAAAAAAAAAAAAAAAAAAAAAAAAAAGACCTGTCTTCTGATAGGTTAATTGCATCTTCGTTTTTAAAAACCAATGACTGTTTAAACTCTGCAAACCAGGGGTTAGCAGGACATAAGGGAGTGTAGCCCTGATGCGGTGACCTGGGCTGGAGCCCTCAGACTAGCCTCAGCTTTGGCGGCAGCACGCCCTGCCTCGTGGAGCCACGGCCTCCTGGGACGGACTCCCCGGCTCCCCCAGCCGCCCCCAGCCGCCGGATGATCCTCTGCTCCCGTCTCTGTCTCCCACAGTCGGCATCGCTGAGGATGGAGCCCGCCCCGGGCCTCCTGGAGCAGCCCAAGTGCTTGGAGGCCGGGAGCCCAGAGCCTGAGGCGGCGCCGTGGCAGGCCCTGCCTGTCCTGTCCGAGAAGCAGTCGGGGGACGTGGAGCTGGTGCTGGCCTACGCCGCGCCCATCCTGGACAAGCGCCAGACCTCACGCCTCCTGAAGGAGGTGTCGGCCCTGCACCCGCTCCCCGCCCAGCCTCACCTCAAGCGGGTGCGGCCCAGCCGCGATGCCGGCAGCCCCCACGCCCTGGAGATGCTGCTGTGCCTGGCCGGGCCAGCCTCGGGCCCGCGCTCGCTGGCTGAGCTCCTGCCACGGCCGGCTGTGGACCCCCGCGGCCTGGGGCAGCCCTTCCTGGTGCCTGTGCCCGCCCGGCCGCCTCTGACCAGGGGCCAGTTCGAGGAGGCCCGGGCCCACTGGCCCACGTCGTTCCACGAGGACAAGCAGGTGACCAGCGCCCTGGCTGGGAGGCTCTTCTCCACGCAGGAGCGCGCCGCCATGCAGAGCCACATGGAGCGGGCGGTGCGGGCGGCCCGGCGGGCGGCAGCGCTGGGCCTGCGGGCCGTGGGGGCCGTGGTGGTGGACCCGGCCTCGGACCGCGTGCTGGCCACCGGCCACGACTGCAGCAGCGCAGACAACCCCCTCCTGCATGCCGTCATGGTGTGCGTGGACCTCGTGGCGCGCGGCCAGGGCCGCGGCACCTACGACTTCAGGCCGTTCCCGGCCTGCTCCTTCGCCCCAGCCGCCGCCCCCCAGGCCGTCCGTGCAGGCGCAGTGCGTAAACTGGACGCAGACGAGGATGGTCTCCCCTACGTGTGCACCGGCTACGACCTGTACGTGACTCGCGAGCCCTGCGCCATGTGCGCCATGGCCCTGGTGCACTCACGCATCCTGCGCGTCTTCTACGGCGCGCCCTCGCCCGACGGCGCCCTGGGCACCCGCTTCCGCATCCACGCCCGGCCCGACCTCAACCACCGCTTCCAGGTGTTCCGCGGGGTGCTGGAGGAGGAGTGCCGCTGGCTGGACCCCGACACATAGGCGCAACCCTCCTGCCTCCGGACCCATCCCGCTCCTGGCCGAGGGCGCCGCTCCTGGACTTCCAGTCCTCGATTTCTCTCGCAGAAGCCTGTCTGGATTTCAAGGACACACACCGCCTCCAGCGGGGATCACGGGTGCTGCCTTCCGCGCGGAGCGAGCTTTCCTGGACTTGTCATTGGGGCCACCCCTGTGCCTGCGGGGCTCTTCTGCGGATGCCCTCGCAGCTTTTGTGTTCCCCTCTGTCTCTCGGGCCAGGAAAAAGCTCTGATGGGGAAATAAACAGCTTAAAACCAAGTGCATGTCTGTTGGCAGGTGGGTGCGTTGGTGGCCAGGGTCCCGGGTGGGGTGGGGTCTGTACAGTGCCTGGTGGCTCAACAGGAGGGGACCTGCTGAGCTGCGTGTGGTCAGAGGCCTGGGCTGGTAGAGCAAGATCCCCAGCTGCTGCCTCCTTACCCGCTTCTGGAGTGCCAGTGGTTCCAGGCGTGCCTGGCCCAGGTGCGTGGACACCAGGCATAGCCTATAGGCCACTGACCTGAAGGAGGGGCCCTGGCATTTACTGTCCTTCACAAATGGCAACAGGAGACCCCAAAGGGCTGATGTCCGTTGGTCGTAACATAGTAAAGACTGGAGTCGTTTTTGCAGAACTTGGAGCAGGACTTGTGGGTCCACCAGGCAAGTGTCCATTGCCTGACCACGTGGGTGCAGCTCAGCCCTCAGACAAGCCTGCCCTGAGCCCCCAGTCCGTGGGGGAGGGGACGTGGCAGGTGGGGGCTCTGCCTGCAGAGCTCATGCAGCGGACAGATGCTGGCCAGGAGCCCGCCAGCCCTGCAGTGGGGGAGTCCGTGCCTGGGGGTGGAACCGAGGTGGGCTGGAGAGCCACAGTGGGCATGAGGAGGTGGGAGCCGCAGAGGTGTGCCCAGTTGAGTGGTGGAAGCAGCGGTTGGGCCTCCTTCGTGCTCAGGTGCTCAGCTCCTTCCCCTGAGGGGCAGGAAGTCGGGGAGGAGGGAGTGAGAGGTGGGAGGTGGGCAGAGAGGAGGCTGTCCTGTCCCAAGAATCCGGGGTACCTCACCCCACGATGGCATCTCCCTGAATGGGTTGTGCGTGGAGGGCTCAGTTCCTGGGAACCGCTCCACCTGGACTGTGGGCGGGAGGCAGCTCCTGGCCCCACGCCCGCCCCCTCAGGCCTGCTCCCCTGCCAGGAGCTGGGATGGTTCAGACCCCGCTGGGCTGTGATGCCCGATGGGCACCAGGCATGCCCCTGCTGGGCTGGCCCACCTCCTGATGGCAGGTCCGCCCCCAGGATCATGGAAGCAGCTAGATCCACTCACTCGTGGGGGGCTGGCAGGCTGGGTGGGGCTGCTCTGGTGCGTGAGCTCATGGGGTCCCCTTTCAGAAGGGCCAGGGTACCACGTGGATGTGATGGGGTCCTAGGCCATGCAACGCTCACCTTGCAGCACCCACTCCTTGTGGACTGAAGCCGGGAATTGGGGGATGCCGGGGCCTAGGACAGCAGGGGAGGGGCATCCTGGCTGGGGCAGTGGGTGGAAGGGGCTGCAGCCAGCTCTGTCCCTTTTGCCAGCATAGGTGGTGTGCCCTGGAGCCGAGGGGTGGGGACCTGTGGGGTAACATACTGGGATGGGTCAGGCCTGTGGCTCCCGCTCAGCCCACTGCTATGCCCAGAGCAGAGGGCACGATGAAGGGCTTTTCAGCCACAGTGGGTGGGTGGTGAGCGCTCTGCCCAGGGCATCTCGGGGTTCCCTGACTGTCGCTGTCTTCCTTCCAGGCGGCTGCAGGCTTCAGCCTGCGCCAGTCGGTGAAACCAAGATGTCAGGTGAGTCCTGCCTGCCTGGGAGCCCCCAGCAGTGTGGGCGGGAGGGAGATGCTGGCAGTTCCCACAGGAACCCTCAGTCCTGGCCATTGGCACACAGTGTCCTCTTGGCCCGCGTGGCCTCTGACTCCTCGGGTCCCACAGCCCAGCACAGCCAGAGTCACGCCTCTGCTAGGGGCAAAGGGCAGCAGAGCCGCCTGTGTATCCGCTCCTACGCCTTACTGACCCGAAGCACAGCCGAGCCGGGTGCCCCTGCTGTTGCAGCTGTTCTTTCCTTATAGCAGCTGGTGTGTTCTCAAGTGCCCCGGGGTCCCTCACCCACTCATTTACTGACAGCCTTCCCCAGTGGGGCGCAAGCCCCTGAGGACGGAGCCTCTTGTCATCTGGCTCATCATCTGGCCCTCACAGGCGCCCAGATGCGATGGAGTTAAGATGAGGTACTGGAGCAGGGTGAGCTCTCAGCCCAATGCCTGCCATATTTATAAGAAGAGATGGGCCGGGTGCGGTGGCTTACCCCTATAATCCCAGCACTTTGGGACGCCAGGGTGGGTGGATCATGAGGTCAGAAGTTTGAAACCAGCCTGGACAACAGTGAAACCCTGCCTCTACTAAAAATACAAAAATTAGCCGGGCGTGGTGGCATAGCACCTGTAGTCCCAGCTACGTGGGAGGCTGAGGCAGGAGAATCGCCTGAACCCGGGAGGCAGAGCTTGTGGTGAGCCGAGATCATGCCACTGCACTCCAGCCTGGGCGACAGAGAGAGACTCCATCTCAAAAAAAAAAAAAAGATGGAGAGACAGGAGGTGTTGTGGAGATGGAGGCAGAGGCCGGAGCTATGTGGCCATGAGCCAGGGGTGCCAGGAACCCCCAGAAGCTGCTTGGGAGAGGAAGGAAGGCCCCTTCCCTGGACCTGGCAGAGGGAGTGTGGTGCTGAGACACCTTGATCTCAGATTTCTGGCCTCCAGGACTATTAGCAGATAAATATCTGCTGTGTTCTTTGTTTTGTTTTGAGTCAGGGTCTGGGTCTGTCTCCCAGACTGGAGTGCAGTGCTGTGACATAGCTCACTGCAGCTTTAACCTCCCGGGTTCAAGCGAGCCTTCCGCCTCAGCCTCCTGAGAAGCTGGGACCACAGGCACGCACCACCATGCATGGCTAATTTTTGTATATTTTGTAGAGTTGGGGTCTCGCTAGGTTGCCCAGGCTGATCTGCAACTCCTAGGTTCCAGTGACCCTCCTATCTCAGCCTCCAAACGTGCTGAGGTCACAGGTGGGAGCCCCCACGCCTGAGCAGTTTGTTTTTGTTTGTTTGTTTGTTTTTGAGATGGAGTCTTGCTCTGTCGCCCAGGCTGGAGTGCAGTGGCCGGATCTCGGCTCACTGCAAGCTCCGCCTCCCGGGTTCACACCATTCTCCTGCCTCAGCCTCCCGAGTGGCTGAGACTATAGGCGCCGCCACCTCGCCTGGCTAGTTTTTTGTATTTTTTAGTAGACCGGCTAGTTTTTTGTATTTTTTAGTAGAGATGGGGTTTCACTGGGTTAGCCAGGATGGTCTCGATCTCCTGACCTCGTGATCCACCCGTCTCGGCCTCCCAAAGTGCTGGGATTACAGGCTTGAGCCACCGTGCCCGGCAGTTTCTGTTGTTTTAAGCCTCCCAGTTGGTGGTGCCCTCTCACACCAGCCACAGGGAATGGAAGTGTCCCCAGGCCTCAGCCTCCCTGCAGTGTGTGGACTCTGAGCCTGCATGTTGGCGTCCCCTGCCTGCTGGAGGGAATGACGCTAAACGCAGCCTGCTGCGGCCGCACCCACACTCAACATGGAGGAGGGCTACAAAGATTAGCATGGCCCTGCATAAAGGGTGACACAGAAATTAAAAAAAGGCCGGGCGCGGTGGCTCAAGCCTGTAATCCCAGCACTTTGGGAGGCCGAGACGGGCGGATCACGAGGTCAGGAGATCGAGACCATCCTGGCTAACACAGTGAAACCCCGTCTCTACTAAAAATACAAGAAAAAATTAGCCGGGCGTGGTGGCAGGCGCCTGTAGTCCCAGCTACTCGGGAGGCTGAGGCAGGAGAATGGCGTAAACCCGGGAGGCGGAGCTTGCAGTGAGCCGAGATCGCGCCACTGCACTCCAGCCTGGGGCACAGAGCAAGACTCCATCTCAAAAAAAAAAAAAAAAAAAAAAAAAAAAAAAAAGAAATTAAAAAAAAAAATTTTGGCGGGACGCAGTGGCTCACGCCTGTTATCCCAGCACTTTGGGAGGCAGAGGTGGGCGGATGATTTGAGGTCAGGAGTTCAAAACCAGCCTGGCCAACATGGCGAAACCCCGTCTCTACTAAAAAGAAAAATCCAAAAATTAGCCAGGCATGGTGGTGGGCGCCTGTAATCCCAGCTACTTGGGAGACTGAGGCAAGAGAATCACTTGAGCCTGGGAGGCAGAGCCTGAAGTGAGCTGAGAACGCACCACTGCCCTCTAGCCTGGGAGACAGAGCGAGACTGCATCTCAAAAAAAAAAAAAAAATTCATAAACCTAGTTCCTTAAAACAATGAAATCTGTTGTGTGACAGTTCTGGAGACCAGAAATGCTAAAATCAAGCTATAGGCAGGGCTGGGCCCTCCTAGGGATTCCAGGCAAGAAGTTGGTTCCTGCCTTTCCCAGCATCCAGAGGCGCCCGCATCCCTCCGCTTAGGGCCCCTTTCTCCCCCTTCACAGCCTCAGTGCAGCCTCTTCCCATCCCTTTCTGACTCCCACCCTCCTGCCTCCTCTTGTGAGGCTGCCATGAGGACACAGGGCCCTGGATCAGCCAGACGCTCTCCTGTCTCATGGTCCTGCTGTCAATCCCAACTGCAGAGTCCCTTCTGCCATCAGAGGCAACACAGCTGTGGGTCGAAGGGATGAGGTGGGGCCTCCTTCAGGAGACAAAGTCTGGTTCTATCCGTGGGTTCTCTGTCCCTACAGAAAAGGAGAACAACTTCCCGCCACTGCCCAAGTTCATCCCCCTGAAGCCCTGCTTCTACCAGAACTTCTCTGACGAGATCCCGGTGGAGCACCAGGTCCTGGTGAAGAGAATCTACCGGCTGTGGATGTGTGAGTGCGCCTGGTGCGCCCCAGGGTGGGAGGCGAGAGGCGGGGCTCCTGGAGGGAGGGAGGATTCGGGCAGGGGCAGCCCGTCGGGGGCCGACTGTCCACCCCAGCCGTCCTAGGCCCAGTGGTCCCTGCCATGAACGAGGCCGGTGTCCAGGCCCCAGGCCCCAGTGTCCTGGCTTGCACAGTTCATCCTCAACGTGGGGTCACCAGGCTGGGGAGGTGGACAGTGGGTGCCCCATTGCTGGGCAGCATATTTTCTCACGGCCACACCCCCCCGTGCCCGCTCATCTGTCCTTCCTCTCTTCGCAGTTTACTGTGCCACCCTTGGCGTCAACCTCATCGCCTGCCTGGCCTGGTGGATCGGCGGAGGCTCGGGGGCCAACTTCGGCCTGGCCTTCGTGTGGCTGCTCCTGTTTACACCCTGCGGCTATGTGTGCTGGTTCCGGCCAGTCTACAAGGCCTTCCGGTGAGCAGAGCTGCCAGGCCGCCTGCACCCGGGGGGAACCAGGGCCCACTCCGCACCCCGGTTCCAGCCCAGCTGTGAGGAGCTGTCCCTTTCTCTGCCCAGTGTGACAGACAGGTCATATCCAGGGGTGGCAAACTGTGGCCCACAAGCCAAAGCCAACTACTGTCTGTTTTGTTTTGCTTTCGAGTAATTTTGGCCGGGTGCAGTGGCTCATGCCTGTACTCCCAGCACTTTTGGAGGCTGAGGCAGGCGGATCACCTGAGGTCAGGAGTTCAAGACCAGCCTGGTCAACATGGTGAAACCCCGTCTCTACTACAAATACAAAAATAGCGGGGCGAGGTGGCGGGCGTCTGTAATCCCAGCTACTCAGGAGGCTGAGGCAGGAGAATCGCTTGAACCCGGGAGGCGGAGGTTTCAGTGAGCCAAGATCGCACCACGGCCCTCCAGCCTGGGTGACACAGTGAGACTCTATCTCAAAAAAAAAAAGGAGGCCGGGCGCGGTGGCTCAAGCTTGTAATCCCAGCACTTTGGGAGGCCGAGACGGGCGGATCACGAGGTCAGGAGATCGAGACCATCCTGGCTAACCCACTGAAACCCCGTCTCTACTAAAAATACAAAAAACCAGCTGGGCGAGGTGGCGGGCGCCTGTAGTCCCAGCTACTTGGGAGGCTGAGGCAGGAGAATGGCGTAAACCCGGGAGGCGGAGCGTGCAGTGAGCTGAGATCCGGCCACTGCACTCCAGCCCGGGCGACAGAGCGAGACTCCATCTCAAAAAAAAAAAAAAGAAGGAATAAAATAGAGCCTCCATTCTCGCCATCTCTGACTGACCCGTTCCTCTCTAGGCGCGTCTGGGAGAAGCCAGGACTGTGGTAACCGTCATGTTTTCTGTCCCTCCCCAGAGCCGACAGCTCCTTTAATTTCATGGCGTTTTTCTTCATCTTTGGAGCCCAGTTTGTCCTGACTGTCATCCAGGCCATTGGCTTCTCCGGCTGGGGCGCGTGGTAAGCCTCTCTCTGACGGGCGTGGCGGATGTGACAATGTGACGTGGCTCAGCTGTCAGCTGCCGGGGTGCGGGGTGTGGGCCTGCTGGGAGCGTACTGGTTCGAGATTGTACGCGCTCTCCTGGGGAGGGGTCCGAGCTCGCCCGGGCAGCGCCCGCGTCCTCGCCAGCACCCAGCCATGGTTCGGGATTGTACGCGCTCGGCAGTGCCCGTGTCCTCGCCAGCACCCATCCATGGTTCGGGATTGTACGCGCTCTCCTGGGGAGGGGTCCGAGCTCGCCCCAGCAGCGCCCGTGTCCCCAGCAGCGCCCGCGTGTCGTCCCCAGCACCCAGCCATGGTTCGGGATTGTACGGGCTCTCTCAGGGAGGGGTCTGAGCTCGCCCGGGCAGCGCCCGCGTCCTCGCCAGTGCCCAGCCAGGCTTGTGTCCCGAGTGTTGATCACGCTCTGGATCTGAGGTCTGGGAGCCAGTTCCTGGCTGCTATGTTTCGTACGGATGGCTGCAGGAGGAAGACCTGGACATGTGTAAAAGTACACACACCCGGTGCTGTTCCCACACCGGAGAAGCTCACAGTCACTAAGGCTGCCGGGCTCTCAGAAGCACTGATGTTTGTGTCTTAAATTTCTGGCTTTTTTTTTTTTTTTTTTGAAACGAAGTCTTGCTCTGTCACCCAGGCTGGAGTGCAGTGGTGCCATCTCTGCTCACTGCAACCTCCACCTCCTAGATTCTCCTGCCTCAGCCTCCTGAGTAGCTGGGATCACAGGCGCCTGCCACCACGCCTGGCTAATTTCTTTTGTATTTTAGTAGTGGAAAGACAGAGTTTCACTGTGTTGTCCAGGCTGGTATCGGACTCCTGAGGTCAGGCAATCCGCCCTCCTTAACCTCCCAAAATGCTAGGATTATAGGCGTGAGCCACCGCACCTGGCCTTTTATTATTATTGTTGTTATTATTATTATCATTATTATTATTTGAGATGGAATCTCTCTCTGTCACCTAGGCTGGAGTGCAGTGACATGATCTCTGCTCGCTGCAACCTTCGCCTCCCGGGTTCAAGCAATTCTCCTGCCTCAGCCTCCTGAGTAACTGGGATTACAGGCGCCCGCCACCATGCCCGGCTGACTTTGTATTTTTAGTAGAGACGGGGTTTCACCATGTTGGCCAGGCTGGTCTGAAACTCCTGACCTCATGATCCACCCGCCTCAGCCTCCCAAAGTGCTGGGATTACAGGCGTGAGCCACCGCACCCGGCCAGATTTGTGGCTTTTTAAATAGGCTTTTTATTTTGGAATCATTTGGAATTCACAGTTGCAGAGAGTGACTGTTCTCACCCACGTCCCCAACGTGTCTCCCTTGTCCTTGGCACGGCAGGAACTCCCCATGGGTGATGCTGCTCACAGAGCCGTGGGTGCTTTTGGTTTCCTGGACGCCCGTTAGCAAGCTCCTATTCAGGGGTGCCTGCCCCACGAGACCGTGGTGGTCTCACGCCAGCGCTCAAATCAGAACCTAGATAAGGTCCCGGGTTTCCCGGAATGGTGACTCCTCTCCCTTCAGGACGGCTCGATCTGCGGGCCTCTCCCCTCCTGCACCTGCGCCCGGCGCCAGGCCCTCCAGGGTGGCCGGGATTAGTGGTGTGTGCAGCCCTTGGATGTACCGCTGAGGCTGGTCTGTCCCCGCCACCCCGAGAGCCTGAGTGACATTGCCCCAGGGATCTGAGTTAGAGTCTTAGTGAGGGTGTCCCTGGGGCTCCCAGCTTTGCCAGCCTGTGGGGTGCGTCCCCCTCCTGCAGAGGCCGTGGCTGCAGGTCAAGGCACTGCTCGTCATCCTCCGAGTCCTCCTGAGCCCACAGCTGCTGGCTCCACTCCCACTGGCACTTCCCTGGGCTCTGGTGCCTCCCCAGCTCTCCCAGGCTAAGCTGGGTGGACAGGCCTGTGCCCATGTTGGGTGGTTCTGAGATCCTGGCATGAGGTCAGTGCCCACATGTGGCCCTCAGAGACCTCCCTGCCCCCTCCGCCCTCGTGCAGTGCGGCAGCAGCGACTTGGCTCTCCTCATCAGAACCTAGAGTCATCTCCTGCAGGTCACGGGAGAAGCTGGAGCATGTGGTCCCTGCCCGAGTTGGACAGAAGGTGAACACTCTCAAGAAAGAAACCCAGTGGTCCCTAGAGGAGAGCCCGGCCCCCCTCGTAACAAGAGAAATCAAATCACAGCACGTGGCGACTTCATGTCCACCGTTGGCTTAACGAGGCCCCATGGTCAGTGTGCTCCTGTGGGGTGAAAGGGGACAGCCTCGCTCCCCCTGCCCCAGCCAGCTTCACCAGCGCCACCTCCCCGGGGGTGACGCACGCCCGAGGCTGTGAGCCATGGCAGCATCTGTGGTTGCAGAGGACTGGAACCCCCAGAGAAATGACCCCCAGCGGGGCCTAGCTGTGTAGACAGTGAGGGTGGCCACGCGGCAGGAGCCGTGCACTGAGGACACAGCGCAGCAGGGGCCCCAGTGGAGCCCGCCAGCAATTGGACATCAGCGGGCACCGCAGCCTCTGAGCGGAGCATGCAGCCCGGCTGACCGTGTGCCGGGCACCTCCCTCCTCCTGACACTTGCAGGCAGGGATGTGAGACGCCGGCCAGTGGGAAGCTGGCGAGGGTGGCAAGAGTCCTCAAATGCCTTTGCTGCTTTTCGTAAATCTAAAATTACTTCCAAACAGAGGTTTACTTTTTAAAAAAATAAGAGAGGCCGGGCACGGCGGCTGACGCCTATAATCCCAGCACTTCGGGAGGCCAAGGCAGGAGAATCGCTGCTTGAGGCCAGGAGTTCAGACCGGCCTGGACAACATAGAACCCATGTCTCCAAAAAAAAAAAAAAGAGAAAGGAATGAATGACCCAACGGCCATGAAGCCTGTGATGCTGCGGAGGCTTCAAGCAGGTGGACACAGGACAGGCCAGCATCTCGCAGGGTGGCGGCAGGGGGTACCGCGTGTGCGTGCGTGTCATGCCATGTGCGTGTGTGTACGTAAGCTCCCTGAACGCATCCTGATGTGTGGCTCCTGTGGGCTGCCTGTGCGCCGGGAGGGGAGTCAGCAGGAGGGAGACTGTACATTGTGCCTGCCTTTAAGTTCCCTAAATTTTAAACGCTGTGGTTTTATCACCTGTTTAGACAAAAATCTGAAAATGACTGTGTTTTCTGCCTCCCGGGTCTCTGGTCCTGCACAGAGAGACCCAGAGCGTGCTGGCCTTCCCAGTGTCCCGCTGGTGGCAGATCTAAGCAGTGCTTTCCCTTGGGGGTTTTTTTTTTTTTTTTTGAGACAGAGTCTTGCTCTGTCCCCCAGGCTTTGGAGTGCAGTGGCGTGATCTTGGCTCGCTGCAGCCTCCTGCCTCAGCCTCCTGAGTAACTGGGATTACAGGCATGCGCCCTCATGCCTGGCTAATTTTTGTGTTTTTGGTAGAGATGGGGTTTCACCATGTTGGTCAGACTGGTCTCCAGTTCCTGGCCTCAAGTGATCCGCCCGCCTTGGCCTCCCAAAGTGCTGGGATGACAGGCGTGAGCCCTTGCGCCCGGCCTCCCTATTGTTTTGTTTGTTTTTTTTTTTGAGACAGTGTCTCACTCTGTCACCCAGGCTGGAGTACAGTGGTGCGATTGCGGCTCACTGCAAGCTCTGCCCCCCGGGTTCACGCCATTCTCCTGCCTCAGCCTCCCAAGTAGCTGGGACTACAGGCGCCCGCCACCCCACCCAGCTAATGTTGTATATTTTTCATAGAGACAGGGTTTCACCGTGTTAGCCAGGATGATATTGATCTCCTGACCTCCTGATCCACCCGCCTCGGCCTCCCAAAGTGCTGGGATTACAGGTGTGAGCCACCGCGCCCGGCCCTCCCTATTGTTTTTAATGGCCCCTCAATGCCCCACCGGGTGGTGGCGGCAGATTTCCCATACGCGTTGCTCCCGGACACGCGGATGTAGGTTTCAGCAGTTCCCATCGTTAGACGCAGTTGCCGTAGGCTGGGTTCTTAGTAGCAGGCTCTATGGGGCATGGGGAGTGAGCTTTTGAGTCTTTCCATGGCTGGTACCCACCAGACTCACTGAGGGAAACTAATGGGGAAGTACTGGTCTCCATTCCCTGCACGCTCGGCTCACTGTTGCGGTCGTGGAGGGATAAGGTCGTCGTATTCACGTGCCGAAGTTGGTGCCTCAGTGTCACTTTATGTTTCTTGGCCACTCAGTGGTCCTTGTATGAGCTGTGCACTCCTTGTTGATTGGCCACAGCTCTCTACATGGAGAGGACCATGGGCCCTCATGTGGCAGGTGTGCAGGCCCCCACGCACTCTCTTGTCCCTTGCAGTGGCTGGCTGTCGGCAATCGGGTTCTTCCAGGAAAGCCCGGGCGCTGCTGTGGTCATGCTGCTTCCGGCCATCATGTTCTCTGTGTCGGCTGCCTTGATGGCCATCGCGATCATGAAGGTGAGTCCTCAGCTCTGGGACATCGAACCCTTACCCTTTCTCCATGAGCTTTGTCACCCAACTGTCTCAGGTGGGTGAACGTCGGGGAGCCGGGCCCTCTCCCTGCGGTGTCACGCAGGCCGCACTTCATCCCCAGCAATGAGCTGGGATGACAGCAGGAGGCGCTGCCACCAGGGACACTCCCAGGGACCCAGCGCCCAGGTTCCTATGGGGCGAGTCCCATCCCCCCCGGGCCGGGATTCCAGTCTTCAGAGGGAAGCAGAGGTTGTGTGTAAACCGCAGTGTTTGCAGGAAGAGCTGAGGCCCCGGAGCTGTCCTGTCAGTGAGGATGGGGCCCCTTGCAGGTTCCTCGTCACACTTTCCATCAGAAGATAGCGGAAGTGTTGAGCTGGGCTCCTAATAGAAGTGTTCAGTTACAGCAAAATGTCTTTTTTTTTTTTTTTTTTTTTTGAGACGGAGTCTTGCTTTGTGCCCCAGGCTGGAGTGCAGTGGCGCTATCTCGGCTCACTGCAAGCTCCGCCCCCCGGGTTCACACTATTCTCCTGCCTCAGCCTCCCGAGTAGCCGGGACTACAGGCGCCGCCACCTCGCCCGGCTGGTTTTTCGTATTTTTTTTTTTAGTAGAGACGGGGTTTCACGGTGTTAGCCAGGATGTTCTCGATCTCCTGACCTTGTGATCCGCCCGCCTCGGCCTCCCAAAGTGCTGGGATTAGTCTTTTTTTTTTTTTTTGAGGCGGAGTCTCGCTCTGTCTCCCAGGCTGGAGTGCAGTGGTGCAATCTCTGCTCACTGCAAGCTCCGCCTCCCAGGTTCACACCATTCTCCTGCCTCAGCCTCCCAAGCAGCTGGGACTACAGGCACCGCCACCACACCCAGCTAATTTTTTGTATTTTTAGTAGAGACGGGGTTTCACCATGTTAGCCAGGATGGTCTCGATCTCCTGACCTCGTGATCCACCCACCTCGGCCTCCCAAAGTGCTGGGATTATAGGCATGAGCCACCACGTCCAGCTTTTTTTTTTTTTTTTTTTTGGTGATGGAGTCTCGCTCTATTGCCCAGGCTGGAGTGCAGTGGCACAATCTCGGTTCACTGCAACTTCTGCCTCATGGGTTCAAGCGATTTTCCTGCCTTAGCCTCCCAAGTAGCTAGGATTACAGGCACTCGACACCACACCTGAATAATTTTTTTTTTTTTTTTCTCTTGAGACGGTGTCTCACTCTGTCCCCCAGGCTGGAGTGCAGTGGCGCGCAGAGACAGGGTTTCACCGTATTACTCGGCTGGTCTCGAACTCCAGAGCTCAGGCAGTCTGTCTGCCTCAGCCTCCCAGAATGCTGGGATTACAGGCGTGAGTCCCCATGTCCAGCCGCCACACTCATTTTCTGTTCTCTGACTCCCTGTCCTCTGTCATTGCAGGTGCACAGGATCTACCGAGGGGCTGGTGGAAGCTTCCAGAAGGCACAGACGGAGTGGAGCACGGGCACTTGGCGGAACCCGCCATCGAGGGAGGCCCAGTACAACAACTTCTCAGGCAACAGCCTGCCCGAGTACCCCACTGTGCCCAGCTACCCGGGCGGTGGCCAGTGGCCTTAGAGGAAGCCAGCCCTGCTGCCACCGCCCACCACCTCCTCCCCTTCATTCCTGCTGCTACCCCTGGTCCTGAGGGCTGGGAGTACCTGGGGCCCCATCCCTCCAGCTGGGATGGTGGAAGCCAGTGGTGGCCATGGACCACACCCCACTTGCCAGGGCCACAGAAGCCGTGTTCATCTCATCCGAGAGCAGAGTTCCTTGCAAGCACTCCCCAGTGGCCCTCGGCCTCTGCCGTCCACAGGACACCCTCTTGCTCCCGGAAATGTGTGGTCACCTGCCGTCCACTGCATGGCCGGTATGGCCTCGTCTTCAGGTCTCGAGGCCTGACTCCGGGGGACAGGTGGCAGCAGGTCGGCCGCCCTCCCGTCCTCCCAGAGCTGCTGGCGCTGAGGCCAGAGCAGCTCTGATGGGGAGCTCCATCTCACACCAGCTGCCCACTGTCACCAGGGCAGATGCCCTTGGCTGGAACTAAGAAGAGGCATCGGGGCCAGCTCCCGGTCCTCTGCAGTGATAGAGGGCTTGGTGCCTAGCCAAGTTCTCACCGTCCCCGCCATCCCCTCATCCGTGCGGTTCCAGCTCATCCCCTCTGCACATTCCCCATAGCTGGTCCAGGGTGTCCTGGGGCCACCCTCCCTGCCCCCGAACCAGGGATCCCTGGCAGACCCTCTATCCATGCCCCTGTATTCAGGACCCAGGCCAGGCCGGGAGCACAGCCGCTCCCTGACCCCAGCAAACCGGCAGAGAGCTGGTTTCCAGCAGCTGGAGCCCTGCAGGAGCGGCCTTTTGTGTTGTGTGTGTATGTGTATGTTTTTTCTTTTGAGACAGAATTTCGCTCTGTTGCCCAGGCTGGAGTGCAGTCATATGATCTTGGCTCACTACAACCTCTGCCTCCCGTGTTCAAGCAGTTTTCCTGCCTCAGCCTCCTGAGTAGCTAGGCTTACAGGTGCCTGCCACCATACCCAGCTAATTTTTATATTTTTAGTAGAGATGGGGTTTCACCATGTTGGCCAGGCTGGTCTTGTATTCCTGACCTCAGGTGATCCGTCTGCCTTGGCCTCCCAAAGTGCTGGGATAATAGGTGTGAGCCACCGCACCCAGCCTGGAGTGGCCTTTTATGAGGAGAGGGGACCCGTCAAATCTGTGCCTTATGGAGGGGTCCGGCAGCGGCTACAATTGTCTTGTCCCCTCCACCCCCCGACTCCCCCCGGAACACCTGCCCCAAACGTTTTCACAGCACCGTTCACAATGGTTGGGCCAAAAAGAAATTTTTTCTTCTTCATTTCCTGCACTTGCTGACCACGACTTTGGACACCCCAGGCTGCCGCCCCTCACCACCCGTTCACCCCCAGAATGCTGTTGCTGTGGGGCGCCTGCTGCCTGGAGCCCTCCCCGGGATGTGGGCCAGTCCCCTCACTGGTGCGGAATGCCGCTGGGTGCCCGGAGGCGGCCGTGGTGTCTCGGTGGACGGCAGCCAGGATGGAGCACCCATGGGTCCCGCGCCCATGCTTCGGGGTCTTCAGGTCCTGCCCCCCGGCCGACCTGCCAAGAGGCACCCCCTTCCTCTGCCTCTCAGCTGCACTGATACAGATAGTTTCCCCTGGCAGGCCCACCCCCACCCTCCCCCACCGTCTGTGGCCCTCTTGCAGCATTGCTGGGGTTTTGTTATGTGAAAATATCCTGGAAATAAATACATGTTTCTGCGCTTAGACCCAGGGACCTGCTGCATTTGTGGCGTGAGCACGTGTGGTTCCCCCAGGCTGTCTCCTTCCTTGAAGGGCTCCTGAGCGCATGGTCTCTGGCGGCATGAAGCGCTGCAGCGCCGCCTCCACCCAGGACCCCGGCTGCTCTGAGCCAAGTGTGCCCAGGACCCTGCCATCCTGGCCAACCTGGTAAAACCCCACCTCGACTAAAAACACAAAAATTAGCCAGGCGTGGTGGCAGGCGCCTGTAGTTCTAGCTACTCAGGAGGCTGAGGCAGGAGAATCGCTTGAACCCAGGAGGCAGAGGTTGCAGTGAGCCAAGATCATGCCACTGTACTCCAGCCTGGCAACAGAGCAAGACTCTGTCCCTGCTCCCAACAAAAAAAAAAAAAAAAAAAGGAAGCTTGCACAAATGGAAAGCCAGTGTCACTGGCCCTAAGTAAAAAGCAACCTTTGGCCAGGTGCGGTGGCTCACGCTTGTAATCCCAGCACTTTGGGAGGCCGAGGCGGGCGGATCACGAGGTCAGGAGATCGAGACCATCCTGGCTAACACGGTGAAACCCCGTCTCTACTAAAAATGCAAAAAATTAGCCGGGCGAGGTGGCGGGCGCCTGTAGTCCCGGCTACCCGGGAGGCTGAGGCAGGAGAATGGCGTGAACCCGGGAGGCGGAGCTTGCAGTGAGCCGAGATCGCGCCACTGCACTCCAGCCTGGGCAACTGAGCCAGACTCCGTCTCAAAAAAAAAAATAAATAAAAATAAATAAAAATGGCCGGGCGCGGTGGCTCAAGCCTGTAATCCCAGCACTTTGGGAGGCCGAGACGGGCGGATCACGAGGTCAGGAGATCGAGACCATCCTGGCTAACACGGTGAAACCCCGTCTCTACTAAAAAATACAAAAAAAAAACTAGCCGGGTGAGATGGCGGGCGCCTGTAGTCCCAGCTACTCGGGAGGCTGAGGCAGGAGAATGGCGTAAACCCGGGAGGCGGAGCTTGCAGTGAGCTGAGATCCGGCCACTGCACTCCAGCCTGGGTGACAGAGCAAGACTCCGTCTCAAAATAAATAAATAAATAAATAAATAAAAATAAAAACACAAAACACTAGCCAGGCATGGTGGCCCACGCCTGTAATCGCAGCTACTCGGGAGGCTGGGGCAGGAGTATTGCTTGAACCTGGGAGGCTGAGTTGCAGTGAGCTGAGATTGCACCACTGCACTCCAGCCTGGGTGACTCAGCAAGACTCCATCTGGAGATAAAAAGAAATAGGGGTTTGTGGAGTGTGGTGGCTCACACCTGTAATACCAGCACTTTGGGAGGCTGAGGCAGGCAGATCACCTGACATCAGGAGTTCAAGACGAGCCTGGCCCACATGGTGAAACCCCACCTCTACTAGAAATACAAAAATTAGGCAGGTGTGGGGGTGGGCACCTGTAATCCCTGCTACTCGGGAGGCTGAGGCAGAAGAATCAGTTGAACCTGGGAGGTAGAGGTTGCAGTGAGTCAAGATCACACCACTGCATTGCCACCTGGGTGACAGAGCAAGATTGTGTTTCAAAAAACCAAAAGAATAAACATTGCATGTTAATTTTTTTAATACATTTTTTAAACAGGAGGATTGGTGGCATACATTTTTAAATTTTTGCAAATTTCTTGAACGTCTGGTTTCATAGAGAACGAGGGATGGCTCATCAGCTCTGTCACAAAAGGGTGTTTTAGCCACAACAAAGATTGAGGTCAAATGGTCTATCTAGGATGTGAACCCAGGAAGTACTGAAGGGGCATGGGGATGGGGAACGGCTTGTAGTTTGTAGGGAGGTGTGAATGGGGAGGTTATAGCTCCAGGCAGCTGGAGCTCAGTCCCTCTGAGGATCTGGTTCAGGTTGTCGTCCCAAGGTAAGGGAGCTGGGGTATTTATCCTCCAACTCCCCTGCAAATGGGATGGGGGCTGGGGAGGCTTAGCTCCCCCCTCAGGTGGAGAGTCATGTATGCCAGTCTGTGTGTGTTGTGCTTGTGTTGTGTGTGTATTGTATGTGTGTATGTATGTGCATCTGTGTGTCTATGAGTGTGTGTTTGTGCTTTACTACAGCTTGAATTAGGTCCTCCCCAATATCCACCTTAAGCCCTGGGACCTCAGAATGTGACTTTGCTTGGAAATAAGGTCATTGAGGATGGAACTATATCGTTAAGATGACTTCATTCTGGAGTAGTGTGGGCACTGATCCAATGTGACAGGTGTCCTTTATATACAACAGGAAATTTGAGCTGGGCCCAGTGGCTCTCGCCTGTAATCCCAGCAATTTGAGAGGCCGAGGCCAGGAGTTCAAGACCAGCCTTGGCAACATAGTGAGACCCTGACTCTACAAAAATTTTAAAATTAGCCAGGCATGGTGGCACACACCTGTAGTCCCAGCTACTCGGGAGGCTGAGGTGGGAGGATTGCTTGAGACCCAAGAGTTTGAAACCAGTCTGGGCAACACAGCAAGATCCCATTTCTACAAAAAATACAAAAATTATCTGGGCATGGTGGTGCATGCCTGTAGTCCCAGCTACTCAGGAGGCTGAGGTGGGAGGATTGCTTGAGACCCAAGAGTTTGAAACCAGTCTGGGCAACACAGCAAGATCCCATTTCTACAAAAAATACAAAAATTATCTGGGCATGGTGGTGCATGCCTGTAGTCCCAGCTACTCAGGAGGCTGAGGTGGGAGGATCGCTTGAGCCCTGGAGGTTAGGGCTGCAGTGAGCTGTTATGGCGCCACTGCACTCCAGCCTGGGTGCCAGAGAGACCCTATCTCAAAAACAAAAAACAAAACAAAAAAAGAGCCAGGTGCAGTGGCTCACGTTTGTAATCCCTGCACTTTGGCACACCAAGGCAGGTGGATCATCTGAGGTCAGGAGTTCAAGACCAGCCTGGACAATGTGGTGAAACCCCGTCTCTATTAAAAATGCAAACAATTAGCCAGGCGTGGTGGCGTGCATCTGTAATCCCAGCTACTTGGGAAGCTGAGGTGGGAGAATCGCTTGAAGCGGGAGGTGCAGGTTGCAGCGAGCCGAGATCGCACCACTGCACTTCAGCCTGGGTGACAGAGCAAGACTCTGTCTCAAAACAAGAGAAATTTGGGCACAGACACAGACACACAGAGGAAGAACACCATGGTGAAGCTTTCGCAAGCCAGGAACGCTGGTCACCACCAGGAACCAGGAGAGGCCTGGGACAGAGTCCCCTCGGGCTCAGAAGGACCCAGCGTCGCCAACACCTTCGTCTGGGACTTGCGGATGGAATGAACAGGTGTTTGCACCGCCGGGTCTGCAGTACCTGGCAAGGCAACCCTAGCAAACCGATGCGTGTTTGCATGTGTGTGTGCCTGTGTGCGTTTACATGTTCAGGAGTGACAGATGCTGCAGGGTACAGACGGGGACCCCAGCCTCTGCTGCGTGTCCTAAATATCACGCCCCTCTTTCTGCAAGCTGTCGCCCCAGTCACCCCGCCTTGTCTTCCCTTCGGTGGTCGACCCCGCCGCCCTCCGCTCGGCCGCCAGAGGGCGCCCTCGGACTCTGGTCGGACGGGCCCCGCCCGGGCTCCCGGGCTTCAGGTTCTCATAGAAACTCTCGCAGGGGTGGCTCACGCCTGTAATCCCAGCACCGTGGGAGGCTGAGGCAGGAGAATCGCTTGAACCCAGGAGGCAGAGGTTGCAGTGAGCTGAGAGCGCACCATTGCACTCCAGCCTGGGCGACAAGAGTGAAACTTCTTTTCAAAAAAAAGAAAAAAAAAAAACACACGAGGAGTGTCCTCCTGTGGACGAGGTGCAGCCGGCATGATGTGGTTCCTCTCTGAGTGGCCACGTCCCCTTCAGGGTCACAGGCGCGATCCAGAGAATGAGGAAAGGAAGACGGAACTGCAGGCATGGCGGGGGACCTGGCAGGCAGCTGGGAGAATCGTGTGCCCCCATCCTGTGCCCCCTCACCGTGTGCCACCCCCATCGTGTGCCCCCCATGGCTGCTGCCCCTGGTGGGGAGTCCCCTGGGTGGGCGCCACTCACAAGAGTGACTGCGATGGCTTCACTGGGCTGGGCCCTCCAGGCTCCCCCTCCACCCCTGCCACTGAGCTCCACGCGCAGACCCAGGCCTGGGGGAGCTGCAGGGACAGATCCTCAGCCCTATGGCTTCAGCTTCCATCCCAGCGGGGTCCGGGGTCCGGAGAGGAGCTTGCACCAGGAGGCAGGGGGCCGGGAGAGTGAGGGAGGAAGAGTGGGGGAGGGGGAGTGAGGCCGACTGTCAGTCCCTGGCCTCCTCCCTCCAAAGGACAGCCTGTCCATGGGGGTCCCTCTCTGCAGCCCCTACCCCTGCTGCTGGGCCCCGACTGTTGCCAACCCCAGGGGCTGTGTCATCCGGCGTTGCTGCCCCTCACCCTGCCTACGCCTCCACCAACCCCACTGCTAAATCCTTCTTCTGCATGAGGGAGCCATCACCTTCCGACAGCAATTAAGGAGGGTGAATGTGATACATTTGGGACATCTGAAGATTTCCCAGCATGAATGCACAATCCCAAACTTGTGTGTGTGTGTGAGAAAGAGAGAGAGAGAGGGAGAAAGAGAGTCTCACTCAGTCTCCCACGCTGGAGTGCAGTGGCACAATCTCAGCTCACTGCAACCTCCACCTCCCAGGTTCAAGCGATTCTCCTGCCTCAGCCTCCCAAGTAGCTGGAACTACAGGCATGGGTCGCCATGCCCAGCTAATTTTTATATATATATATATATATTTTTTTTTGAGACGGAGTCTCGCTCTGTCGCCCAGGCTGGAGTGCAGTGGCCGGATCTCGGCTCACTGCAAGCTCCGCCTTCCGGGTTTTACGCCATTCTCCTGCCTCAGCCTCCCGAGTAGCTGGGACTACAGACGCTCGCCACCTCGCCCGGCTATTTTTTTTTTGTATTTTTTACTAGAGACGGGGTTTCACCGGGTTAGCCAGGATGGTCTTGATCTCCTGACCTCGTGATCCGCCCGTCTCGGCCTCCCAAAGCGCTGGGATTACAGGCTTGAGCCACCGCGCCCGGCCTAATTTTTATATTTTTAATAGAAACGCTTTTTTTGCCACGTTGGCCAGGCTGGTATCGAACTCCTAGCCTCAAATGATCCACCCACCTCAGCCTCCCGAAGTGCTGGGATTACAGGTGAGAGCCACCCCATTGAGTCATTTCTTTCTTTCTTTTTTTTGAGACGGAGTTTCGCTCTTGTTGCCCAGACTGGAGTACAGTGGTGTGATCTCGGCTCACTACAACCTCCACCTCCTGGGTTCAAGCAATTCTCCTGCCTCAGCCTCCAGAGTAGCTGGAACTACAGGCGTGTGCCACCATGCCTGGCTAACTTGGATATTTTTAGTAGAGTCAGGGTTTCTCTCTTTGTTGGTCAGGCTGGTCTCAAACTCCCGACCTCAGGTGATCCGCCCACCTTGGCCTCCCAAAGTGCTGGGATTACAGGCATGAGCCACCACACCTGGCCCCCCAGTTGAGTCATTTCTGGTCTTCTGAGCACCAGAAACTTGATAAGATGTGTGATGTGTGTTGTTTTATTAATTTTATATTTATTTATTATTTATTTATTTGAGATAGAGTCTTGCTCTTTGCCCAGGCTGGAGTGCAGTGGTGCGATCCCGGCTCACTGCAACCTCTATTTCCCAGGTTCAAGTGATTCTCCTGCCTCAGCCATGCAAGTAACTGGGACTACAGGCGCCTGCCACCACGCCTGGCTCATTTTTTGTATTCTTATTAGAGATTGGGTTTCACCATGTTGGCCAAGCAGGTCTCAAATCCCTGACCTCAGGTGATCTGCCTGCCTCAGCCTCCCAAACTGCTGGGATTACAGGCATGAGTCATGGCTCTCAGGCTTTTTTCTTATTTAAAAAAAATTAAATATTTTTTGCTTAATTTATTTCACCAGTCATATCACAAAGACCTGTGTTGTTTAAAGCCACTGGGTTTGGTATAATTTGTTATGCAGTAGTAGCTGACTGATACAATCAGTGTTCCTGGATTACTTTCAGAAACTTGATAATAATATGTACACTAACTAGGGCTGTATCAGGGTGCATGGCAGGGTTTTTGAAGGCATTTTAAAGAGGTTTAGTTCCTGTCCTCAGGAGCTGCTGCCTAGTGGGGCAGACAGACCATGAATACCCATCGTGGGAGGCAGAACACATAAGTACGTGGACGAAAGCTGTTCCAGAGGCTGGTGGATTGGATTCATTTGGCCTGATGTATCATGGAGTCTTCCCAAAAGAGGTGGTCATCTGCCCGAGCTTGGCCAGGCCTGTTGGGCTGAGAGAAGCCAGACAAGGTTCAGATGGGTGGAGGGTCAGGGTGGGTTGGAAAGGAATAAGTCAATATGGGTGCAGAAGGCGTCCTAATGGATAGATGGTGCTGCAAAGTGGAACCAGCCATTGAGGCAGCCTCAAATGCTGTCCCCATTGTGAGGACTTTGAAAAGCCGCCCTCCTTTGAAACACAGAAGGGGCAAGGAGTAAATATATATATATATATTTCTTTATGTTTTTGAGACAGAGCCTCGCTCTGTCGCCCAGGCTGGAGTACAGTGGTGTGATCTCGGCTCACTGCAAGCTCCACCTCCCAGGTTCATGCCATTCTCCTGCCTCAGCCTCCCGAGTAGCTGGGACTGCAGGTGCCCACCACCACGCCCAGCTAATTTTTTTGTGTTTTTAGTAGAGATGGGGTTTCACCATGTCAGTCAGGATGGTCTCGATCTCTTGACCTCATGATCCGCCCACCTCGGCCTCCCAAAGTGCTGGGATTACAGGCGTGAGCCACCGCGCTCGGCCAATTTATATTTCTTGTAAGGGGTGAGAAGAAGGAGCTTTCTCAGGCTGGAGGGAAGAGAAGACAGATGAGCGCAGACACTCCTGGTGGCAGCATGAGGGCTGGGGAGCAGGTGCGGGGCATGGTGGGGCTCTGCAGGGTGGTTGTGGTTGGTGAGGACCACTGGAGCAGGGCCTTGAAGGGCCTCACCTCTCACCGGGCTGCCTCTGGACCATCCTCCAGTCTGCTGGGGACTAGCAGAGGGGAGAGACTGGGAGAGGAATCATTATTCGATGACCTCATTCAACCCTAGGGATTTGGGGTGGCTAAGGTGGAATGCCAGTGGATTATATCTGACATGATGCAGGGTGTCTGGGCTCAGCTAGGCAGTTCTGCTCCCTGTGGTGGTGGTGGTGGGGGGATCAACAATAATCTAGTGGCTTTCCCTGGCCAGGAATGTCTGAGGTAGCTCACTCACAGGGCTGGCACGTGGTGCCTGCTCAGTGGTGCCATCACCCAGGGGCTTCCAGGTGACTGCTTGAGCTGCCTCACAAGATGGTGGCTGGGTTCCAAGCAGAAAGGATGCTGTTGAGCGTTTTGTTGTTGTTGTTGTTGTTGTTTGTTTGTTTTTGAGACAGAGTCTCATTCTGTCACCCAGGCTGGAGTGCAATGGCACAGTCTTGGCTCACTGCAAACTCCACCTCCCGGGTTCAAATGATTCTCCTGCCTCAGCTTACTGAGTAGCTGGGATTACAGGCGCCCACCACCATGCCCAGCTAATTTTTATATTTTTAGTAAAGATAAGGTTTCACCACATTGGCCAGGCTGGTCTTGAACTCCTGACCTCAGGTGATCTGCCCACCTCAGCCTCCCAAAGTGCTGGGATGACAGGTGTGAGCCACCGCGCCTGGCCTACTGTTGAGCTCTTAAGACCCTGCCTCAGAAGTCTCAAGGCACCATTTCCACTGTCTTCAGTTCACAGGGAAATGGACTGTATCTTTCTGTGGGAGGAGCAGCCAAGAATCTGTGACCACCACACCCAGCTTTTGAACCACTTCTTCTTTGTGTCTCAGTGTTTGTGACGTGCAGCATCCCTGTTGCCTGGCTCCGGGATGCCACCCTCCTACTGGGGTTGCAGCTCCAAGGGGCTGGGCATTCCATTGAGCTGAGGGGTGGGGGCTCTGGACGGGAGGCTCCCTGGGGGGAGCTCATGTCTTCCATGAAGCATCGTGGTCACTGCTGCCCTGTCCTGCACCCTGTATACTGCGGGCTACCCTCTGTGGCTGGCCTTGGTGACAAGAGGTGGGAGAGACCCCGGTCAACACCATGGGAGGAGTCCCCAGGGACTGGGGGCAAATGGACACAGTGAATGCCAGGAAGACTACTTAGGCGCCATATGACCAAAAATAAGTTAAATCCAGTGGGCTGCGTCATCAACAAGAACGTCCCCCAGTCTCCACGAAACAGTCCAAAGCCTGGAGCAAGACGGGTCCCTAGAGCTGAGCAATGCCATTCACAGCGGCGTTCCCGAATCCCCCCATGCAGGCACGCACCCACTAACACACACAACACGCAAACCCACACACACCACACACAGGCATGCCAAACCCAGGCACACAAATGCACACGCCCCCACAGACCCAACAAACACACACACACTTCCCCAGACGCACAGGTGCGTGCACACACCCACGCACACAAAGACCCACACACAGACATGTGCACACACATACACAGATACACATGACATAAATGCATGAACACACGGACACACGGACCACACATAGCAACACGCCACCTCACACAGATGCACCTAACACACAAACACGCACCTGTGCACACATGTACATGGACATACACACTGGAAAACAACAAACACACATACACAAAACGCAGGCCGGGTACGGTGGCTCACACCTGTAATCCCAACACTTTGGGAGGTTGAGGCAGGGGGATCACTTGAGCCTGGGAAATGAAGGCTGCAATGAGCTATGATTGAAGCTCTGCACTCCAGCCTGGGTGACAGAGGGAGACCCTGTCTCAGAAAAACAAAACACAAATCACAAAACACAAAATACGGCCGGGCGCGGTGGGTGACTCACGTCTGTAATCCCAGCACTTTGGAAGGCCGAGGCGGGCAGATCACGAGGTCAGGAGATCTAGACCATCCTGGCTAACACGGTGAAATCCCATTTCTACTAAAAATACAAAAAATTAGCTGGGCGTGGTGGTGGGTGCCTGTAGTCCCAGGTACTCGGGAGGCTGAGGCAGGAGAATGGTGTGAACCCGGGAGGTGGAGCTTGCAGTGAGTGAAGTTCACGCCAGTGCACTCCAGCCTGGGTGACAGAGTGAGACTCCGTCTCAAAAAACAAACAAACAAACAAACAAAAAATACAAATGCATGGACACGTATCCACACACGCCAACATGTTACATCACACACAGACACACAAAACAAATATACACTCATGTATGGAGGTACACACAGACACACGCAAACATCAACAAATAGCATCCCACACAGACACACAAACACACAGCCATGTACCCCCAAAGTGTGCTGCAGGATGAGGCTTCGTTCTCTGGAACAGCGGAGAAAGTAGACAAAGGAGAGAAACTTCTCTCAGAGTCACCTATCCTCTGACTGGATCCTGTGCCCCTGTGAAGAGGCAGATCCCAGTGCCCCAAACTTGGCTCTGGGGCCACCCACTGCCCCCAGGCTCTGTCCCTGCGGGTGGTGGGGGTGAGGGCAGACCCTGCTCTTTGCTGCTTCCTCACTCAGCAAAACTTCCTGACATCGTCCCCGTCCGTTGGCTGGGCTGCATGTGGGAAGGCAGTGCTGGGCAGCCCCAGCCTCTCAGCTGGGAAGGGGTGCCGCAGCTGGCTGCGAAGACTGATGTTCTTTTCCCCCAAGTCTGTTTATGCCCTACCAGAGACTGTTGGGTGTAATTCCCAGAAAATTCTGGAATGATCTAAAATGAGGAAATAGAAAAGAGTTGTAGAATCAGGCCAGGCGCAGTGGTTCAAGCCTGTAAACCCAGCACTTTGGGAGGCTGAGGCAGGTGCATCACCTGAGGTCATGAATTTGAGACCAACCTGGCCAACATGGCAACATTGGCAGACGTCACCAATTAATCAAGGAATGATGTTTCTCCTGCCCTCCTTCCTCCTGTGCACAGGGTAGGCATCGCCAATTAACCAATGATGTTGGCTGACTGGGGAACGCTGCTGTTCGTCCTGCCCTTCCTCTTGTGCACAGGGCAGACATCACCAATCAACCAATGATGCCCACACTGCTTCCCTCCCATGCACAAAGCAGACATCACCAATCAATCAAGCAGCACCAGGAGGAAACCGATTTGGCAGTTCAGTCTGTCTTCAACCCTATCTTTTTTTCTTTTTTCTTTTTTTTTTGAGACAGAGTCTTGCTCAGTCACCCAGGCTGGAGTGCAGTGGCCTGATCTTGGCTCACTGCAAGCTCTGCCTCCTGGGTTCACGCCATTCTCCTGCCTCAGCCTCCCAAGTAGCTGGGACTACAGGCACCCGCCACTATGCCCGGCTAATTTTTTTTTTTTTTAATTTTTAGTAGAGACGGGGTTTCACCGTGTTAACCAGGATGGTCTCGATCTCCTGACCTCGTGATCCGCCCGTCTCAGCCTCCCAAAATGCTGGGATTACAGGTGTGAGCCACCGCGCCCGGCCAACCCTACCCTTTTATAGATGAGGTTGAGGCCCAGGGACCTGCTCAAGGGCAACTACAGGGCAGATCCCTCCTCCTCTTCCGGGGAATTAGCTTTGTCTCTTGTTCCTGGAGCAAATTCAGGAAAATTACAAGGTCATGTACATTTTCAGCCCAGGGCATGAGTCACTTGATCCCTGCTCTCCAGGACTGTCCCCTTACAGGGAGGCCACTGAGGCTGGTGGGGCCAAGGCTGGGCAGTGAGCCACTCCAGGCAGGAAAGCCGTTTGTCATCAGAGCTGCTCTGAACGCAGCCGCCAAGTGGCAGGCAGCTGTTGTCATCTGCTCAGCATCCCCCCTTTCTCCTGCTGTGGGGAACCTGGTCCACCTGACCCCTGTGTTCCCAAGGCGCTGCTCCTCGTGGAACCTGGCCTTCTGGTCACCAGGACGTTGCCTGAACCAGGCCTGGCCAGTCGTCCGGAAGGGGCCAATGCCAGATAATAAGAGACTTTGCTGGGATTTTATAACGATCCTGGGAGACGAGAGCTCTGTTTTTTGGGGGGTTGCTAAACTAAGCCACACCTGCCACCACGGACGGAAGCAGCTTGGAGTGAAAGAATGAAGCCAAGGCGCAGAGACGGAGAGAAAAGGAGAGGAAGAGAGAGAGAGGGAAAGGTAGAGACAGAGAGAGATATAGAGGGGGAGAGAGACAGAGACAGAGAGAGAGATGGAGAGAGAGGGAAAGGTAGAGACGGAGAGATGTGGGGAGGGAGAAAAAGACAGAGATAGGAGGTGAAAGAGACAAGACACAGTTGGAGGTAGAGGAAGGGAGAGATCCAGAGACAGCGAGAGATAGAGATAGGGAGGGAGAGACAGAGAGAGAGAGGAAGAGAAAGAGAGAGACACAGAGACAAAGGGAGACAGAGACAGAGAGATAGAGAAGCAGAGGAAGAAAGAGGCAGAAAGACAGAGAGACAGAGACAGGGAGAGACAGAGATACAGAAAGACGGCGAGCACTCCAGGCTGGGCAATAGAGCAAGACTCCATCTCAAAAAAAAACAGAGACATAGAGACAGACACGGAAGAGGCCTAGAGATAGGCATAGAAACAGAGAGAGAGAGACAAGGACAAGGAGAAAGGTCATCCCTGGTTGCAGCCATGTCTGAAGGCGGCGCCGCCCGACCGGTGAGTTCCACAGCTCAGCATCTGCGATGGGCTACACCTGTGTGTTAGCACGTTACTAATAAGGCCCAGCTGTTGTAACAAACAGACCTGTCGGGCACGCAGGCTCCGGCACAGTGGACATTTACTTCTTGCTCCAGGCCGGCAACGCAGGCAGCTCCACAGGACCCGCTCCACAGGTGACCTGAGGACTCAGGGTGCCTCCTCGTCCGGGCTCCATGGCCGCCTAGGGCCCCATGCACTCCTCCTCCTGCGGTTGGAAGGGGAATGGAGGCCCAGGGTGGACGGCAGGAAGAACACACAGGGCTGGAGGCACAAGCCCGCGACGGCCTCAGCAAAAGGACCCAGCTTTCCTTCCTGCAAAGCGTGAGTCTGGCCCCTGCCCCTGAGCCTCCTGACTCTCCAGCCAACCCGGCCTCAAAATGAGTGGCCCCGAGAGGGCCCCAGGCCACAGGGCTGTGGGGACACCTCCAGTCATAACATGCGGCAGGACCAAGAGGTGAGCAAGGGGAGAGAAGCTTCCAGAAGGCTTCCCAGAGGCGGCGACCCTGAGGCTGGGCCTTCAAGGATGAATGGGGCGAGAGTGGGAGAAGCGCTTCCCAGGCGGAGGGTGTGGGGCTGTCAGGGTAGTGGCATCTGTAACAAAATCCTGTAGTGGGGCAGCTTAGACGCAACAGAAATTTACTTCTCATGGTACTGGAGTGTCTGGAGGTTCCTGACCAGGGTGTGGGCAGCTTTGGTATCTGCTGAAGGCCTGTATTTGTCTTTTTTTTTTTTTTTTTTGAGACGGAGTCTCACTCTGTCGCCCAGGCTGGAGTGCAGTGGCCAGATCTCAGGTCACTGCAAGCTCTGCCTCCCGGGTTCACGCCATTCTCCTGCCTCAGCCTCCCGAGTAGCTGGGACTACAGGCGCCCGCCATCTTGCCCGGCTAGTTTTTTGTATTTTTTTAGTAGAGACGGGGTTTCACCGTGTTAGCCAGGATGGTCTCGATCTCCTGACCTCGTGATCCGCCCGCCTCGGCCTCCCAAAGTGCTGGGATTACAGGCTTGAGCCACTGCGCCTGGCCTTTTTTTTTTTTTTTTTTAAGGTTAGAGTGCAGTGGCACAATCTTGACTCACTGCAACCTCTGCCTCCCAGGTTCAAGCAATTCTTCTGCCTCATCCTGCTGAGTAGCTGGGATTACAGGCGTCCACCACCAAGCCTGGCTAATTTTTGCATTTTTTGTAGAGACGGGGTTTCACCACGTTGGCCAGGCTCGTCTTGAACTACTGACCTCAGGTGATCCGCCCGCCTCAGCCTCCCAAAGTGCTGGGATGACAGGTGTGAGCCATTGCGCCTGGCCTTTTATTTTGTTTTGTTTTGTTCGTTTTTGTTTTTATGAGACAAGGTCCCACTCTGTCGCCCAGGCTAAAGGTGTGATCTCAGCTCACTGCAGCCTCTGCCTCCTGGGCTCAAGAGATCCTTCCATCTCGATCCTCCCAGTTCAGCCTTGCCAGGTGCTAGAATTACAGGCATGAGCCGCCATGCCGTGCCATGGGCCTGTTCTTTATACAGGATGCCTTCTCGCCAGGTCTTCACATGGTGGAAGGGGCCAGCAATCTCGTTTGAGACTATTTCATTTTTTTCTTTCTCCTCTTCCTCCTCCTCCTTCCTTGTCCTTTCTCCCTTCTCCTTCCTGCCTTCTTTTTGTTTATTTTTGTTCTTTTTTTTTTTTTTTTAGACACAGTCTCGCTCTGTTGGTAGGCTGGAGTGCAGTGGTGCGATCTCTGCTCACTGCAACCTCCACCTCCCAGGTTCAAGCAATTCTGCCTCAGCTTCCTGAGAAGCTGGGATGACAGGCGCCCACCACCATGGCTGGCTAATTTTCGTATTTTTGGTAGAAACAGGGTTTCATTGGCCGGGCGCGGTGGCTCAAGCCTGTAATCCCAGCACTTTGGGAGGCCGAGACGGGCGGATCACGAGGTCAGGAGATCGAGACCATCCTGGCGAACACGGTGAAACCCCATCTCTACTAAAAATACAAAAAAATTAGCCGGGCGAGGTGGCGGGTGCCTGTAGTCCCAGCTACTCGGGAGGCTGAGGCAGGAGAATGGTGTAAACCCGGGAGGCGGAGCTTGCAGTGAGCTGAGATCCGGCCACTGCACTCCAGCCTGGGAGATAGAGCGAGACTCCGTCTCAAAAAAAAAAAAAAAAAAAAAAAGAAACAGGGTTTCACGATGTTGGAAAGATGGTCTCGATCTCTTGACCCCGTAAGCCACCACGCCCGGCCTATTTTTCTTCCTTCCTTTCCAGATATGAGGTCTTGCTATGTTGCCCAGGCTGGGGTGCAGTGGCTATTCACAGGTGCAATCATGGTGCACCATAGCCTCAACCTCCTGGCTCAAGCAGTCCTCCTGCCTCAGCCTCTGGAGTAGCTGGGACTACAGGTGCGAGTCACCACACCCGGCTTTTTTTTTTTGAGACAGAATCTCGCTCTGTTGCCCAGGCTGGAGTGCAGTGGCACGATCTTGGTTCACTGCATCTCCACCTCCTGGGTTCATGCCATTCTCCTGCCTCAGCCTCCTGAGTAGCTGGGACTATAGGTGCCCGCCACCATGCCTGGTTAATTTAATTTTTTTGTATTTTTAGTAGAGACGGGGTTTCACTGTTTTAGCCAGGATGGTCTCGATATCCTGACCTCGTGATCCACCCGCCTTGGCCTCCCAAAGTGCTGGGATTACAGGCGTGAGCCACCGCACCTGGCCCTCTGTATTCTTAGCCTCACTAAGGCTGATCTCGAACACTCGGTCATATGGGATCCTCCCACTTCGGCCTCCCTAAATGCTGGGATTACAAGTGTGAACGCCTCTTATGTGGGTATAGAAATAGAACAGAAGGGGGTGCTTCCTTCCTGTCTCCTCCCCCAAACCTACAGCTGTTTGGGATTTACTGGGAGGCTGGGAGATTTTCTCTCTAGAGGGTGGGATGGGCGTGGACAAGTTGTTATCTTTATAATGTTCTTATTAGATTAAGACTGCCAGAGGGTGCCAGGTGCGTTGGCTCACGCCTGTAATCCCAGCACTTTAGGAGGCCGAGGCGGGTACATTGCTTGAGTTCAGGAGTTGGAGGACCAGCCTGGGGAACATAGCAAAACCGTGTCTCTACAAAAAATTAGCCAGGCATGGTGGCGCGTGTCTGTGATCCCAGCTACTCGGGAGGCTTAGGTGGGAAGATTGCTTGAGCCTGGGGAGGCAGAGGCTGCAGTGAGCCGAGACTGGGCCACTGCACTGCAGCCTGGGTGACAAAGTCAGACCCTGTCTTAAAAAAGACCCGGCCGGGCACAGTGGCTCACACCTGTCATCCCAGCACTTTGGGAGGCCAAGGCGGGCGGATCACCTGAGGTCAGGAGTTCCAGACCAGCCTGGCCAACATGTGAAACCCCATCTCTACTAAAGGTACAAAAATCAGCCAGGTGTGGTGGCGGGCACCTGTAATCCCAGCTACTCAGGAGGCTGAGGCAGGAGAATCGCTTGAACCCGTGAGGTGGAGTTGCAGTGAGCCGAGATCTGCACTCCAGGCTGGGCAACAGAGCGAAACTCTGTCTCTAAGTAAGTAAGTAAATAAATAAATAAATAACCCTCAAAGGGGCTGGTCCGCCCCCTCCACCAGCTGTCCCCAATGAGGTCCTCATGATTAAAGCTGAAATGAATCAGGAACGCCGGGCGCGGTGGCTCAAGCCTGTAATCCCAGCACTTTGGGAGGCCGAGACGGGCGGATCACGAGGTCAGGAGATCGAGACTATCCTGGAGAACACGGTGAAACCCCGTCTCTACTAAAAAATACAAAAAAACTAGCCAGGTGAGGTGGCAGGCGCCTGTAGTACCAGCTACTCGGGAGGCTGAGGCAGGAGAATGGCGTAAACCCGGGAGGCAGAGCTTGTAGTGAGCTGAGATCTAGCCACTGCACTCCAGCCTGGGCGACAGAGCCAGACTCCATCTCAAAAAAAAAAAAAAAAAAGAATCAGGAACACGTGGACCACATTTGAAGTGGATTAAAAATAAGAAAGCAAGCTTGGCCGCCGTGGCTCACACTTTGAATCCCAGTTTTTGGGGAGGCTGAGGTGGGAGGATCGCTTAAGGCCAGGAGGTTGAGACTAGTCTGGGCAATATGGTAAAAGCCCATCTCTATTTAAAAAAAAAAAAAAAAAAAAAAAATGCCGGGCGTGGTGGCTCACGCCTGTAATCCCAGCACTTTGGGAGGCCGAGGCGGGTAGATCACGAGGTCAGGAGATCGATACCATCCTGGCTAACACGGTGAAACCCCCTCTCTACTAAAAATACCAAAATTAGCTGGGTGTGGTGGCTTGTGCCTGTAGTCCCAGCTACTTGGGAGGCTGAGGCAGGACAATTGCTTGGACCCGGGAGACAGAGGTTGCAGTGAGTAGAGATTGCACCACTGCACTCCAGCCTGGGCAACAGATCAAGACTGCATCTCAAAAAATAAATAAAATAAAGCCGGGCGTGGTGGCTCACGCCTATAATCCCAACACTTTGGGAGGCCGAGGTGGGTGGATCACCTGAGGTTAGGCATTCTAGACCAGCCTGGCCAACATGGTGAAACCCTATCTCTACTAAAAATACAAAAATTGGCCAGGTATGATGGCAGGTGCCTGTAATCCCAACTACTTGGGAGGCTGATGCAGGAGAATTGCTTGAACCGGGAGATGGAGGTTGCAGTGAGCCGAGATCCCGCCACTGCACTCCAGCCTGGGCATCATAGTGAGATTCTGTCTCAAACTATCCCAAATGATTAGAGAGAAATAGGTTTATTTGAGGCTAAAAGTCCTATGCTGGCAATTTTTCATTCATTCATTCATTCATGATACCTGTGGGAGCTATCGTTAGCCCTAATATACACACGAAGGTAAGGAGGTTAGAGAATGTGAATGAGCTACTCACAGTCACACAGCTTCTGACCAGCTCAGCCCCAGCCTGGGCCTCGCTATCTGCATTCTTTCAATTACACTCTTTTTTTTTTTTTTTTTTTTGAGACCGTTTCCATCTTGTTGCCCAGGCTGGAGTGCAATGACGGGATCTCGGCTCACCACAACCTCCGCCTCCCGGATTCAAGCGATTCTCCTGCCTCAGCCTCCCTAGTTGCTGGGATTATAGGCATGCGCCACCACGTCCAGCTAATTTTGTATTTTTAGTAGAGACGGGGTTTCTCCATGTTGGTCAGGCTGGTCTCGAACTCCCGACCTCAGGTGATCCATCTGCCTCGGCCTCCCAAAGTGCTGGGATTACAGGCGTGAGCCACTTGCCCAGCCATTCAGTTACACTCTTTTACAGGGACACAGCCAGAACTCAGCACTAAGGTACCACATACCTCTGAAGGAGAGGCAACAGTTCCCATGCCCCGAACCCCAGATGGGGAGTGACCGTTTAAGAACAGGTATTCCTGAAAGTCAAGAATGGGAGAGAAGCTGGACACGGTGGCTCACGCCTGTAATCCCAGCACTTTGGGAGGCCAAGGCAGGTGGATCACCTGAGGTCAGGAGTTTGAGACCAGCCTGGCAAACATGGTGAAACCCCATCTCTACTAAAAATACAAAAATTACCCAGGCGTGATGGTGCATGCCTGTAATCCCAGCTACTTGGGAGGCTGAGCCAGAACAGCTTGAACCTGGGAGGGGGAGGTTGCAGTGAGCCAAGATCACGCCACTGCACTCCAACCTGGGCTCCTATAATCCCAGCATGTTGGGAGGCCAAGGTGGGAGGATTACTTGAAGCCAGGAGTTTGAGACCAGCCTGTTCAACATAGAGAGATCCCTGTCTCTACAAAAAATTAAAAAATTAACTAGTCATGGTGGTGTGCACCTGTAGTCCCAGCTACTTGGGAGGCTGTGGTAGGAGGATTGCTTGGGCCTGGGAGGTCGAGTCTGCAGGGAGTAGTGACTGTGGCACCACTGCACTCCAGTCAGGCAACAGAATGAGACCCTGTCTCGGAAACAAAAGAGTGGGAGAGAAGAGAGGAGATGGGGCAGGCAAGTCTGAGGAAACAGAACCTGGGTTCTGAAAATTCTGGGAGGTCTGTGGAGTTCATTCATTCACCACGTATGGCCACCGCATTCAGACTGAGTGCCTACTGTGTGCCAGCCCTTCCGCTGGGTCCTACGGGCGTGGCTGGAGGAGACTGACATGAAACAAACACAGCCCTTCACAGCAGGGATCCGGGCAGAGGGGACCCTGATGCGGTGGCAAAGGATAGCAGGGCAGTTGCTGGCACTTCTCCAAGGAGTCACATTCCCCCTGGACTGATGGAGCACGGGGGTGCCGTGAGGCCTGCCTGCCTCTCACATTGCTGCCGGACAAGAGCCAGAACGGGCATCTCACAGGGCTCCGTGTAGCCCTGACAGCGCTGCCATTCAGCCCTCCCGTTCTGGTGGAATTCTTCATTTTTCTTTGCATTCCTATCTGGCTATAACAATAGCACAGGACTGTCATAGGAGACGATAAAATCTTCCTCCCAAGCTTATCACATCTGGTTTCGAGCCTGTAGGGTTTGGCCTTCCCTCACCATTCCGCCAGAGAAGGTCTCTCTCCCTCGGGAACTGTGCCACATACCATCTTTTTTTTTTTTTTTTTTTTTTTTTTTGAGATGGAGTCTCACTCTGCTGACCAGGCTGGAGTGCAGTGATGTGATCTTGGCTCACTGCAACCTCCACCTCCTAGGTTCAAGCGAGTCTCCTACCTCAGCTGCCTGAGTAGCTGGGACTACAGGTGTGCGCCACCACACCTGGCTTATTTTTGTATTTTTAGTAAAGATGGGGTTTCGCCAACCATGTTGACCAGGCTGATCTTGAACTCCTGACCTCAGGTGATCTGCCCGCCTTGACCTCCCAAAGTGCTGGGATTATAAGCACGAGCCACTGCGCCCGGCCCACCACATAGCGTTGGTTTTTTTTTTTTTTTTAAGACCAAGTCTCACTCTGTCGCCAGGCTGGAATGCAGTGGCGCAATCTTGGCTCACTGCAACCTCCTCCTCCCGGGTTCAGGTGATTCTCTTGCCTCAGCCTCCTGAGTAGCTGGGACTACAGGCGCCTGCCACCACACCTGGCTAATTTTTCTATGTTTATTAGAGACGGGGTTTTACCATGTTGGCCAGGATGGTCTCAATCTCTTGACGTCGTGATCTGCCCGCCTCGGCCTCCCAAAGTGCTGTAATTACAGGCGTGAGTCACTGCGCCCAGCCCTCATTTTCTATTTTTATTTTATTTTATTTTGAGATGGAGTCCCGCTCTGTTGCCCAGGCTGGAGGTGCAGTGGCACGATCTCGGCTCACTGTAAGCTCTGCCTCCCTGGTTCATGCCATTCTCCTGCCTCAGCCTCCCAAGTAGCTGGGACTACAGGTGCCTGCCACCACGCCTGGCTAATTTTTTGTATTTTTTTTTTTTTTTTTTAGTAGAGACAGGGTTTCACCACGTTAACCAGGATGGTCTTGATCTCCTGACCCCGTGATACTCCCACCTCGGCCTCCCAAAGTACTGGGATTACAGGCATGAGCCACCGTGCCCGGCCTATTTTTTCTTTTTCTTTTTTTTTTTTTTTTGAGACGGAGTCTGGCTCAGTCGCCCAGGCTGGAGTGCAGTGGCGCGATCTCGGCTCACTGCAAGCTCCGCCTCCCGGGTTCACGCCATTCTCCTGCCTCAGCCTCCCGGGTAGCCGGGACTACAGGCGCCCGCCACCTCGCCCGGCTAATTTTTTGCATTTTTAGTAGAGACGGGGTTTCACCGTGTTAGCCAGGATGGTCTCGATCTCCTGACCTCGTGATCCGCCCGCCTCGGCCTCCCAAAGTGCTGGGATTACAGGCGTGAGCCACCGCGCCCGGCCAATTTTTTCTTTTCTTTTTTTTTGAGATGGAGTCTGGCTCTGTTGCCCAGGCTGGCGTGCAGTGCCATGATCTTGGCTCACTGCAACCTCTGCCTCCCGGGTTCAAGCAATTCTCCTGCCTCAGCCTCCAGAGTAGCTGGGATTACAGGCGCCCCCCCACCTCGCCCAGCTAGCTTTTTGTATTTTTTAGTAGAGACGGGGTTTCACCGTGTTAGCCAGGATGGTCTCGATCTCCTGACCTCGTGATCCGCCCATCTCGGCCTCCCAAAGTGCTGGGATTACAGGCTTGAGCCACCGCGCCCGGCCCCAATTTTTGTATTTTTGGTAGAGTCGAGGTTTCACCATCTTAGCCAGGCTGGTCTTGAACTCCTGACCTTGTGATGTGATCCACGGGCCTCGGCTTCCTAAAGTGCTGGAATTACAGGCGTGATCCACCGTGCCTGGCGTAGCATCTTATTTTAAAAAAATTCTTATTAATGGTTGGGCATGATGGCTCACACCTGTAATCCCAGCACTTTGGGAGGGCGAGGCGGGAGGATCACTTGAGGTCAGGAGTTCAAGATCAGCCTGGCCAACACTACTAAAAATACAAAAATTAGGCACTGTGGTGGGCACCTGTAATCCCAGCTACTCAGGAGGTTGAGGCAGAATTGCTTGAACCCAGGAGGCGGAGGTTGCAGTGAGCCAAGATTGTGCCACTGCACTCCAGCTTGGGTGACAGAGCAAGACTGTCTCAAAAAAAAAAAAAAAATTACTTTTTTGAGACGCAGTCTGGCTTTATCGCCCAAGTTGGAGTACAGCGGCTCAATCACAGCTATTTTTTTTTTTTTTTCTGAGACGGAGTCTTGATCCTGGCTCAGTGCAGCCTCCACCTCCTAGGTTCAAGTGATTCTCCAGCCTCAGCCTCCCCAGTAGCTGGGATTACAGGCACCTGCCACCACTGCTGGCTAATTTTTGTATTTTTAGTAGAGACAGGGTTTTGCCATGTTGCCCAGGCTAGTCTCCAACTCCTGGGCTCAAGTGATGCACCTGCCTCAGCCTCCCAAAGTGCTGGGATTTCATTTGTTGTTTTTTTATACACACACACACACACACACACACACACACACACACATATATATATTTTTGAGATGGAGTCTCGCTCTGTTGCCCAGGCTGGAGTGCAATGGTGCAATCTCGGCTCACTGCAACCTCCGCCTACCAGGTTCAAGCGATTCTCCTGCCTCAGCCTCCAGACTAGTTGGCATTACAGTTCCCTACCACCACACTCGCCTAATTTTTGTATTTTTAGTAGAGAAGGGGTTTCTCCATGTTTGTCAGGCTGTCTCCAATTTCTGACCTCAGGTGATCCACCTACCTCGCCCTCCCAAAGTGCTGGGATTACAGGCGTGAGCCACCGCGCCCGGCCTTGGCCTTACTATTTTTTAAGGCAGTCTTGCTCTGTCAGGCAGGCTAGAGTGCAGTGGTGCCATCACAGCCCACTGCAGCCTCGATGTCCTGGCCAATGCAATCCTCCTGCCTCAGGCTCCCAAGTAGCTGGGGCCACAGGCATGCATCACCACGTTCCGCTCATTTTATTTTTTGTAGAGACAGGGTCTCTGTTACTTAGGCTGGTCTTGAACTCCTGGGCTCAACCAAGCCTCCTCCTCCCTCAGCCTCACAAAGCGCTGGCATTACAGGCATGAGCCTCCGCGCCCACCCCACACCCCACCTTATAACGTCATCTGAAATCACCACATAGGGCTCTCTCCTTCCCCTAGAACCAAGGGCTCCCTAGGAAACGATGCCAAGAGTCTAGCTCACTGTTCTATTCTGAGAGCCACTGGCAGGCACTTAATACATATTTGAATGAATGTGTCTCCTCCGACTTTAAAAATGCCCCCACCGGGAGGTGCGTGGGAGATGTGGGGAGGCCGGAAACCACTTCTGCAGCTGCCCGTTCACTTCCAGGCCCTGTCATGGGGTGGAACAGGGTCTCACTAGTGTGCGGGGCCTTGGCCTGTGGGTGTCCTCCCCACGTTTCTTGCTCGGTGCAGGCCGGAAGGCAGGCAGCGTAAGCAGAGTCGGCTCCACGCGCAGAGCCCCAGGGGAGCGGCCCGTGCAAGGCACCATAGACCCCGCAGTGCACTTGACCAGCTGCCGGCCGCAGGCCCGGGGCCACTTCCTCTCTGCTCCTTGCTGATGTCACGGTGGAGGAGGACACCGGGGCACCCAGGCCACCGCTTTTCTCCCCCTGGACACGGAGCAGTTATTCTAGAACTTTTTCCCCTTCTGGCTCAGGAAAGTCAGATGGAAAAACCCTCTTGCCCTTAACCAGCTCATTTCCTGGCTAGCCGCCTCTTCCAGCGCCTGCCCCGGAAACCTCGCGGCCTCGCGCGCGCAACCCGCCGCCTCCTGCGCCTCGCCCGCCACCGCCCCACGCACGAAACGCCCCGCGGCGCCGCCCGTCCGTGACGTCAGGTGGCGAGACTGTGACGTAACACACAAGGCGGCGGGCGGTGCCAGGACGACCAGCCACGCGTCGCCATGGCAACAGCGGGCGGGGGAGTGGCGGGCGGCGGAAGCTCCGCCCCCGGGAGGGTGTGGAAACCGTTCGACTCCCTTCGCTGCCCGCGCGCGCCCCCGCGGCCACGGGCTTTCGGTGTCCCCCGCGGTCAGCGGGCCAGAGGCCTCGTAGCGGCCGCAAAGCGCGGTGGCCGTCGCGCGGCGCCATCCGTTGTCGCAAAGCGGCGCGAGAGACGCCCGGCCGGGCGTTGGCCCGCCCTGCGCTGTGACGTCTGCGGCGCGCGCCCCCGGCGCCGCGGCTGCGCAGTGGGGCGCGTATGGCCGCCGCCCCCCGCTGGCCGACGCTGGCGGCGTAAGGCGCGCGGGCCCGGGAGCGGGCGCGGTGGAGCGCGGCGAGCCCGGCGCCTCCAGTCCCGAACATGCGGAGGCCGGCCCAGGCGGCGCGGGAGCCGGAGCGGGGGCCCGAGCGGGCACCGGAGCCGGAGCGCAAGCGGGCGCGGGGTCCGGAGCGGGGGTCCGCGCTGCGCTGCTGAAGCCGGGCCGGCCGCCCAGACGCTGCCCGCGGGCCCGGCCACGGCGGAGCCAAGGTAACGACGCGCGCGCCCGCACTGGCCCCCACACCCCCTGCACCCTGGCGGTCGGCCCCCCCAGTGACCCCTGGCGCCCCCGCCCCCACACTCAGGGTTCACTGCCCCCCCCCCCCGCGCCCTGCCGACCCCGCACTCTGGACCCGAGCGCCCCCCACCCTGTCTAACCGCCCCCCACGCTGACCCCCCCCCACTCAGGACCCCACCACCGGAACACCTCGCTGACCCTTCACTCGGGACCCCAGCGCCCCCCACCCCGCTGAACCCGCGCTCAGGACCTCCAGACACAGCCCCACGCTGACCTCCACACTCAGGAGTCTGCCGCCCCAGTGACCCTCACACTCCAGACCCTGCCCCCGCCGCTCCAGTGACTCCCCACTGTGCACCCTGGTGACTGCCGTGCTCCAACTCCCCTGCCCTCCGCTGAGCTTTTAGTCCCCACCCCACCTCCCGCTTTCTTCCCCCACCCAGGGCTCAAGCCCACCGCCCACTCACCCGTGTCCCTTATGCCTCCCCGCGTTCTGGTCCGCAGGCCCCTGCCCACCTGGCCCCATTGCCTACTTCTGTCTTGGCCTGGCCCCTCCCCACGCAGCTGTGTCCCAGTCCTCACTTTGTGGTCCTAAAGCTCTTCAGGGGGGAGAGCAGGGGAATGGTGGGGAGAGGAAGGTGGTCTGATCCGCAGGGACCTGTTGCGGCACTGCCTGGGAACTCCCGGCTGGGCTCGCTGCCCCCTCCCCCTTCCGCTGTGGCCACCGGCTTTGTTTTCCGGAAACGCACGGATCGGGGAGGGAGGGTGAGATGTCTGAACAGGGCCTGCGGTGGCCTCACCGATCCCCGATCCCCGCCTGGCTTCTCTCTCCCAACTTTCTTAGGGGAAGACTTTCCCGTTGGGGGGCGTGGGGGCTGAGAGGACATTCGGGGACTGTTGCGTCTTGAGCCAGAATGGCTTTGGGACATCTGGTTCTTATTCCTGTGGCCTCCGGATGGCATTGTTTGTAGGAAGCGGGCCGGAGGGTTGTCTGTGTAGGTGGAGTCCAGCATCTTCTCCCCGTTATGCTCCACCGTGTGGCCCAGGGCTCCGGGGCCGTCCACACGGCCATGTGGTAGGGCTCTGCCTCCCCACCCCAGGACGTGCTGGAGCTCTGGTAGTTCGTGGGTGTGGGAGCTGAGCAGGAAGGTACAAAGGCTCCCATCTGGAGGGAAAACCCAGGCGTCCCGCCGCGGCAAGGAGCTCGGATTAGGGAGGGGACTGGGGGTTGGGTGGCAGCTGGGGATGGAAGCACCCCGGGCTACTCTGCCCTGCACAGCCTGGCCCAGCCTGGGGTGCCTCTGTGCAGAGGACAGACTGTGTGCCAGGGCCCCCAGGTTTGAAAGGGGGAAGTTCTCGGTTGTCACCGGTACTTTGTTTTGTTTTCTCCTGTGTCTCCACCAAAACGAAACGCTCTGGGCCGGGCTGACTGATGAGTTTCCCAGGCACGCAGTCCCCGGGAGTGTGTGCAGGCACGCGCACGCCTGCCTTGACGTCTCTAGGGCCCCGAGTGTTTTGCTCAGCCCCCCACGGTGAGCTCCGAGAGCCGCTCCTGCACAGATGGGAGGGAACTGGAGACCTGCATGCAGGGGAGCGGGGTCTGGACAGGGTCCCAGTGGAAGGGCCAGGTCTGGGGGTGAGAGGCCAGCCGTATGTTCTGCAGGACTGTGAGGCGGGCAAATGGGGTGAGATGTCAGAGGAGCTGTCTCTGCTCCTTTCACCCCGGTGGGAGGCAAAACCCCAACTGGTCTGTAGTGTGTGCATTTACTATGCCTGCAGTGCGGTCGGACCTCCTTGTGTGTAAAGGGGCTTCCTGTCTGATTTGATCCTGTCTAGTTCCTCTGAAGAGGATGAGGGACCAGCACCTCATTGCCTGGACTCTGGGCAGGTCTGGGAGCCAGGCCGTTTGCAGGACGGCCTGCGATGGTGCAGCACTTGGTGCGGATGGATTTTGTGGAATTGCTGATTCGGGTTTCTTCTTTTTTTCTTCCCCTCCTTTTTAATGATACAGTAATTACTCTGGGCTACAAAGGAAGTAGGTGAGGGTTTTTTTAATTGAAAGTTCCTGTTGCTCATCCCAAGCTTAGGGGAAGCCAGTACCCCAGCCATTAATTTGGGGATTGGAGTAGTCCTGTTGGTGTGCCAGGCACGGTGGGGGGGCACTGTGTCTGTGGGGACTGGTGGGGGGGGTCAGTGCACGCCTGAGAGGCAGGCCCTAGCCCCCCAGCAGATGTGTCTTCAGAGCCACTGGGACAGACCGAAGCTGAGCTTAGGGACAGTCCGGGTTGCCCTGGGGTATCTGGAGTGATGTTGCCTATTTTCTGCATCCCCATCGAGCTGCCCCAGGCCCCTGGGGGCTCATGGTCCGTCAAGGCCTTGACTGAGGCCTGGCGGAGGGCAGGTGGTGGGTGGAGGCAGCGCTCTGGGTGCTGTTGAGGCCCAGGGCCGGTCACAGACTGGCAGGGGCTGCGGGCCTCGGGTGGCAGTGGGCAGGCCGGCGTGCGGGGCTGGCTGACTTTCTCTGAACCCAGAGGACACAGGGCCCATGTGAAGGAGGCCCTGGCCCGAGTCCTGGTTAGTGTCCCGGTGGTGGCGGGCAGCTGTGGGCTTTATCCTCAGGTCAGCCTCAAGTCCCGTGTCCAGCTAGGGCTCAGTGGCTGCGTGCGTACTGGATTGAGCTCTGGTGTCAGGCATGCCAGGTCCGCCTCCCCCACCCCACAGATCTGCGGATGTTCCGCTGGCAGCCACGCGAGAGAACCTGTTGGTTGGCGGCCTCTGGACAAGGCCATCTGAGTGAGGCCTGCAGTCTGGAGGCTCCCCAGGTTGGGAGGCTCCGCGTCTGCGTCTTCCTCATTCTGGAGTTCTCGTGGGGCCGGTGCTGTGGGGCTTCCTGGGAAGTGGGTGGAGCGCCCATTTTACAGATGAGGAAGTCGAGGCCTACTTGGCCTCCTTGGGTAGAGGAGGAAGTGGTGGTTACTGACTCCCACACCTGTGCTCCTCTGGTTACCCGCTGTGCCAGTGGGAGCAGTGACAGCGAGGGGTAGTGGCCCTGCGGGCAGAGGATGGGCCTCACCACCTTCCCCATCCTCTCTACCGGCTGTGGGTCCAGGGGACTGTGCTGTCCCTGTGACTGGCACGTGGATGCAGCCGTCTGCTGGATGGGTCTGTCCAGGAACTGGACTAGCCTGGCGGGGTGGGGCGTTTCCCTTTGTGCCACCTCAGCGAGGGCTCAAAGTGAGGGGCTAGGACCACCAGAATGAGGCTCGGGGGTCCCAGACCAGGGCGGGCCCATCACTATTTATTCATTTATTTATTTAGAGATGGAGTCTCGCTCTGTTGCCCAGGCTGGAATGCAGTGGCAAGATCTCAGCTCACTGCAACCTCTGCCTCCTGGGTTCAAGCGATTCTCCTGCCTCAACCTCCTGAGTATCTGAGATGACGTGCACCACCACTCCTGGCTAATTTTTTTGTATTGTTTTAGTAAAGACGAGGTTTCACCATGTTGGTCAGGCTGGTCTCAAACTACTGACCTTGTGAGCCACCGCGCCTGGCCTATTTATTTATTTTTTTGAGGCGGAGTCTCATTCTGTAGCCCAGGCTGGAGTGCAGTGGCGCCATCTTGGCTCACTGCCACCTCTGCCTTTTGCGTTCAAGCGATTGTCCCACATCAGCCTCCTGAGTAGCTGGGAAGCGCCACCACGCCCGACTAGTTTTTGTATTTTTACTAGAGACTGGGTTTCTCCATGTTGGCCAAGCTGGTCTTGAACTCCTGACCTCAGGTGATCCACCCGCTTCAGCCTCCCACATAGCTGGGATTATAGGCGTGAGCCCCTGCGCCCAGCCCTGTCGCTGTGTAAAAGGCAGAGGAAATCTAAGAGGTTTTTTGTTGTCTCCAGCGATGTTTCGTTGATGCGTGATTGCCCTTTGGATCCTTGAAGAAAGTTGTGCTTCAAGGTAATCCTTCAATTATCTGAAAACTTTCACCCTCTGGAGTGAGGCACCCCAAGTCCTGGTCTGGATTCGTGGACAGAGTCCCCGCCTGTGAGGCCTCATGGCCAGTCCTGCCCCCTTGGCCATGGTGCTGTGGGCCGTGTTGCCGGCGGGACCTGCCCTCCTTAGGGACTTTGTTTCCCCGGTGACTCCAGGATGCTCATGTTATCTGCAATGACCTCTGCCCCTTCCCATCTGACCTCCGTCCCCAAGAAAGATGGCAAGTGTGTGAGGGCTTGTCCCGTCTGCGGCGGCTGTGCCCCTCGGGCTTCTGCTCCAGTGGTCCTGGGGCCGGGCGGCTGGCGCCGCTGCCCAGGCTCTGCCTGCGGTCAGTTCCCAGGATGGTACCAGCATGAGGACAGGGACTGGCCCGTGTCTGCCTCTGACTTGCCGGGTGTGCTTTTGAGTTCCTCTGAGGGTGGGTGCGCTGAGGGGGTTCCAGCCAGAGCCCTGGAGCCTGCAGGTGGGCTGGGCCGAGGCTTGTGGCTGCAGGGGTGGTGTGCGTGTGCGCTGGCGGCGTCCGCACAGGTGTGTACATGCCGTGCCATCACACTGGTCAGGCCTGTATGCTGCGGAGAGGGGTGCTGTGTGGGGTTCGCTGCCTGAGTGCTGGGTGTACCATGGCTGTCCTGTTGGAAGTGGTCAGGGACCTCCGCTGCCCCTTGGACCTCGCCTGTGGCCTGGGTGACAGAGCAAGACTCCCTCTCAAAAAAAAAAAAAAAAAAAATTAACTATCCCATCACACTGACCCAGCTCACTGTTCTCTTACCAGCTGTATTTGGGTATGGTCCTCAGAGCATGAGCCACTTTTTTTGGTCAAAACCTAATCCACATTCGGTGGAATTCAGCGACGTGTGCACAGAAGTGATTTTTGTACAGCTGACCCTGGATCAGGGTGGGGTTTAGGGCTTCAGCCCCTCATGCAGTAAAATACCCTCGTATAGCTTTCGAGTCCTCCAGACTCCGCTGCCCACAGCCTGCTGGTGACCGGAGGCCTTGGGAGGACATGTGGTTCACGCTCACACGCCTCGGGTATTGTGTTAGGTGCTGCGTTCTCATAGTGAGGGAAGCTGGAGACCAGAACGTGTCGAGAAAAGCATAAAGAAGATAGACCTTGTTTGCTCTCCACGTGGTGGAAGTGACGCTCATGGAAGCCTCTGTCCTCATCGTGTTCATGTTGAGGGCTGAGGAGGGGAGGGTGGGTCTCGCTGTCTCGGGTGGCAGAGTGGGAGGGAGCCAGGAGAGGCCGGCGCCCTCAGGGCAGCCTTTATTGGAAAAAATCCGCATCCGAGTGGACCTGTCAGTTCAGACCCGCCGTGGACAAGGCTCCTGTGTGTGTGCAGCCACCGCCTCTTATTCCAGAACATTCTCATCACCTGCAAAGGGAGCCCCGGCCCCTTCAGCAGTCAGCCTTCCACACCGTCCTTTCTAGAACCTTCCCACCTTGCCAGATTGAGATGCTGTCCTCGTGAAACGTTCACTCCCTTGCCCTCTGCAGCCCCTGGCACCCCCATGCTACTTTCTGTCTCTGTGACTCTGAGGGTTCTAGGGACCTCCTGGGGTGGAATCACACAGGCCGAGGCCCTTGTGTGTTTGGCGTCTCTCGCTGAGCCAGGTGGCCCGTGTCCGAGCCTCGCTCCTGTTCGTGGCTGAGTCGTGTTCTGGTGCGTGGGTGGCCACGCGCTTATTTCTGTGATGGATGTTTGCGTGGTATCCGCGTGTGGTGGCTGCGAGCATCCGTGTCCGGTTCCTGCATGGCCGCGTGGTTGTTCTCGGGCGGACGTCTAGCGGTGGAACTGCTGGTCACACGGCCACTCCGGGTTGGACCATCTGAGAAGCCGCTGACCGCCATCCACAGCACCTGTACTGTTTGTCCCCTGCTGGGTTTTGGGGACTGGATCTCTGCACAGCGACGACCACTCCCCTCCTCTTCCAGGGACCTGGTTTCTCCTGGCGTTTCTCCCGTCCTTGGGCCGGATGCTTCTCTGGCCTGCAGGGCATCAGGGACTCTGCTGTCCTGATCTCCATGCCATCTAGAAAGCCAGGGGTCCTGCATGTGCCTGGTGTCCCCACTACCTTGTCAGGCACAGGGCCAGGTCTTGCACCCTGTGACGAGCACGGGCAGTGGGACAGACAGATGGATGTGCTGCCCATGACCTTCGCCACAGCAAGTTCAGAGGCTGGGGGCATCTAGTGTCCATAAAATGACTGACAGGCCCCAGCCCCACAGGATCATCCAGGTGGCCCTGGCCTTTCTTTTTTTTTTTTTTTTAGACGGAGTCTCACTCTGTTGCCCCGGCTGGAGTGCAGTGGCCGGATCTCAGCTCACTGCAAGCTCCGCCTCCCAGGTTTACGCCATTCTCCTGCCTCAGCCTCCCGAGTAGCTGGGACTACAGGCGCCTGCCACCTCGCCCGGCTAGTTTTTTTTTGTATTTTTTAGTAGAGACGGGGTTTCACCATGTTAGCCAGGATGGTCTCGATCTCCTGACCTTGTGATCCACCTGTCTCGGCCTCCCAAAGTGCTGGGGGCCCTGGCCTTTCAAGACCACAAAAATCAATGTTTATTTACTTATTTATTTATTTATTTTATTTTTTATTTTTATTTATTTATTTATTTATTTTGAGACGGAGTCTCGCTCTGTCGACCAGGCTGGAGTGCAGTGGCGCAATCTCGGCTCACTGCAAGCTCCGCCTCCCGGGTTCACGCCATTCTCCTACCTCAGCCTCCCCAGTAGCTGGGACTACAGGCGCCCGCCACTGCGCCCGGCTAATTTTTTCTATTTTTAGTAGAGACGGGGTTTCACCATGATCTCGATCTCCTGACCTTGTGATCCGCCCGCCTCGGCCTCCCAAAGTGCTGGGATTACAGGCGTGAGCCACCGCGCCCGGCCTATTTATTTTGTTTTTTTGAGATGGAATCTCACTCTGTGGTCCAGGCTGGAGTGCAGTGGCGCAACCTCGGCTCACTACAAGCTCCGCCTCCCAGGTTCACGCCATTCTCCTCCTGCCTTAGCTTCCTGGGTAGCTGGGACTCCAGGCGCCCACCACCACGCCTGGCTGATTTTTTTGTACTTTTAGTAGAGAAGGGGTTTCGCCATGTTAGCCAGGATGGTCTCGATCTCCTGACCTCGTGATCCGCCTGCCTCGGCCTCCCAAAGTGCTGGGATTACAGGCGTGAGCCACCGCGCCCGGCCATCAGTGTTTATTTTTAAGTAGCGAAAGAAAGCTCAGCAATGTCGGAGAGCTTGAACGTTACAGCAACATCTGAAGAAGGCGTTCTTTCCCAAACCTCAGATTCTAGTAGATGAGCACTGTCCATTTTTCAGGGAAAATTGTCCAAGACTCCCCCGAAGACAGGAGGGGGTGCGCTTAGAAACAGCCAAAAAAGCTTCCTTCCATGTCGGGACGGACGGGTCTTCCCGGGCTGGGCTGGCCTAAATCCACTGCCGCCCACCGAACACAAAGGCGCCTTCTCGTGCCCCAGAGGCCACCAGCGCCCGTCCCCACTGCCTCCCTCTAGCCAGCGTCAGGCGGGGCCTGGCCTCTGGGAGGGAGGTGTCACCTGCTCTGGGGCATCTAGGAGGGAGGGGCTGTGGGAGTTTTGCTGGAGACCCTCCAGGTGGGGGCTATGGGGGCATTGTGGTGGAGTGTGTTGGAAAGTTTTGGGTGAGCTGGGCGTGTATTTGCCTTGGTGCCCCCCTAGGTCCTTGGGTGAGCCATGTGCCCAGTTTTCAGGGGAGACCGTGGGGGTCAGAGAGCTGGCCAGGCGGGTGGTCTGTGTCTGTCCCCTGCTGTTGAAACGAGGGGAGGCAAGAGGAGACACCGTGTGCCTGGGGAGGCAACATTTTCTTCCATTTGGCCGATTTATAAAAATCAAAGATGGGGGCCTTCTGGGACCATGTGATGTCTTCCAGTTCAGACCCTGCCAGATCCTGAGGCTGGCCGCTTGTGTGCCCTTGGTCCTCCAGGGCTCCCTGAGAGGGCAGCGCCAGCTGTGTTGTGTATGATGGGACGGGGGTCCCAGTTGGGAGGGTGCAGCCTCCCAATGGGCCAGGACGGGGGATGCTTGGGTGTCCCCAGGATTCGCAGGCTGGGCGGGAGGAAGTAGAGTCCACCTCCCCACCCTCTTCCTCTTTGCTGTTTCTGACTCAACATCATGAAACATGACATTAAGCTGAGACGTGGTGAGACTGGGGCCACCCTCATTTCCACATAAGGCCGCGTTTCTGTTTACTGGGGGCTAGGACTTGGCATGTCATTTTGGGGGATAGCCCAACCCTTCTGTGTGAAAGGGGTTGTGGTGGTCACTGCAGGACAGCAAGGACACACTAGCTCCTCAGTGGGCGGTGGGTGCAGGGCCCAGGGGGCAGACGCTAGTACACCGATAGTGTGTGTGTCGTCCGCGGCCTCTGGGCACTGAGACTGCCCGGGTGACGGAGGGTGGGACGCTTCCGTGTGTTCAACCTTTTTTTTTTGTTTGTTTCTTGAGACAGAGTCTTGCTGTTGCCAAGGCAGAGTGCAGTGGTGCCATCTCGGCTTACTGCAGCCTCCAGTAGGTTCAAGTGATTCTCCTGCCTCAGCCTCCCTAGTAGCTGGGATTACAGGCGCCCACCACCACGCCCAGCTAAATTTTGTATTTTTAGTAGAGACAGGGTTTCACCATGTTGGCCAGGATGGTCTCAAACTCCTGACCTCAAGTGATCCGCCCACCTCAGCCTCCCAAAGTGTACATATCCTTTTAATAACAATATATTTGACGATGATTTTAAAAAGCCAATTCCTGAAAGCCCTTAATAAAAGCTGAGGTGAATACAGGCCTGACTCTGAGGCGCACAGGCCTAGCAGGCATCACCCGGTGCACAGGGCCAGGAGCCAAGTCGTGAGGGACTGGATGGAGGCCAGGGGATGGCAAAGACCTGGGCAGCTCCCCAGGACCAAGCTCTCGCCTGGGGCTCCCCGGGGAATGAGGCCGAACCCCGCTGTGCCCTCCACTCTGCAGCCCTCGTGGGGATCATCGCAGAGGCAGGAGCCGGCAACCAAGGAGACTGCCTTTGGGTGGAGGGAAACCAGGGTGGGACATCACCCAGCGGCTCCCACGCTGTGAGGGGAAAAGGCACTCCAGTCTGCGCGACAGAGTGAGACTCCATCTGGAAAAAAAAAAAAAAAGAAAAGGAAATGTAGAAACGCAGCCCACCCAGGTTTTCCATGGCTGTTTGTGGTTACGCTTCTGGAAGGACCAGTGTCCTCCCAGACCTAGCAGGGTTCCGATGGGAGCCACCCAGGGTCCCCAGGGTCCCACCCCGCCCCGGGACCTGCCGTGGGAGCTTTCTTTCCTGGTGGGGTGCCTGACTCTGCCTGAGTGCTTCCCCCCGCTGTCTGTGGCACCACCTGGAGCCAGGGGACCCCTGCCCCCCTGGCAAGACCGGGTCAGCTCTGCCCTCGGGCCGGGGTGCAGGAACCAGAACTGAGGCTGCTGAGGTGGAGTAGGGTTGCCGTGTGGGCCTGTGCGCCGTGCGGGCCTGTGCGCGTCGGGGCATGTGCGTTGGTGCTCTCACTTCCCCGAGTCTTGAAGGCCGTCTTTGTGATGGATTTGATGCAAATGTGTCCACTTTGCTTTTGTTGATGGTGTCTGAGGCCCTGGAGTCCATGGCAGCCGCGCCTCCCTTTGCATAATCTGAATTTTGGGAAAATTGCTCCTATGTGGAGAAGTTGCAGGGACAGTGCCCTCCGCCAAGGCTGCCAGTGGGATGTGCAGCTCTGGGTGAGGGCCAGCTTTTCCCTGGAGTCAGCTCCGCCCGTGGCCCTCACCTGTGGTCTGTGCCATCACCAGGGCAAGGCTGACCTCCTGTGGGATAGAGGTCCCTGCGCAGCCTCGCTGCCCCCCCGCCACTCCCCAACAGGGTCCAGTCCCAGCTGCCATTGCGCAGCCTTGCCCCCTCCCCCAGACAGGGTCCGTCTGGGCCGCTGTGCTGTGGTTGCTCATGGCCCTCCTGTGCTCTTTACCTGGGTCCTTGCCTTTGCTGACGGTGGCCTGTGACGGCTCAGCCACGTTCTCGGAGGCCGGCTCTCCTCATGGGCGTCTCTGGTGCAATCGGTGCGGTGAGGTTGGCTTCTGCCGTGGACGAGGCCTTTTCGTGGTGATGACAGTCGCCCTTAGTCTGGTCTCCACAGTGCTGTGAGGACCGGCCCCGCCTGGCCCTGGCATTCGCTCCTCAGCCTCCTCCCGTGGAGTGGGCAGCTTCCCTTCTCTCCCTGATTTGTGGGGTGTTTCTCTTTTGCACCCAATGAGTTAAACCCATTGCCGGCCTAGGTCAGCCTACGGTTGGTTTGTCCCGGCGGCGGCAGCTCCTGTGCTCTTCTGTTTTGGAGGGCGCCCTTCCGTCTGCCCTGTGTCACCAGGCTGGGCCTGGCCCCGCTCTGCTCTGGCCCTGGGACTGGAAGTATGTGCTGCCCTGGTGTTCGGGGGCTCGTGGGTCCTGGGGCGCTGCAACTCCGCATTCTCTTTCCTTGGGGTGCAGATGAATCGGGGTGGCGGGGGACCGAGCCCACGGTGGCCAGCCCCGGCGGCCCCAGATCAGAGGGCAGGGCCGGCCTGGACAGCGCTGCCCAGAAGGGGCCACGGCCGGGTCCACATGAGTCTAGGTGTCTCTGAGGGCACTGGGACGGGGGTGGCCTGCACCTGCCCAGCCCAGCGGAGGTCCCTGGCCTCCCCTCAGCTTTTCCCTGGGCTCTGGGCTAAGGGCTGTGTGGTGATGTCAGTCCAGGGACTGTGACATCACTGAGTGGAGACAGAGAAGGGGGCTGCCAGGGCCCTCCCCAGGGAACTGGCCCTGGGCCCAGACCAGATGGAGGACCCCAAGAAGAACAGGGCAGGTAGAGGCCTGAGGCCAGGGCTGGGGAAAGGGGTGGGAGCTGACAGGGAGGGTCGGCTCTGGCCCAGAGCCAGCCATGAGAGCAGCCCCTGTGGGAATGGCTGCAGTCCTGTTTGGTGCCCGGGAGCCATCCTTGGTGTGTGACCCTGAGCTGGCGCTCTCCCCTTGGGATGGAATTGTGGCCGCGTGGGTTGGGTGGAGGCTGAGTGAGGATCAGTGTCCCCTTCTCCCTCCCCGAGATCATTGCTCTTCGCTGTGGCCCTCAGGCGTGGCAGGACAGACCCCCAACCCCCAGGCCTGCATGGGCACGGTGGGTGCCCGGCCTTCACATCCCTGCTTCCTTTTAGGCCCCGGCCTTGTCTGGCTTCCCTTGGGCACCCCCTGGGGTTCGGAGCACCCCAGGAGAGGCCAGGCTCTTCTTCCTTGGTGACGGATGGGTGCTGGGCCCCAACCGAGTGGTGACTACCTCCAGGGAGTGGTCAGCGCCCTCAGAAGCGGCTGAGTCTTGGGGTGGCGGCTCTTGTTTGTAGGGGCATGGGGAGCTGGGTACCCACCCTGTACCCATGGAACGTGGCCCAGGGTGGCAGCCCTGCCTGTCCTCTGACTGCACTCCTGCTGCTGTGAAGGCCTCAGGCGCAGGCAGTGATCGTCGGGGCCAGTCCTGAGGTGGGGGACATGGGCTGGGGGCCACTGTGGGCAGCAGGTGTGCAGGCAGCACTCCCATTTTGCACTGGGCTGCCCTCCACCTGCTGCAGGTCAGTGCCCCCCACTGAGGCTGAGGCAAGACTCCGCGGGGTGGGCGTGTATCCAGGCGAGGCTCTGCGGGGTGGGGTGGTGCCCAGGGCAGGGGCTTCTCCGTCTGTGTCAGGCTTAGGGTGTGTGTGGCTGGGCTCTCCCTCTGCTGTCTGCCCGTGACCCCCTCACAGCGGCTGTTGTGAGGTGCTTGGAGGCGTGATCCAGCCCTGAGTGTGCAGGGAGTGTGAAGTGGACACCCGTGCCACTCCTGTCACCAGAGGAGGCTGTTGCCCGCCCCGGGCTCCATCTGCAAAGTCGGGTGTGCATCTGTGTGGCTTCCTGGCCCTAGTGCTCAGCTCTGCAGGGCACAGTGGGGTTTGCTCCCAGCCCTGAGGCTGGGCACAGAGAGGCCGGTGCTCGTCCAGGGACCCAGAGAGAAAGCAGCAGCCCCAACCTGCCTGGGCCGCAACACATAAGACCACTGTATCAGGACAGACGCCAGCGGGGCAGCTTGCTTGGTGGCCAGGTGGAGCCGGGTCGGCACACAGCCTGGGCCGGCCTTCACCCCAGCTCTCAACGGTGTTGCGTCCCTGAGCGCGGGGCCTGCCCCTTTCTCATCCTCCTGACTCCAGGTCATGGGGTAGGGGTGCCGGGAGCCTCTGTGGGAGCCAGGACCTGAGAGGTGATGGTCACCACCCAGATGAGGGGCCGGGGGTCACACAGGGAGGCTTCCACGGGATGCCAAGAGCAGTGGGGCCCTAGACCCGGCAGTGGGTAGAGCCAGCAGGGCCGTGCCCATGTCGGAGGTTCTCGGGGGTGGGGCTTGTCATCTGCAGCTGGGATGGGAATTGGTGAAAAACTGGAACACACAGAGCTGAGTCAAGATCAGACAGCGAGGTGGCAGCGCCTGTGGTCCCAGCTACTCGGGAGGCTGAGGCCGGAGAATCGCTTGAACTCAGGAGACGGAGGTTGCAGTGAGCTGAGATTGTGCCACTGTACTCCAGCCTGGGCGATGGAGCTAGATCCTGTCTCAAAAAACAGAAGACCATGGGTCCCAGCCCTCGAGGCCGCTCTGTACTTGGACCCGGCAGCTGTGGCTGCAGCACAGGTGCTCACCCTGCGGCCTTGGCTGTTTCAGTGGTTGGTGTTGACCCTCCACGGAGGGGCTGAGTGGGGCGTGTTCAGTCCCATCTGGGTGGCCTGAGTGTTGGGGATGGGAGACTGGTTTTTTGTTTTTGAGACGGAGTCTCACTCTGTTGCCCAGACTGGAGTGCAGTGGTGCGATCTCAGCTCACTACAAGCTCCGCCTCCTGGGTTCATGCCATTCTCCTACCTCACCCTCCCAAGTAGCTGGGACTACAGGTGCCCGCCGCCGTGCCTGGCTAATTTTTTTTATTTTTAGTAGAGACGGGGTTTCACTGTGTTAGCCAGGATAGTCTCGATCTCCTGACCTCGTGATCCCAAAGTGCTGGGATTACAGGTGTGAGCCACTGCGCCCGGCCATCACTCATGGTTTCTTAGCAGAAGAAACTGACCATGCTAGTGGCTCACCTGGAAGAGAGAAGGAGGGAGAAGGTAGGGGATTCTGCAGAGGGAAGGCTGGTGGTGGTGCCCGCCTTTGACGGCCGTGTCCTGATCCTGTGTGGCTTAAACGGTGCCACCCGGAGATTGGTGGGCGAGATTGGGCCTCTGGGTGCCCCCAGCTGTGGGAGCGGGTGTGGCAGGGATGGCTAGAAAGAAAAGCAACCTGGACGCAGGTCCCACCTCACTCCTGGCAGCCCCACAGGCTCAAGGCCATTGTGTCAGGAGGGATAGCCTAGATGGAGAGCAGGCGAGTGGTCCCGCGCCCAGGAGGGGGCTTTGCCCAGCCTGGAGGCCGCAAGGATGAGAAGCAGTGTGTGCCCGGGAGGTCACGTGGGCACCACAGACGGAAGTGGAGCTGGGGGAGAGATGTCTCGGGATGCACCAGGCGCTCGTGCAAACCAAGTGGTGAGCAGAGAGCAGCCTGGAAGAGAAGGGGGACTGCCCCGAGCAGCTTGGGTGGCCGGGCGTGTGGGAGACCTTGGGTTTGCTGTTAGGAGGGACAATGAATGCAGGCGCCTCCATCTCCACTTCGTGTCCGTCCTCACTGAGGGAGCCGAGCAGATGCCTTTGCCCCTGCAGGTCCCCCATGTCCCCTCACCGGGGGCGCGCTCCACACGCCAGGCCCCTTTCACAGCTCACCACATAGGCGGAGACTGGAGGGTGCTCAGGACCCCGAGTGACTGCGGACGTGGGCACAGAGGGGCCTCTGAGGGTGCCTGGTCGCATCTGAGCAGCTGCCGGATCTCCCATGGAGACACCCCGGGGTGGGTGCCCAGTGGGTGCTGTGTGTGTGGCACGGCCACTGGTGAGGGCCCCCTGGGGCTCTGGGGCACACAGCAGAGCCAGCCTCTTGTCACCACATGCTTCCCCTGTGTGCAGGGAGAGGTTGGAGGCACGCGCCCGTCTTGTCTGGAAGCCAGGTGTTGGGACGTGTCCTGACGACGGCCCTGCCCACTTCCTGACGGGGCACCTGAGGGTTGTCAGTGGCTGAGCAAGGGGCTCCTCCCGAGCGGGTCCGAAGGCCATGGAAGCACAGTACAGCCTCATGGGGGCAACGTCCCCAGGCGTGCCCTGCCTGCAATCGAGGGGCGATTGGGACTCCCACCGCCTCTGCCAAAGCCTGTGCCCCGATGTCTGTCGAGAGCACGGCTTCCTCCTTGGCGGTTCCGAGGCCACTGGGCCTCACTTGGTCCTTTCTGGGCACCGAGTGTGTATGTTGGGGGAACAGGAGCCTGGCAAGGCCGTCCTGCAGGGCTCAGCAGTGGGGGCTGCGGGGTTGGTGATCCAGGACGGGAGAGCTGCCCGGCTCCTGCCAGGTGTCGAGAGGGCCTCAGCTCTCGCAGGTACTGTCTCCCCTCCCAGGGCCGCAGCGGCTGGTGTTGAGTGTGGGTATGAGCTGTGGCTCTGGGTCCTGAGTGTCCCCCCCGATGTGGCTTCCTGGTCTGCATCTCTGTCCTCTCCCAGGGGGAGTTGATTTTTGTGTTAATAACTGAGGTGTGACGCTCGGGCGGTACCCGCTAGCTGTGTAACTCACACAGCTCGGTGCCTTTAGCTCTTCACGAGGCCGTGGCTCCATCCGTGCCGTCTAGTAGAGGATACTTTCATCCTCACGGCGAGAAGGGATGGATTTGTTTTCCTCGTGAAGTCGGTGGCGTTTGCTTTTCCGGTTCCGCTTGGTGGCCTCCAGCCTCTCATCCTCAGCGAGGGTTTTGGCGGCTCCCTCTCCGAGGTCTGAGTGTCCCCACTCGCTTGTCTAGAAAGGGGCCGGAGCTCTGGGGCTCGCATCGAGGGTGGGCGCGATGTCTTTTCCTGACGCGGCATCGGGTGTCTCAGCTGCCTGGACACCTGCCTGCGCAGGGTAGCACAGACCCTATAGGCAGCGGCTCGGCCCCCAGCACCCACCCCCCTTTTAATGCCACACTGGGTCCCCCAGCACTGGCCCAACCTTTAATGCCACCCTGGGTCCCCACACCCCTGGCTACACATTGCGGCTCCCACGACCCTTGTTTGGGTCCCCGGTCCTCCAGCAGGACTCTCGGAACTGGGGAGTGAGACTTTGTTCCCTGCTGTTGTAAAGGGCATAACCTGGGAGAAGCCAGGCGGACAGAAGCCCTCACCCATGTCCAGGGCCCCACGTAGGGGTCCGGAGCTCCCCTGTCCTCCTGAAGTGCCAGTCCTGACCCTCCCACAGCAGAGTGTCTTCCCACAGGGGCTTGTAGGAAGAAAAGGCGTCCTGCTGCTTAGGAGATAGGTACATCCGGGACCTGGGGCCTTCTCGCCCTCAGCCTATGGGCAGCCCCTGGACGGCGCCTGCCCCTTCCTCGCTCCCCACCCCGCTTCTGCATGCACTCCCCCGAGATGGCCCCATGTCCTGCTGCTTTCTGGCAGGGGAGGGCTGAGGCCTGTATCTCCAGGACGCTGCCTCTCGGGCAGTCTCCAGCCCTAGTCGAGAAAGGCAGGCAGTGTGGCGCGAGCAGGCTGGCCTCGGGCGGGGGTGCCTCCTGGGCAATGTCTCCTCGGGATGTTTGCCGTACCGGATCTTACAACCGGCTCTGACAGGGTCTGCGTGTGTGTCTGTGTACTTGCATGTGGTTTTGCTTTCTTGTGGGATGGAGAATCTAACAGTAGGCGGGGTATGGTGGCGAACAACTGTGATCCCAGCACTTTGGGAGGCTGAGGCGGGCGGATCACTTGAGGTCGGGAGTTTGAGACCAGCCTGGCCAACGTGGCGAAACCTTGTCTCTACCAAAAATACAAAAAATTAGCCGGGCGTGGTGGTACATGCCTGTAATCACAGCTTACTTGGGAGGCTGAGGCAGGAGAATCACTTGAAACCGGGAGGCGGAGGCTGCAATGAGCCGAGATCACACCACTGCACTCCAGCCTGGGTGACAGAGCGAGACTCTGTCTTGAAACAGAACAAAACAAAATGCAGGCACAGACATTTCAGTGCCCCCTTCCTGTGGACGCCCCCTTCCTGTGGGTGCCACGAAGGTTTCCAGAAGAAGGAGAGTGTTCCCGTGCTGGCCGCTCATCCAGGTGTGGGCAGGTGTGCGTCGGGGCACGGGCAGGGGGAGGCGCTGGGCTCCAGTTTATCTCCTGTGGATGCATCACTCCTCCATGATGGTTCTCTGCGCAAGTCCCCCGTCCGCCCCGTGGGCAGCCGCAGTGGAAGGACAGATGGATGGACGGGCTGTGACCGGGACAGCCCAATGTGACCCCAGCCCCAGCTGTCATGGTTGTGGCATTCTCGCTGTTCCCTGTGGCTCTCGTGGCTGTGGAGGGGCATGGATGGGGCGGTCCCTGCGGTCAGAACCTGGCCGTGTCGGGTTGAGGACTTGAGCCCGGCTCAGCCGTCAGAGCCGCTGCTCGTTCCCCCACACAGAGGCATTGGATGGGGCTGCCTTGGGTGTCCCTCTTGGCTGGGGTGCACGCATCACCCCGATTCTCCAGCCCATGCTGAGGAGCCTCGCGGGCAGTGCCCAGCAGTTTATACTCCAGGCCATTGCTGTCCATTTCTCCAGAAGGCCCTGCTGGTGGGGGATCCCAGGACAGTGGAGCCTGGGGGGGCCCCAGCGTTGGCTGTGAGGTGTGGAGGTGCTGTCTGGAACTAGGGGTGCCCCGAAGCAGTATGGCGCCCAGTCCCTGTGCTGGAAGAGATGAGCTGCGGTGGGGGGCGGGGGCTGCGTCTCACGGATCCCTCTCCCAGGGCACACGAGGAGATTCCTCCCCCAAAACGCCCAGGAAGGAAGTTAAATTTTAATATGGGTCTGGTTTAGAGAAACTAGGTTAGCCATGCGTGGGTGTTTTTGGATGTTTGGGCAGTAAAGAGAGTTGGTAACTTAAGAAATCTGCTGGCCACTAAGCAGGGGTGAGGGGTACTGACTTCTTCAGCTACGGCCCTTCTTCAGCTACGGCCACTCGGTCCCATCAGTGTCCCCGGCCACCTCCCTCATATCCAGCGCCAACACAGCGCTGCAGCTGTGACTCAGTCCAGTGGAGAAAACTCACATCCAAAACTAAACCAGGAGTCAGCCAAAAAATGCAATTTAAAAGCACACCCCAGCCAGGTGCAGTGGCTCACGCCTGGAATCCCAGCACTTTGGGAGGCTGAGGCGGGTGGATCACAAGGTGAGGAGTTCAAGACCATCCTGGCCAAGATGGTGAAACCCCGTGTCTACTGAAGATACAAAAATTAGCCCAACGTGGTGGCGGGTGCCTGTAGTCCCAGCTAGTCAGGCGGCTGAGGCAGAGAATTGCACGAACTTGGGAGGTGGAGGTTGCAGTGAGCTGAGATCGTGCCACTGCGCTTCAGCCTGGAGCCGAGATCGTGCCACTGCGCTCTAGCCTGGGCAAAAGAGCGAGACTCCATCTAAAAAAGAAAAAGGCACATCCCCAGCATGGCTGTGCACAGGAGTGGGGTCACCACAGCTCACGCCTATAATCCCAGCACTTTGGGAGGCCAAGGAGGGAAGATTGAGCCCAGGAGATTGAGACCAGCCTGGGCAACATAGCAAGATCCCATCTCTACAAAAAAAAAAAAAAAAAAAAGGCCGGGCACGGTGGCTCAAGCCTGTAATCCCAGCACTTTGGGAGGCCGAGACGGGTGGATCACGAGGTCAGGAGATCGAGACCATCCTGGCTAACATGGTGAAACCCCGTCTCTACTAAAAAATACAAAAAAAAACTAGCCGGGCGACATGGCGGGCGCTTGTAGTCCCAGCTACTCGGGAGGCTGAGGCAGGAGAATGGTGTAAACCTGGGAGGTGGAGCTTGCAGTGAGCTGAGATCCGGCCACTGCACTCCAGCCTGGGTGACAGAGCAAGACTCCGTCTCAAAAAAAAAAAAAAAAAAACAACCAGACATGGGGGTCCATGCCTGTGGTCCCAGCTACTCGGGAGGCTGATTGTTTGAGCCTGGGAGACAAGTCACAGTGAGCTGAGATCGTACCACTGTGCTCCAGCCTGGGCGCCAGAGCCATACCCCGTCTGAAACCAAAATCCTACGCGCACAGAAGAGTCGGGGTGGGTGTGTAGGAGTCAGACCCTCGGGAGCGGCAGGTCGAGTGTAACTTGGCGCAGTCACCGTGGAGATGGCCTGGCGGCTCCTCAAAGACACACACAGAGCTCTCATCCGATCCAGCAACCCACGGCCACACACAAGCCCGTGCGCAAATACAGCAGCGGACTCCAGCAGCCGGGCGGTGGCCACAGCCCAGATGGCCATCAGCAGAGGAGGAGACGGAGTGCGGCCCTCCATGCACTGGAACACAACCCAGCCACGAAAGGAAGAAGCTCTGACTCGGGCCACGGCGTGGATGCACCTCGAGGACGCCAGACACAGAAGGACACGCCGTATGTCGTCCCATTTCTATGAAATGTCCAGGGCAGGCCCATCCACAGAGACAGGGAGTAACGTGGTGGTTTATTATAAATTTTTAATGAAAATAAAATATACAGTACTCTCTTGTGAGTTTATTTTAGCCCATATAGCCCATTGATGTTTTCTTTTTTTTTTTTTTTTTCCTGAGGCGGATTCTTGCTCTGTCACCCAAGCTCTGCCTCCCAGGTTCACGCTGTTCTCCTGCCTCAACCTCCCAAGTAACTGGGACTACAGGTGCCCACCACCATGCCTGGCTAATTTTTTTGTATTTTTAGTAGAGACAGAGTTTTATTTTTATTTTATTTTATTTTTTTTGAGACAGAGTCTCGCTCTGTCACCCAGGCTGGAGTGCAGTGGCTGGATCTCAGCTCACTGCAAGCTCCGCCTCCCGGGTTCACGCCATTCTCCTGCTTCAGCCTCCCGAGTAGCTGGGACTACAGGTGCTCGGCACCTTGCCCGGCTAGGTTTTTGTATTTTTTTTTTTTTTTAGTAGAGATGGGGTTTCACCGTGTTAGCCAGGATGGTCTCGATCTCCTGACCTCAAGTGATCCCCACACCTTGGCCTCCCAAAATGCTGGGATTGCAAGTGTGAGCCCGCGGCCAGCCTCTACAAATCTTTTTTTTTTTTGAGACGGAGTCTCACTCTGTCGCCCAGGCTGGAGTGCGGTGGTGTGATCTCGGCTCACTGCAAGCTCCGCCTCCTGGGTTCACACCATTCTCCTGCCTCAGCCTCCCGAGAGCTGGGACTACAGGCGCCCGCCACCACGCCCGGGTAATTTTTTTTTTTTTGTATTTTAGTAGAGACAGGGTTTCACCGTGTTAGCCAGGATGGTCTCGATCTCCTGACCTTGTGATCTGCCTGTCTCGGCCTCTCAAAGTGCTGGGATTATAGGCGTGAGCCACCGCACCCGGCCTTTTTTTTTTTTTTTTTTTTTTTGAGACAAAATCATCTTGCTCTGTTGTCCAGGCTGGAGTGCAGTGGCATGATCTTGTCTCACTAAAACCTTCACCTCCCAGGTTCATGCCATTCTCCTGCCTCAGCCTCTCAAGTAGCTGGGATTTCAGGTGCCTGCCACCACGCCCAACTAATTTTTGTATTTTTAATAGAGTTGGGGTTTCACCAGGTTGGCCAGGCTGGTCTCGAACTCCTGGATCAGGTGATCCCAAAGTGCTGGGCCTTGGCCTCCCAAAGTGCTGGGATTATAGGCATGAGCCACGGCGCCTAGCCTACAAAAAACTGTTTAAAAATTAGCTGGGCGTGGTGGTGTGTGCTTGTAGTTCCAGCTACTCTGGAGGCTGAGGTGGGAGGATGGCTTGAGCCCAGGAGGTCGAGGCTGCAGCAAGCTGTGATTGCACCATGGTACTGCAGCCTGGGTGACAGATTGAGACCCTGTGTCAAAAAAAAAACAACACCCAAGTTTAAGGTGAAAAGCATGAAGTCCGGCTGGAGAGGCATCAGCCAGCATTCAGACGATCTGGCCAAGATCACTGATGGAGGTGGCTACGCTAAGCAGACTTTCAGTGTAGAAGCAGCAGCCGTCTGCCGGAAGAAGATGTCACCCAGGCCTTTCCTCGCGTGGGAGAAGCGGTTCCCTGGCTTCCAAGGAGAGGCCCACCCTCTTCACCCTCTTGTTAGGGGCTAATGCAGCTGGTGACTTTAAGGTGACGCCAGGGCTTTTTACCATTCCACAAATCCTAGGACCCGTGAGAATTATGCTAAATCTATTCGGGACTCTGTAAATAGAACAACAGAGCCTGGGTGACAGCACATCTGTTTAGCACCTGGCTTACGGAATATTTGGAGCCCACTTTTGAGACCTATTGCTCAAGAAAAGTTTCTTTCAAAATATGACTGCTCACGTACAGTGCACCTGGTCACCCAAGAGCCCTGGTGGAGACGCACAAGATCAGTGTTTCTGGCCAGGTGCGGTGGCTCACGCCTGTAATCCCAGCACTTTGGGAGGCCGAGGCGGGCGGATCACCTGAGGTCAAGAGATCAAGACCATCCTGACTAACACGGTGAAACCCCGTCTCTACTAAAACTACAAAAAATTAGCCGGACGTGGTGGCAGGCGCCTGTAGTCCCAGCTACTCGGGAGGCTGAGGCAGGAGAATGGTGGGAACCCGGGAGGCGGAGCTTGCAGTGAGCCGAGACCGCGCCACTGCACTCCAGCCTGGGTGACAGAGCGAGACTCTGTCTCAAAAAGAAAAAAAAAAAAAAGATCAGTGTTTCCATTCCTGCTAGCACAACATCCAGCCTGTGGCCTGTGGATCCATGAATGAATGACTTGGAAATCAAGATGACTCCTTGACATGTCATTCATTCATTTATTTATGAATGACACGGTGCCGCTCTGTCACCCAGGCTGGAGTGCAGTGGCATAATCTCGGCTCACCGCATCCTCTGCCTCCCGGGTTGAAGCAGTTGTCCTCCCTCAGCCTTCCGAGTAGCTCGGGCTATAGGCACGTGCCAGCACGCATAGCTAATTTTTATATTTTTTTGTAGGGGGGTGGTTTCACCATGTTCCCCAGGCTGGTCTTGAACTCCTGAGTTCAAAGCAGTCTGCCCATCTCAGCCTCCCAAAGTGCTGGGACTCCAGGCATGAGCTACAGTGCCTGGCCAAGTCTCACTGTTTTTGAGGCAAGGTCTCACTGTGTCGCCCAGGCTGCAGTGGAGAAGCAGAATCACAGTTCACTGTAGCCTCTACCTCCCAGGCCCAAGCGATCTTCTCACCTCAGCCTCCTAAGTAGCTAGGACTACAGGTGTGCACCACCATGCCTGGCTAATTTTGATTTTATTTTTGTAGAGATAGGGTCTCCCTGTGTTGCCCAGGCTGGTCTTGAACTCCTGGCCTCAAGCAGTCCGCTTGGGTCAGCCTCCCAAAGTATTGGGGTTACAGGCAGTAGCCACTGCACCCGCCCACAACTCTCATTATTGAGAAATACATTTGTAAGACTCTGGGTGCTTGTAGGTACCGTGGAGAGCAATCACTCTGATGGAGCTGGGGAAATTGAGTAAATTGAAACCCCTGGAAAGGATTTGCCATTCTAGAGGCCGTGCAGGACCTCTCCCGTATGATCCATGGGAGGAGGTCAAATGGCAGGATTCGTGGAAGTTTGGAGGAAGTTGATCCCAGGCCTGAAGGATCAGGACTTCTATGGAGGAGGAACTGCAGAGATTTTAGAAGCAGCAAGACAGCTAGAATGAGAGGAACTTGGAGATGTGACTGCCCTGCTGCCATCTCACAAGAAACTTTCACACGTGAGGAGTTGCCTTTTTTTTTTTTTTGAGACAGAGTCTTGCTCTGTCACCCAGGCTGGAGTGCAGTGGCACGATCTCGGCTCCCTGCCAGCTCCACCTCCCGGGTTCACGCCATTCTCCTGCCTCAGCCTCCCGAGTAGCCGGGACTACAGGCGACCGGCACCGCACCTGGCTAATTTTTTGTATTTTTAGTAGAGACGGGGTTTCACCATGTTGGTCAGCCAGGTCTTGATCTCCTGACCTCGTGATCTGCCCGCCTCAGCCTCCCGAAGTGCTGGGATTCCAGGTGTGAGCCACCGCGCCCAGCCGAGGCGTTGCCTCTTGAGGGTGAGCAGGGGAGTTGCTTCAGCTGCTCTGTAGTCCCAGTGAAGGTTCTGTGAACCTAGTGGAAATGAGGACAGAGGACTCGGAATAGCTCGGAACCTCAGTTGATGAAGCCGCGGCTGGGTTTAGAGGACTGACTGCAGTTTTGAAAGACGTTCTGCTGTGGGTGATAAATGCTATCAGACGGCATCACGCCCCACAAAGAAATCTTTGATGAAAGGAAGAGTCGGTCGCTATGGCCAACTTTTCTGTGGTCATAGTTTAAGAAGTTGCCCCCGCCTCCGGCAGCCACCGCCCCAGTGAGTCAGCCGGCGTCTACGTCGAGGCAAGACCCTCCTCCAGGGAGATTAGGGCGCACTCACAGTCCGACGATCGTTACCGTTGTTTAGCAGTATTTTTATTTCTCTATTATTTAGTTAAGATGGGGTCTCGCTGTATCACCCGGGCTGGAGTGCAGTGGTACGATCATGGCTCCCTACAGCCTCCGCCTCCTGGGCTCAAGCGATCCTGCCGCCTCAGTCTCCCGACTAGCTGGCACCACAGGCTTAATTAAAGTGTGTCCGTTCACAGTGTACCATGGTATACCGTGGTACACTGTGAACGTAACTTTTGTGCGCACTAGGAAACGAAAACATCTGAGTGGCTATTGCAGCGTGGAACCCCAAGACACGCTTGCGATCACCTCAGGGTGTTTCTCGTACCAGAACACGGTTGCCATGTGCAGTGGGGCAGTGCTTGTGACGCTGGTGCCTTTGTTTCTGTTGTGCCTTATTCAGCTGGGAGTTCCTGTCCTAACATTTTCGGCGATGGCTGTGCACCCGTGGCCCCTCCTCACCTGCATCCCTCAGGCCCCGCCATACCCTTCTCAGCTCCGCTCTGCACCGAAGGGGCTGGGTGGGACCCACCCTGGCATCGTCACAGCCCCGAGTGGCGTCCAGCCTGCCCGCTCCACCAGTGGCTGCTGGAGAATGACCCGAGCCTGGGTCAGGCCGTGGGGATTCCTGCAGCAGCTTACAGCTCGCCGGGGCCTCCTGCCCTCCGGTCCACTCTCCCCACTTTCAGTGTCCCCTGGCTGCCATGGGCAGGGGCAGCTCTGTGGCTTCTGTGTCCCTGCCTCAGGTCTGCCTGCTGTCATCTGCCTCCCTCCCTCTTTCTCAGAGCAGCCCTGGGCCTGGAGATGGGGACTGTTGTGCGGCCCCTCTGCGTCTGGGGGTGGGACTGCCCCCTGGCTTCAGGATCCTCAGGGCCTCTCCCCGGGATTGGCAGTCATGCCCTCCCTGCAGTACGTTCTCCCACCTGTGCCACCCACCCACCCATCTCACTCCACAGAAAGGCCCCTCAGCCCTACCCTGTTAGTCTCTAGGCAGTCACGCTGAGACCTCTGGCCTCTAATGTCATGTGGCGTGTGTTTCCCAGCTGGGTTCCGGGCAGGGACAGTGCTTGTCATGTCCCAGCCTTCAGAGCTCCTTCCAGCCCAGCAGCCCCCTGGCTGCGTCCTCTGTGGCCTCCGCCCCGTGTCCTCGCCGGCGCTCACCTGTGCCTCTGTTTCTCCACAGCTGTGAGCCGTGAGCTTTGAGGCGGTGGGACCTGTCAGCAGAATGTCTCCTGCCCCCGAGAGCCACCCCGAGGCCACTGAGATGAGCCCCGTGGCCTGGCCGGCCCCATTGCCTGCGTCTCAGTAGCCAGGAGCCACAGGGCCCACGCCCGCCCGCCAGCCGCGGTGATGTTCTAGCCACAGAGGAGCCAAGACCTCAGGTTTCCAGAGCCTTGGGATTTGCACGGCAGCAGAGTCACCGTGGAGAGGCCAGGGTATCACAAACTTATGGATTTTGACAAGAAAGGAGGGAAAGGGGAGACAGAGGAGGGCCGGAGAATGTCCAAGGCCGGCGGGGGCCGGAGCAGCCACGGCATCCGGAGCTCGGGGACCAGCTCGGGGGTCCTGATGGTGGGCCCCAACTTCCGCGTCGGCAAGAAGATTGGCTGCGGCAACTTCGGGGAGCTCCGCCTAGGTGAGGCCTGCTCATGGCTGATGGGGCGGGAGGCTGCTGGCAGGGCCGCACGGGGTCACCGGAGCCTCCGGCGGGGCCACCCTGGGTCACGGGAGCCTCCGGCCGGGCCGCACGGGGTCACCGGAGCCTCCGGCGGGTCCACCCTGGGTCACGGGAGCCTCCGGCCGGGCCGCACGGGGTCACCGGAGCCTCCGGTGGGGCCACCCCGGGTCACGGGAGCCTCCGGCCGGGCCGCACGAGGTCACCGGAGCCTCCGGCGGGGCCACCCCGGGTCACGGGAGCCTCCGGCGGGGCGGCACGGGGTCACCGGAGCCTCCGGTGAGGCCATCCTGGGTCACAGGATCCTCCGGTGGGGCGGCACGGGTCACTGGCATGTGTTGAATCATCGGTCCATCGTGGTACGAGTGCCACTTCCCTTCGAGGAAGCTCTGTGGGGAGAGTGGGTTTCTGGCCCTGTCACCTTTTCGGGAAACAGTTCTGTTGGGAGGCAGGTGGCCCAGAGCAGGCCAGGCCATGCCGCAGTGAGTCCGAGTATTAAGTCATGAATGACTTCCACAGCGCATGTCCGTGCTGGGCAAAGCCCTGGCCTTAACCGCAGGTGCCAGCGCAGAGCCAGCGTCGGGTGACTGGAGTGACTGTTCAGTGATGACGCTGCTGTGTGCCACTCCCAGCTTCACTGTGTAAAACGCCGAGCCTGGCCCACCTGGCTCCATGCCTTCTGCTCACACTGACCTCTCCCGGGTCGCGATCTGATTGCCCGGGCAGGCGTGAGGAGCAGGGCCGAGGACTGAGCCTCTTACTGGCCAGGGGCGCCTTCCCTGGGGTGGGGGTGCCTGAAGATGACCACCAGGCCTGGGGGAGCTCTGAGCACGTTTGGGGCCAGTCGCAGTTCGTGATTAGCTGTGCCGGGGAGGCGGATCATCCCCAGAAATACTAAATTCATTCCTGGTGCTGCTGGGTGTGCGGCAAACGCCTGAGCTCCTGCGGGAGGGCATTTGACGTCTGTGGCTGGGATTGTCCGGGCGACCCAAGTGCACCCCCGGTTAATGTCTGTCGTGGTGGGAGTCGGGGTCTCTGGGAAGGAGCGCAGGATGGGCAGGTCCGGGAGGCCGCGGCAGTGGATCAGCCTCATGTGGGCACCCACGGCAGGTAGTACTGCAATCCGGCCCCTCGGCCCAATGAGGTGGTCAGGTGAGGGAAACTGAGGTGGTTGTCAGGTGAGGGAAACTGAGGCCCAGGCAGTGGGCATGTTGTGGCTGCACCTTCAAGAGCGGCCGCCCAGGGGTGCAGGAGCATGGGCTGTAGCCACCTGGACCCCAGGCATGTTTTGTGACCCCGCTTCCCGCCTCCTGCCTCAGTTTACCCACCTGTTAAATAGGGATGAATGGTAGTTGCCGCTCTTCAGAAGTGGGTTCAGCAGGCAGTTGTGTGGCAGAAGTGTGTGTCCTGAGTCAAGCAGCTTCTCCCAGGCGAGCGCAGCTGTTGGGGTCACTGTTGGCTGCTTCAGTGTTCCCATTGGCTGCACCCAGGGCCCCAGGAGGCCTGTTTGAGACCCCCATCCCGAACCAGATCCCACCCCAGCCCTTGGGGAGGCTGCTGGGATTCCACCCTTTTGCGCAGAGGCTGGGCTTGGGCCTCACTGCCTGTCTGATGGCCTGTGGCTCGGGAGGCCCCGGGCTCCGTTTCTCAGCCAAGAGAGTGAGCTTTTCCCTACTGGTAGCTGTGGCCTCCCAACCCTGTGTGTGTGCGCATACTCGGACACACGTGCAGACACATGCAGATGTGTACACACATGCCCACACACGTACATGTGCACACTACAGCACATGCACACAGGCACGCACAGCCACAACCATGTGTACACGTGCACACAGGCACATCTGCACACACTCGCCTGGCACAGCCCTGTGACCTGCAGCCTGCGGGATATGGCTTTTGGGGACCCAGATGACTGTGTGGGTCCTGTCCTTGGGCGGTGGTTGCAGGCCGCTGAACAGTGCAGGTCCCCGTAGGCAGGTGAGAGGTGAGAGTGACATATGGGTGATGCTAGCTTGCCAGCTTTTTTTTTTTTTTGAGACGGAGTCTTGCTCTGTTGCCCAGGCTGGAGTACTGTGGTGCAATCTCGGCTCACTGCAAGCTCTGCCTCCCGGGTTCACGCCATTCTCCTACCTCAGCCTCCCAAGTAGCTGGGACTACAGGTGCCCACCACCGCACCCGGCTAATTTTTTGTATTTTTAGTAGAGACGGGGTTTTGCTGTGTTAGCCAGGATGGTCTCGATCTCCTGACCTCATGATCTGCCCGCCTCGGCCTCCCAAAGTGCTGGGATCACAGGCGTGAGCCACCGCACCTGGCCTGGTGACGCCAGCTTTTGCTGAGTTGTAGTTTGCGCTCTCTTCAGCCTGGCGTCTTGGGCGTTGTGTGCTTCGCTGGCAGCCGCACGTCGTGGTTTCTCAGGGATGCCGGGAGGCTGTCCATCGGAGAATGCACTACCCCTTCTTCATCTCCTCCTCAGTGCAGGGACGCTTGGCTGTTTCCGGATTTAGGCCCTTCTGAATAGAACTAACTGCCCAAATAGAACTGAACAGCACTGGGCGTCTCAAGCGCTCCACATCCCCAGCACTCAGGACTGTCGGTGGCTTCGGCGTTGAGCCTGTTGTAGACTCAGGTTGTTGAATATTGTTCTGTTGTCTAGAATGTGTCATTTTTTTCTGTTTTTAAGGTTTTTATCTTTGATGTAAAATTTTGACTCTGCTCTGTTTGCATCCTGCTTAGGATCCATTGTCTTGGATGTCTGTGTTGATACTTTTCAAATTAACTTTGGAAAAATGTGAGCCATTATTTCATGAGGCATTTGTCCATCTCAGCTTTGCTTTGCTTTGCTTTGTTTTGTTTTGTTTTGTTTTTTAGATGGAGTTTTTCACTCTTGTTGCCCAGGCTGGAGTACAGTGGGACAATCCCAGCTCACTGCAACCTCTGCCTCCCGGGTTCAAGCCATTCTGCCTCAGCCTCCCAAGTACCTGGGATTACAGGCGTGCGCCACCACGCCCAGCTAATTTTTTCTGTTTTTTCTTTTCTTTTTCCCAGATAAGAGTCTTCCTCTGTCGCCCAGACTGGAGTGCAGTGGCATAATCTGGGCTCACTGTAACCTCTGCCTCCCGGGTTCAAGCCATTCTTCTGGCTCAGCCTCCCAAGTAGCTGGGATTACAGGCGTCTACCACCACGCTCAGCTAATTTTTATATTTTTAGTAGAGACAGGGATCTCACCATGTTGGCCAGGCTGGTCTCGATCTCCTGACCTCGTGATCCGCCCACCTTGGCCTCCCAAAGTGCTGGGATTACAGGCGTGAGCCAACGCGCCTGGCCATTTTTTCTATTTTTAGTAGACATGGCGTTTCACCATGTTGGACAGGCTGGTCTCGAACGCCTGACCTCAGGTGATCCACCTGCCTTGGCCTCTCAAAGCGGTGTTACACACGTGAGCTACTGCACCTGGCCTGCTTTGTTTTTTTGAGACAGAGTCTTGCTCTGCCCAGACTGGAGTGCAATGGCGCAATCTCAGCTCACTGCAACCTCCACCTCCTGGGTTCAAGCAATTCTCCTGCCTCAGCTTCCCAAGTAGCTGGGATTACAAGCGCACCCCACCACACCCAACTAATTTTTTGTATTTTTAGTAGAGACGGGGTTTCACCATGTTGGCCAGGCTGGTCTCAAACTCCTGACCTCAGGTGATCCACCTACCTCAGCCTCTGAAAGTGCTGGGATTACAGGCGTGAACCACCACGCCTGGCTGATCCCGGAAGTTTTGGACTGGCCCAGCCTTGCTCTCATTCTTGGGTTCTGGTTCTGCATGTGACGCGAGTGCTTGGCGCTATCTGCAGGCCCCTCGGCCCTGGCTGTTTTCCCTCAGTCTCTGTGTTCTCCTGGTGTCAGGCTGTGCGGCTGCTGCTGCTTGCTGTAAGTTTACTCTTTTTCTACAGCCTCCAACCCTGGAAGTCCATGCGGTGCATCTTTGATCGCTTAGTGGCATTTTTCAGTTCCGTATGATTCTCCATTCGACCTCAGCTGAGATTTCCCATGTGCACATTGATTTTGGCCATCTTTTCCTTTACATCTTTGAACATGTTTGTGCCGTTTCTTAGTCCATTTTGTGCTGCTATAACAGAATGCCATAGACTGGGTCATTTATTTTTATTTTTTATTTTTTTTGAGATGGAGTCTTGCTCTGTTGCCCAGGCTGGAGTGCAGTGGTACGATCTTGGCTCACCACAACCCCCGCCTCCCGGGTTCAAGTGATTCTCCTGCCTCAGCCTCCCGAGTAGCTGGGAATACAGGCGCACACCACCATTCCCAGCTAAGTTTTGTATTTTTAGTAGAGACGGGGTTTCACTGTGTTGGCCAGGCTGGTCTGGAACTCCTGACCTCGTGATCCGCCTGCCTCAGCCTCCCAGAGTGCTGGGATTACAGGTGTGAGCCACTGCACCTGACCAGGCCATTTATAGTGAACAGAAATTGACAGACTCACTGTTCTGGAGGCTGGCAGTCTTTAGATTGAGGATGGCATCTGGCAAGGACCTTCTTGCTGTGTCATCCCGTGGTGGAAGGCAGGAGGGCAAGGACCGGAGGGGGCTGGATTTGCCCTTTAATCAGGAGCCCGCTCCCATGCTGATGGCATTCATCCATCCACCAGGGCAGTGACCCAGCCCCAACAGTGCTGGACTGGGGACCCAGTTCCCAACACGTGACCCTTAGGGGGGTGCATCAAAGACACAGCACTGTGTGGAATGACGTCTGTGCTGCTGCTGACTTTCTCTCTTGTCACGGTCACACCCCCTTCGTTCACCTGTGGGACGGCCTCAGTGGGTGTGGCTGTGGTGTGTGCCATGAGGTGTGGAGGTGTGGTCTCCCAGCTTGAGCGCTGGGTTTGTCCCTGTGGCTCACCTTGTTTCTGTCAGGGTTGGTTTCAGTGTTGCTGGGGCAGGGCTGAGGGTAAACATGAGTGACTCCAAGGCCAGGAAGCCCTGCGCCAAGCTGTGGACCTTTTGGGTTCTCAGCTGTAGTCAGAGAATCCAGGGAGGACCTCGCACTCCGGCTGTTGGAGGTGTGGCATCCTCCCGCCCGTGTGTCCCCCGGAACCTCCTGAGCCTCTCTGGAGCTGTTCTCTGCCGGGCCCCATAGGGTCTCCTGCCCTCTGCGTGCACCGCGAGTACTGCCGGAGAAGGCCCCTTCGGCTTTCAGAGCCCAGAGCGCCCGACCTCCTCCAGGAGTCTGCAGATCCACAGGCCTCAGATGCTGCCACACCCGCCCAGCGCACACCCAGGTCTCTGAAATGCTGTGTGCACACAGCGGTGGGGGTCAGGCGAAGGTTTCTTCCACAGTGCAGAGTGGAAGAGCCGGGAAAGACCACATCACATCAGAGGCACCAGAGCTTCAAAGGTCTGCTCATCAAGACACTGCCAAAAGCATGAGGCCAGCCAGGCTGGGCAAGACCGAGCATCCGTCTAAGTGTCGGGGAGCCACAGCTGGATGATACATCGACAGACAGCGGAGGGACGGCGCAGCACACAGGCGAGGGCTCGGCCTCCTCAGTTGGGGCAGCGCAGCTCAGCCCTTGGTGGTGGTCAGCAAGTGGCTGACACTTTGCCGGAGAAGGGGACAACTGCCCTCAGGAAGAGCTGCACAGCCGTGTTCGCCGAACTCCACCCTGGAGAGTCAGAACTGGAGACGGCAGGGCGTGCCGCAAGGGCGAATGGGCACGCCAAACCCCGTCTTCCCCGTGAGCTGGGGCGCAGCACCAGGCAGGCACACGCCGCGCACTACGGCGAGGAGCCCACCGCAGTGGCAGCCTCTTAGGGGGGGAGGGGGGATGGCTGAGGGGCAGGGCACTCTCCCTCTCAACAGGACTGGGTTGGTTCAGGAGCGGGCAGCTGCCAGCGCTCACCAGACAGGACTTTGGAGACACGGGCATCCCACTGTGAATCCCACCTCCAAAAAGCAGCGCAGGAAGGAAAACCGCAAATGCTGGGCTGAACCTGCAGCTGCCAGATTCAGGGGAAGGACCTACGAACGCTGGGCTGAACCTGCAGCTGCAAGATTCAGGGGGCAGGCCGGGTGCGGTGGCTCAAGCCTGTAATCCCAGCACTTTGGGAGGCCGAGACGGGCGGATCACGAGGTCAGAAGATCGAGACCATCCTGGCTAACCTGGTGAAACCCCGTCTCTACTAAAAAATACAAAAAACTAGCCGGGCAAGGTGGCGGTGCCTGTAGTCCCAGCTACTCGGGAGGCTGAGAATGGTGTAAACCCAGGAGGCGGAGCTTGCAGTGAGCTGAGATCGCGCCACTGCACTCCAGCCTGGGCGACAGAGCGAGACTCCGTCTCAAAAAAAAAAAAAAAAAGATTCAGGGAGCAGTGTCCTGGGCTCTAAAACTTCCAAACTTGGGGCAGTGTCCTGGGCTCTAAAATTTCCAAATCTGGGGCAGTGTCCTGAGCTCTAAAACTTCGAAATCTGGCCAGGCGCAGTGGCTCACGCCTCTAAATCCCAGCACTTCGGGAGGCCGAGGCAGGCGGATCACCTGAGGTCAGGATTTCGAGACAAGCCTGGCCTACATGGCGAAACCTCATCTCTAGTGAAAATACAAAAATTAGTCAGGTTGATGGTGCCTGTCTGTAATCTCAGCTACTCAGGAGGCTGAGCCAGGAGAATCGCTTGAACCTAGGAGGCAGAGGTTACAGTGAGCCATGATCATGCCACTGCACTCCAGCCTGAGCAACAGAATGAGACTCCATCTCAAAAAGGAAAAAACTTTGAAGTACCTCTAAAAATAAGATGGACCAGTGGATGGTAGCTGTGAGGATGTACCATGTGGCAGGTTTAGTTCTGGGGCCTCGGCGGTGAGTGTTGGGTATTCGGGGCACGGCTCCTATTGTTTTACGAGGAGAATTTCCGAATAACGTTTCACTGGGGAAAACACAGGAGGGGAGCCCATTTGTTCTGAAAACGCAGGGACCAGCCCTGGTCCCCAGCTCAGGACTGGAGGGGGCGCCCTGGTCCCGGGCTCAGGACTGGAGGGAGGCGCCTGGTCATTACTCATCCTTATGATCCTGCCCCGTCAAGATGCCACATTCTTGAGGCTGTTTAGGGAAATTGACAAGCTGATTGGAAACTGTGCCGAAATAGAGCCCAGGCAGTGCTGCAGACGGGGCAATGCGGGAAGGGGCCCCGGCAGTTCCCGTGCTGCAGGGCACATGTGGGTTGGGGCACTAGTGGGAGGAAGAGGCTCTCAGGGCCCAGGTGGGACCCCGGCCTCAGACTGTGAGGTCATGACCGTGTGCAGCGCGGCCAGCAGGCTTTGGGGCTTTGCATCCACCTTAGCAGGGTTTCCAAACCCGTTGTCGCCACGGCCACCCTGCCAGTCCAGCTGCAGCAGGGCGGGAGGAAGTGGAGGCTTCTTTCTTTTTTTTCTTTCTTTCTTTTTTTGAGACAGAGTTTCGCTCTTGTTGCTCAGGCTGGAGTGCAGTGGCATGATCTCAGCTCAACACAACCTCCACCTCCCGGGTTCAAGCACTTCTCCTGCCTCAGCCTCCCTAGTAGCTGGGATTACAAGCATGCACCACCACACCTGGCTGATTTTGTATTTTCAGTAGAGACGGGGTTTCTCCATGTTGGTCAGGCTGGTCTCGAACTCCCGACCTCAGGTGACGCCCTCCTTCGCCTCCCAAAGTGCTGGGATGACAGGTGTGAGCCACCACCCACAGATGTGAGCCACCGCCCCCGGCCACGGAGGCCTCTTTCTGCCATGGATGCTGCTCAGGCAAAGGCAGCCGAATGCAGACCCAACACGGTGACCCAGCCTGACAGTGCCTGAGAGATGGGGCTGCCCTACGTGGTACCCTGTCATGCCGCGGGACAGGTCGCCCAGCAGACAGTAGCTGTGGCCCCAGTGCCATCCCGGGCTGGAGCCACACGGGTGCCGGACACATTCGTGCCTGTTGTCTGGCTCAGCTGCCGTGGGGAGCCCTCCAGGGCCATGTGCCATGTGTGCCTGCAAGGATCCAACCTGTTCACCGCTGGTCTCACCCCTCGGGTGCTGAGCCACCACAATGGGTGGGGCCATGCCCCCCTCCCAGGCCGGCTTCCACATTTGCCCCTGCAGAGCTTCCCTGTGTTAAGGGCTGGCCGCCTCCTTCCTCAGTGGGTGTAACAGGTAAAAAGCTGCACCCTGGGAAGTATTGGGGCTCCCGCCTGTCATCGCAGCCCTGTGGGAGGCTGCGGCAGGCCGATCACTTGAGCTCATGAGTTCAAGACCAGCTGGGTAACTTGGAGAAACCCCGTCTCTACTAAAAATACAAAAATTAGTTGGGTGTGGTGGTGCGCACCTGCAGTCCCAGCTACTTGGGAGGCTGAGGTGGGAGGATGGCTTGCGCCCAGGAGACAGGCTGCAGTGAACTGCGATCTCGCCTCTTCACTCCAGCCTGGGCAACAGAGCGAGACCTCAAAAAAAAAAAAAAAAAAAGGTTATGGGCCTTGTGCCTTCTGCCCTTTCATGGGACTGAGCCCTGGAAGTTCTGTGTGGCTGGTGACCCCAGGGGACAGGACCTGGCTCCTCTCTTCTAACCCATGTGGGCCACGGGTCCCTGTCCAGCTGTGCTGGGGCTCACCTGGGGGCCTCCAGCATGCATGCGGGGGATGCTGTGCCCTGGGGTGTCTTTGAGAAAGGGGTGGAGGAGTGTGGAGCCCCTGGGGCTCCCTTGCAGCCGTGAGAAACTCCCCAGTGCCACTTATGTCCTGGACTAGGGAGGGGGTGGGGAGAGGGGGAGGAGTGGCAGACACGGAGGCAGTGACCACACGGGCAGGGTGCAGGTGTGGGGAGGACCTGGCAGGCCCCAGTGCAGTGCTCGGGCAGGCTGGGCCCAGGCCCGGCTGCTGGGCAGGGGTGCCCTTTGGAGGCTGGTCCTTCAGGGATCCCCTCCTGCCTCCTTCCTGGGGGGCGGGCTGGGAAGGTGGGGGCTAGGTGGGCCCGGCGCCGCGGTGCTGATGCTCTCTGTCCCCACAGGAAAGAATCTCTATACAAATGAATACGTGGCTATCAAATTGGTGAGTCGGCCCCTCCACCCCACCCCCGCTGACGTACCCCCAGGGATTTCAGGGCAGCGACCAGTGTCCCCGGTGACTCGCGCTTGTGCCCTCAGGAGCCGATCAAGTCCCGGGCCCCGCAGCTGCACCTGGAGTACCGGTTCTACAAGCAGCTCAGCGCCACAGGTACTGGGCAGCCCGCGGGTGGGGCGGGGGCTGCGCAGGGGCAGGGAGGGGGCCGCCGCCGCACGCCCGTGCGTCTGTCCTCCGCCGCAGAGGGCGTCCCTCAGGTCTACTACTTCGGCCCGTGCGGGAAGTACAACGCCATGGTGCTGGAGCTGCTGGGGCCCAGCCTGGAGGACCTGTTCGACCTGTGCGACCGGACCTTCACGCTCAAGACGGTGCTGATGATCGCCATCCAGCTGGTGCGCGGCGGGCGGGCGGGCGGGGCTCGGAGGGAAGAGGGTGGCTCTGGAGGGAGCCCGTGAGCTGGGGAGGGGCCTGGCCGACACCGCTTTGCCCCTGCAGATCACGCGCATGGAGTACGTGCACACCAAGAGCCTCATCTACCGGGACGTGAAGCCCGAGAACTTCCTGGTGGGCCGCCCGGGGACCAAGCGGCAGCACGCCATCCACATCATCGACTTCGGGCTGGCCAAGGAGTACATCGACCCCGAGACCAAGAAGCACATCCCGTACCGCGAGCACAAGAGCCTGACGGGCACGGCGCGATACATGAGCATCAACACGCACCTGGGCAAGGGTGAGCTGCGCGCGCGCGGCGGGGGGCGGGCGCCCGGGCCCCGCTGAGGCTGCGCCCCTATTCCCGCAGAGCAGAGCCGCCGCGACGACCTGGAGGCGCTGGGCCACATGTTCATGTACTTCCTGCGCGGCAGCCTCCCCTGGCAGGGGCTCAAGGTAGGCGCAGGGGCCGGGTGGGCGCAGGGGCCGGGCGGACGGGCGGGGACACAGGCCGGGAACAAGGCTGACCGCGGACCCCCGCAGGCCGACACGCTCAAGGAGCGATACCAGAAGATCGGGGACACCAAGCGCGCCACGCCCATTGAGGTGCTCTGCGAGAACTTCCCAGGTAAGGGGTCCCTGCGTCCCCGCCCCCACCCGGTGCCCCCACCCCCGCCGAGGCCCCGCTGGCACTCTCTCTGCAGAGGAGATGGCCACGTACCTGCGCTACGTGCGGCGCCTGGACTTCTTCGAGAAGCCGGACTACGACTACCTGCGGAAGCTCTTCACCGACCTCTTCGACCGCAGCGGCTTCGTGTTCGACTATGAGTACGACTGGGCCGGGAAGCCCCTGGTAGGTGGGGGGCCCCAGTGTGTGGGGAGGTGGACTAGGAAACCGCCCTGCAGGAGATGGGAACTGGCACTGCAGCCCATCCTGAGCCCTGCTCATTCACCCACAGCCGACCCCCATCGGCACCGTCCACACCGACCTGCCCTCCCAGCCTCAGCTCCGGGACAAAGGCCAGCCGCACAGCAAAAACCAGGTGAGGCCCGGGCGGGACCGACGCCCCAGGGAGGGGCACGGGCGGCCAGCGTGACCCCCTACTGCCCTCGCCAGGCGCTGAACTCCACCAACGGGGAGCTGAACGCGGACGACCCCACGGCTGGTCACTCCAATGCCCCCATCACGGCGCCTGCAGAGGTGGAGGTGGCCGATGAAACCAAGTAAGGCTCCGGGGAGGTGCGGTGCCCTGGGTCCCCATGGGGTGGGAGGGCCTGAGGCCTGGGCTGCCCCCGCACCGCGCTCCTCCTACCTGTGCCACCTCCCTCCCCAGATGCTGCTGTTTCTTCAAGAGGAGAAAGAGAAAATCGCTGCAGCGACACAAGTGACCCCGGGCGCGTGCAGCCCCCTTGAATCTTCTCCGCGCAGCCCCTTGGGGCGAGAGCTTGTGCGAGGCCCTCGGGGCCCACCCACAGCGGCCCAGGGCCAGACCCTGGCCGGAAAGCCAGAACGCAGACTGCAGGGGCCGCACCTGGCTCAGCCGGCGGCCCCACCCCCGGGACGTGGGGTCACTTCTTTCACGTAAGACTTTGGCCGAAATTTCTACACCTGTGTCTAGTCCTCCCCTCCAAGAGCATTAACTATTTAAAACAAGGAGAAAAGGAAAAACAGAGGCCCACTTGCCCCCACCGTGCCCTCCGTTTCTTTGCTGAAGTGAGTAGTGTGATCTGGGGGCCCCCGGCTGAGGCCCGGCCTGGCCCCGCCAGCCGCCCCCGTTAGCGTCATAAAGTCCAGCTTGTCTCCCTCGATCCAAAGGCCGTTTTCTCGAGGGGAGGGCAGGCCCGGCCTGGAGGGTGCTGTGAGGCTGTCTTGCCCCGGCCCTCCTGGGAGGGGAGAGGCATTGCTGCCAGGGGTGAGGCCGTGCCTCAGGCCTCCCTGAAACCAAAGGGGAAGGCAGGGGTGGGCCCGCGGCGGAAGCCGGCTCCCCAACCAAAATGCTGCACCAAAGCTCGGGCGCCGCAGGCACGGCCACTGCAGCCTCTGACCGGCCTGGCCCCGGCGAGGGGCGGGCGGGCGCTGCCAGGCTGGTGCTTCTCAACGCACTTGCTTCCGGAGGCTGTGCCCCGGCGCCTGGAACCTGAGGTGGGAGGACCAGCTGGTGTCGCCCTGCTCGGCCCTGGGCCCTGTTGCGTGGGGCGTGTGGGCACAGGGCTTCCTGCCTCTGTGCTCCGCCACCCGGCAAGCAGCCGGAGACAAAACGCCTTAAAGCCCCGGCGCAGCCCCGCGGGTGTATGTGCAGGGGCCTGGGGTGGCCCTGGACTGGCGGGCGGTCCCCCAGCGGGGTGCCCTGGAGGCTGCTGGGCAGAGTGAAGCAGCTTGGGGCCGTGCCTAGGGCGGTGGCTGTGAGTCTAGTTTTTGCTTTACCAAGTGTACAGAAATGGTATTTACGTTTCTCTGATGCTCCCTTGAAGCCATAGAATTTAGGGGCTTTTTTTAAAAAATAAAAGAAAAATGAAACCAAACCCAAGTGTAGTGTCTGGACTTTCCACGAAGCTTGACCTGGAGCGGGTAGCGTCTCCATCCCCATCCTGCCCATCCAGGACAAGTCCGGGAGTGGCCGGTGGCCTCCGGTAACAGAAACCAACTCAGGAGGCAGAAGTTTGTAAGGAAGACGGAAGCCGAGGGCAGAGCTGGGCTCTGTCTGGGGAGAGGGCAGGAGACGAGTGTTGGTGGACCATGGAAAGGGGAAGTCACATACATGCAGCTGTGGCCCTGGGGGTCCTGTTCTCTGATGCTACACAAATACACCCGAAAAGCTCAGTGACGGGGCCCAGGCGGGATGGTCCTGGCTGCCTCTGACAGCGGAAGGCCTCCTTGACTCCCTGTGTCCATGCAGCAGGGCGGAAAACATCCCCATAGGGGCCCACGGCACGGTGAAGGGAATCAACAATAGCTCCCGGAAGAACAGTGGAACCTTCAGGCACGTGAAGACCGTGGCAGCGCCAGCCCTGACTCCGTCCCATGCTTTCTCCCCACGCTGCAGCTGCACTGGCAAGGGGAGTGGAGGCAGAAGTCCCCAAATGCCGCGTGGGGTCTTCGTCTCCACCCACTCGTCTCCTGCAAGGCTTCAAAGGGGGAGAGGGCAGCAGAGGGCGGGGCAGGGAGGAAACTCCTCTGCACTCCTCCAGTGACAGCCAAGAAAGCTCACCCTCCCCAGACAAGTCACCAAGAAGCTGAAGGGGACAGAGGTCCCTTCCAGGAAGCACTGAAGACCAGAAACCCATCCCGGATCAGAGACTCAAAAACTAAGCACAGAAATTGACGGCCCTCCGAAAATGAATTCAGGAAGAAAACATCAGAAAAGAATTGGTTTTGGAAATGAATAAATTGCAAGGTGCCCAAGACCCTCATTAAAATCGGAGGAGAGGCACTGAGGGCAGGAAAACAAGATGAAACAAGACGTGAAAGTGCCAAACGGCACAGAATCCAGAAGATGAAAGAAGACGGGAAACTGCCGACCACGGCACAGAATCCGAAAGATGGGCCAAGAAGGGCTGGTGTTTGAGTCTTTGAAGAGGTGAAACAGAGCTAGCATTTAAGACTCTTGTCCAAGGAAGCTTTGCAGAAAAAGACCTGAACCTCCCACATGGAACGTACATCTGGGAAAATTAAACCAGAGTGAGCGCGGTGGCTCACACCTGTAATCCCAGCACTCTAGGAGGCTGAGGTGGGCAGATCACCTGAGGTCAGGAGGTTGAGACCAGTCTGGCCAACATGTAATCCCAGCACTCTAGGAGGCTGAGGTGGGCAGATCACCTGAGGTCAGGAGTTTGAGACCAGTCTGGCCAACATGGTGAAACCCCGTCTCTACTAAAAATACAAAAATTAGCCAGTCGTGGTGGCACACGCCTGTAGTCCCAGCTACTCAGAAGGCTGAGGCAGGAGAATCGCTTGAACCCGGGAGGCGAGGTTGCAGTGAGCTGAGATCGTGCCACTGCACTCCAGCCCAGGCGACAGAGCAAGACTCCCTCTTCAGAAAAAGACCTTGTCTCAAAAACAAAATTTTTTTTTTTTTTGAGGCGGAGTCTCAGTCTGTCACCCGGGCTGGAGTGCAGAGGCACGATCTGGGCTCACTGCAAGCTCCGCCTCTCAGGTTCACGCTATTCTCCCACCTCAGGATCCAGAGTAGCTGAGATTACAAGGCGCCTACCACCACGTTTGGCTAATTTTGTTTTTGTATTTTTAGTAGAGATGGAGTTTCACCCTGTTAGCCAGGATAGTCTCGATCTGATCTCAGGTGATCCGCCTGCCTCGGCCTCCCAAAGTGCTGGGATTACAGGCGTGAGCCACTGTGCCCGGTGAAAATAACTTTTTTTTTTTTTTTTGAGACGGAGTCTCGCTCTGTCGCCCAGGCTGGAGTGCAGTGGCTGGATCTCAGCTCCACTGCAAGCTCCGCCTCCCGGGTTTATGCCATTCTCCTGCCTCACCCTCCCGAGTAGCTGGGACTACAGGCGCCCGCCACCTCGCCTGGCTAGTTTTTTGTATTTTTTAGTAGAGACGGGGTATCACCGTGTTAGCCAGGATGGTCTTGATCTCCTGACCTTGTGATCCGCCCGTCTTGGCCTCCCAAAGTGCTGGGATTATAGGCTTGAGCCACTGCACCTGGCTGAAAATAATTTTTTTAAAGGTGAGACCAAGGGTGGAATACCAGTACCACTGTAATACGTTGTGACAAAGCAGAAATAATGCACCTGTAAGAGTCAGATGGCAAGAGGGAAATGGGCTGATCCCATCAATGGTTTTCCCAGCAGTAGCTTGAGGATAAGGAGTGCCTGTCATGTGTTTTATCTACTTACCCACATGTTCACCGTTTTCTGATGTTCTTCATTTCTTCTTGCTGATCAGAGATTACATCTGGGATAATTTCCTTTCAGCCTGAAGAACTTCTTCAGTATTTCTTACAGTGCCGCTTGCTTTTTTGTTTGTTTTGTTTTTTTTTGTTGTTGTTTTTTTTTTTTTTTTTGAGACAGAGTCTGGCTCTGTCGCCCAGGCTGGAGTGCAGTGGCCGGATCTCAGCTCACTGCAAGCTCCGCCTCCCGGGTTCACGCCATTCTCCTGCCTCAGCCTCCCGAGTAGCTGGGACTACAGGCGCCCGCCACCACGCCCGGCTAGTTTTTTGTATTTTTAGTAGAGACGGGGTTTCACCAGGTTAGCCAGGATGGTCTCGATCTCCTGACCTCGTGATCCGCCCGTCTCGGCCTCCCAAAGTGCTGGGATTACAGGCTTGAGCCACCGCGCCCGGCCTTTTGTTTGTTTTTGAGACAGATTCTTGCTCTGTCGCCCAAGCTGGAGAGCAGTGGTGAGATCTCGGCTCACTGGCAAGCTCCGCCTCCTGGGTTCACGCCATTCTCCTGCCTCAGTCTCCCAAGTAGCTGGGACCACAGGCATCCACCACCATGCCTGGCTAATTTTTTTTTTTTTTTTTTTTTTTGAGACGGAGTCTCCCTCTGTCGCCCAGGCTGGAGTGCAGTGGCCGGATCTCAGGTCACTGCAAGCTCCACCTCCCGGGTTCACGCCATTCTCCTGCCTCAGCCTCCCGAGTAGCTGGGACTACAGGCGTCCGCCACCTCACCCGGCTAGTTTTTTATTTTTTTTTATTTTTTTTATTTTTTTTTTTTAGTAGAGACGGGGTTTCACCGTGTTAGCCAGGATGGTCTTGATCTCCTGACCTCATGATCCGCCCGTCTCGGCCTCCCAAAGTGCTGGGATTACAGGCTTGAGCCACCACACCCGGCCTTTTTTTTTTTTTTTAAATCGAGACAGGGTTTCATCCTGTTAGCCAGGATAGTCTTGATCTCCTTACCTCGTGATCTGCTCACCTCGGCCTTCCAAAGTGCTGGGATTACAGGCATGAGCCACTGCACGTGGCTTTTTTTTTTCTTCTTCTTTTTTTTGAGACAAGAGTCTCTCTCTGTCGCCCAGGCTGGAGTGCAGTGTCACAATCTCGGCTCACTGCAATGTCCGCCTCCCAGGTTAAAGTGATTCTCCTGGCTCAGCCTCCCAAGTAGCTGGGATTACAGGCACCGGCCACCATGCCCGGCTAATTTTTATATTTTTATAGAGACGGGGGTTTAACCATGTTGGCCAGGCTGGTCTCGAACTCGTGACCTCAGGTGATCACCTGCCTCGGCCTCCCAAAGTGCTGGGATTGCAGGCGTGAGCCACCATGCCCAGCCTGTCATTTTTGAATGGATGCTGGACATTATAAATGACAGATGGTGGAAGCTGGTGCTGATGTGTCTTCACAGGGCTGTGTTTCCTTTTGGCAGGGGCCAGTGTAACAGCAGCTCACTGAGACCCCACCAGGGTTTTGTTTTGGAGTGATGAGGGCTTGCTTCAGTTCTGTCCTCCCCCAGGGGTGTTGCCCTAGCTCCTGGTGTGTGGCCCTTCTGATGTCTTCATTAGAAGCCCAAGGTCCTTCTAATATGTATTTTTGTAGAGATGGGGTCTTGCTGTGTTGCCCAGGCTCGAACTCCTGGTTCCAAGCAGTCCTGCCTCAGCCTCCCAAAGTGCTGGGCTTGCAGGTGTGAGCTACCACGCTTGGCCCTCAGGGTGTTCAGCAAGGCCCCCTACCCCGCCAGGCTCCATCTCCATTGCCTCTTCCCAGCAGCACACACTGCAAATCTGCTCAGCCTTCAGCCTCCTGGCAACTGTTTGCTGCTGGGTTTTTTTTTTTAGACGGAGTCTTGCTTTCTCACCGAGGCTGGAGTGCAGTGGCACCATCTCGGCTCACTGCAACCTCCACCTGCCAGGTTAAAGCGATTCTCCTGCCTCAGCCTCCCAAGTAGCTGGGATTACAGGTGCCCGCCACCACGCCTGGCTAATTCTTGTGTTTTTAGTGGAGACGGGATTTCACCATGTCGGTCAGGTTGGTCTTGAACTCCTGACCTCAGGTGATTCACCTGCATTGGCCTCCCAAAGTGCGGGGATTACAGGTGTGAGCCACCGGGCCCGGCCTTGCTGCCGGGTTTCTTGTTATCTTGCCCTGCATGTGTGCTCCTGAGGCAGCAGCCAACAGCTTGACTCCTCTGGCCATCGAGGCCAGAACTGAGCACTTCCTGCTTTCTCTCTGTCCCTCACATCCACGGTCCCCCAGCAGCTAGCAGGACCTCCCCACGTGAAAATCGGCGCACACTTCCATTGCATTTGGGTTGGGGGGGAGGTGTTGGGTCAGGGTCTTGCTCTTGCCCAGGTGGGAGGGCAGTGGTGCAATCACTGCTCACTGCAGTCCCGACCTCCCGGGCTTAAGCGTGGGCTGTGGTACTCGAGGAGGGTCTCGCGGTGCTGGCGAACCAGACCCAGGGTTCAGGGCCTCTCTCCAGAGCACACAACATCTCTCACCCACTGTAGCCTGGACAGCGGGGCGGAGAGTGAAGGGGAGTGAAGGGGAGAGAAGCAGCATGCGCTCAGGGCAGGTGTGTTTGTTTCTTTATTTAAAAAAATCATCTGGGGGTGGTCGGAGGAGGACACCCCTCCCATGGCTTTGGGGAGGACGCAGGTTCCAGGAGTCACAGGGCAGAAACACGCAGGGTGGGTGGGGGCGTGGCCTGGGGTGGGGAGGGGCTGTGCCCCCCAGCACCTGGGGGTGGCTCCCGCGGCACCAGGCAGGCTAGGGCAACGATATGTACAGGCAAGCAGTGCCCCTGGACCCGGTCGGGGCCAGCTGGAGCCCCATCCTGCGGCAGGGGAGCTCTGGGGCACAGGGTCTGAGTCCCACGCTGGGCTGCAGCAGCCACGAGGGCCGTCCAGGGAGGCTGGACAGCGGGGGCCCTTGGCTGGGCCCATCAGGTGGATGAGAACGGACACTGCAAACCGCTCACCACCTGGGCCAGGGCTAGGCCTATCCAGCGGGGGCCATCACCACACTGAGTCCCTCGCGGAACTCAGGCCAGCATCCAGGCAGTGGGAACACCCTGCAGGCTGGGGTTGGGTGGCCTCGGGCATGTGACAGGTGGGGCCTCAGTCCCAATAAACGGACAGGAACAAAAGGAATGCAAGGTCTGGAACCCATGGCTCTGGGAGCGGTGCCACCAGGCTGGCTCCTAGCAGAGAAATGGGAATCGCAAATGCATTGCAATGTGCAGTGAAGAAACGTGGGGACGCCGCGTACCGCCGTCAGACGACGTGGGCAGGCGCCCTGAGCAGTGGGCCCGTGGGCCCTGGCCCCAGTCCTGAGGGATTGTCTCCACAGGGCCTGGCCACTGACCTGGCCACCTCCCTGGCTGCCCTGATCCAGCAGCCGCACTCGTGGTGGTGAACACAGGGCAACCCCTTCCTGATGCTGAGAAAGGTGGCGTGGACTGGACAGATGGCCCGGGGGAACACTGGGCCTGGCGCCACGTGGGGGGCCCCAGCAGCGGATGATGGCCTGGGGCTGCGGCTGTCCCCATGGAGGGAGGGCGACGGCAGGGCAGCCCAGGTGTAGATGACCTCGGGGCCCCAGTGGTCCCCACAGAGGGAGGGTGGTGTCGGGTGGCCCAGGTGTAGAAGATGACCTTGGGGCCCCAGCCTTCCCCGCACAGGGAGGGCGGTGTCGGTGTCAGGCAGCCTAGGTGTAGAAGATGACCTCGGGGATCTGGCCGTCCTCCACGGATGTGCCATTGTTGTTCCCGGCTGCGTAGCAAAAGGTGAAGCAGGTCTTGGCACCCGTGGTGGGCGACTCGTGTGTCACCTTGCGCAGGCCTTTGGTGCCGTAGTGGGAGTCTGGGCCCTGTGGGAGATGGGGTACAGTGAGGTCAAGGACCACCAGGCCAGGATGACCCAGGTGTGGACAGGGCGAGGCCCCAACTGGGCCAGGGTGGCCACGTCTGGAGAGTGTCGGCTGTGTCCTGGGGGTCTCAGGATGGGCCAGAGACTCCCACGGAGGGACCCCACTCCCCAGCGGTGCACCTTGAGCGTGGCGCAGGCTGTGTAGTTGACGTTGGGCAGCACCTCCACCGGCTCCTTGAACATGACACGGAAGGTGCTGGCAGAGCCGTCGCAGCTGAATCCCGTGTCGTTCTGGCCCAGGACGGTGTTGCTGTCGGTGTGAATAATCTGCAGGGAGGTGGGAGGCTCAGGCCTGGGGAGGGCTGACAGGGACCCCTCGAGGCCCAGCCCACCTGCCCAGGGTGGGTAGTGCAGGGACCAGGGCCGGGGGTTCGGCCAGGGTTCCACGGAGGTGGGGACAGGACGCGGGCCGGAGTGCAGCCTGGGGAGGCAGCTTGGGACAGGTACCTGGATGTTCACTTGGTAGTCGGTGGGCCCGTGGATGGATCCGTACAGCCCAAATCCCACCACGAAGATGCGCTTGTTGACTGAGAACCTGCCGTGGCAGATAACAGGCAGCCACGTGGATGCCCAGGGACAGCCTAAGGTGAGCTGGGGCTGGCCCACCCCCCCCACCTCTGTTATCCCTGAGTTCTCCACCCCCATGCCCAGTAACACCACACTGTGCCTTCATCATCCCTGAGTCCTCTCACCCCCATGCTTGCCCCCCATCTCCATCATCCCTGAGTCCTCCACCCCCATGCCTGGAACCCCCCCCGCCTTCATCATCTGAGTCCTCCACCCCCATGCCCAGCCCCCCTTCGCCTTCGTCATCCCTGAGTCCTCCACCCCCATGCCCAGCAGCCCCCCGCCCCCATCCCTGAGTCCTCCACCCCCATGCCCATCCTCCCCCTGCCTCTGTCATCCCTGAGTCCTCCACCCCCATGCCCGTCCTTCCCCCGCTTTCATCATCCCTGAGTCCTCCACCCCCTATGCCCGCCTCCCCGCCTCCATCATCCCTGAGTCCTCCACCCCCTATGCCCGCCCCCCTGCCTCCATCATCCCTGAGTCCTCCACCCCCATGCCCAGACCCCCTCCCGCCCCCATCCCTGAGTCCTCCACCCCCATGCCCGTCCTTCCCCCGCTTTTATCATCCCTGAGTCCTCCACCCCCACGCCCGGACCCCCTGCTTCCATCATCCCTGAGTCCTCCACCTCCATGCCTGCCCCCCCACCTCCGTCATCCCTGAGTCCTCCAACCCCAAGCCCGGACCCCCTGCTTTCATCATCCCTGAGTCCTCCACCCCCTATGCCCGCCCCCGTGCCTCCATCATCCCTGAGTCCTCCACCCCCATGCCCGTCCTTCCCCCGCTTTCATCATCCCTGAGTCCTCCACCCCCATGCCCGTCCTTCCCCCGCTTTCATCATCCCTGAGTCCTCCACCCCCTATGCCCGCCCCCGTGCCTCCATCATCCCTGAGTCCTCCACCTCCATGCCCGCCCCCCCCGCCTCCATCATCCCTGAGTCCTCCACCCCCGGACCCCCCGCTTCCATCATCCCTGAGTCCTCCACCTCCATGCCCGCCCCCCATCATCCCTGAGTCCTCTACCTCCATGCCCGCCCCCCCGCCTCCATCATCCCTGAGTCCTCCACCTCCATGCCCGGACCCCCAGCTTTCATCATCCCTGAGTCCTCCACCCCCTATGCCCGCCCCCCCGCCTCCATCATCCCTGAGTCCTCCACCTCCATGCCCGCCCCCCCCGCCTCCATCATCCCTGAGTCCTCCACCTCCATGCCCGCCCCCCCCGCCTCCATCATCCCTGAGTCCTCCACCTCCATGCCCGCCCCCCCCGCCTCCATCATCCCTGAGTCCTCCACCTCCATGCCCGCCCCCCCGCCTCCATCATCCCTGAGTCCTCCACCTCCATGCCCGGACCCCCAGCTTTCATCATCCCTGAGTCCTCCACCCCCTATGCCCGACCCCCCGCCTCCATCATCCCTGAGACCTCCACCCCATGCTCGGCGCCCCCCACCTGCACCCCGAGCCCCACCTGATGCGGTCGCTGGTCCCGCTGTAGCCCCAGCGACTCTCCACCTGCTGGAAGCGGTTGATGCTGCACTCCTTCCCACGCAGGCAGCAGCGGGGCCGGTCAATGAACTCCACTCGCGGCTTGGGGTTCACGGTGAAGTGCAGGAAGAGGCTGACCACCTCGCGGTCCACCAGGATGCCCGACTGTGCTGGGCCTGTGGTACAGTGAGGGCGTGGGGGCGGGCCCGGAAGGACACGCTCCTTCTCCCTAAGATGGCTGCGTCGGACTTTCAAGGTGCAGGGACCTGGGCAGCCCCTCCCCGGGGGACCAGCCATCAGCCACGGCCCCTGCTGCCTGGGCTTTTGGAGAGAGGTCCCAGGGCAGAGACCAGAGGCTGACAGATACGCTCACTCAGGGGCGATATCTCAGGGTCTGGCCCCGTCGTAGGGACCACCCGTGACTTCACTGTGGGAGGGGGGACTCCACTGCCTGTTCTCTCAGGGCCATTGGCTGGGAAGGGTCACTGCAGCTCCCCGATAGGCCTGTACCCCCCAGGCTGCAGCCCTGGCTTCTAGAAACAGCCTTGGGGGTTCCTCTCCATGTGGGGCCTAGGCGGCCACCTTCCAAAGCGCTTACGCCCCCAGGGGTGATGGCTAGCACACGCCAAGCAGGCTCCAAGAGCCAGGCTCTTAATCCCAGTGGGGAGAGGTGACAGGCAGAAGGGCCATGCATGGGATACGAAGGCGCTCCGGGCAGGGAGGGGTGGCTGGGGGGGCAGAACTGGGGCTCCACCATCCACCTCCAGGAGTGCCGGGACACGGTGAGCACCCTCTGCTCTGATGAGAGCAGCCCCGCCCACCTGAGACCTAATCACTCATCAGCCAAGGTGGGCTCAATTCTGCATCCCTCAGCTGCAAGTCAGCCCAACGCACAGTTTAATAACTGGCGAGAAACAGACCATTATGGGTTAAGTGAATTAGGAAGGCTGAGTATCAGAACTGAATAAACGATGTTAACCATTTTTTTTTTTTGAGACTGACTTTTGCTCTTGTTACCCAGGCTGGAGTGCAATGGCGTAATCTTGGCTCACTGCAACATCCATCTTCCGGGTTCAAGCAGTTCTTCTGCCTCAGCCTCCCGCGTAGCTTAGTTTACAGGCACCTGCCACCACGCCCAGCTAATTTTGTATTTTCAGGAGAGATGGGGTTTCACCCTGTTGGTCAGTCTGATCTCGAACTCCCGACCTCAAGTATTCCCCCCCCACCTTGGCCTCACAAAGTGCTGGGATTACATGTGAGAATGACCAAGCCTGGCCAACGATTTTTTTTTTTTTTTTTTTTGGAGACGGAGTTTCACTCTTGTTGCCCAGGCTGGAGTGCAGTGGCATGATCTCGGTTCACCACAACCTCCGCCTCCTGGGTTCAAGCGATTCTCCTGCCTGCCTCAGCCTCCCGAGTAGCTGAGATTACAGGTGCCCGCCACCACACCCGGCTGATCAACAATTGTATTCTTAAAAAGTGTATATCTGGCCAGGCTTGGTGGCCCACGCCCATAATCCTAGCACTTTGTGAGGCCAAGGTGGGAGGATGGCTGGAGCCCAGTTCATGAGCAGCCCGGGCAACATAACAAAACCCTGTCCCTACAAAAAATACAAATATAAGCCTTGTGTAGTGGTGGCACCTGTGATCCTAGCTACTCTGGAGTCTTAAGCAGGAGGATCACTTGAGCCCAGGAGGTCGAGGCTGCAGTGAGCTGTGACTGCACCACTGCACCCCAGCCTGGGCGACAGACTGAGACCCTGTTGCTAAGTCTGGCGACCTTCAGTCAAGCGAGAGCAGAGGCCGTGTGGACCTGGGGAAGGCCAGATGGCGAGTGTGCACCAGCCACAGGGATCTGTCCCAGCCCCTTATGGAACGTTCCAGGCCTGTTTTGCTCCAGAGCTGGATGGTGTCAGGCAGTGAGCAGCCACAAGAGGGCAGGAGGCATCATTAGGGCTGCCCCTCACGTCACCCTAGAGGCCAGGCCCTGCGGCAGGGGACCCCAAGGCCCACTCATGGGAGCACGACAGCTGCCCCGGCCATGTCAGAGCCTTCCTGGGCTTGTCGTGGACACTGGTACCTGCACCAGCAGGTAGCACAAGAGCCTGAGACAGGGACTCCCTTCCCTCCTGGGGAGATGCCACCAAAACATAGCTGGATGGACATGGGGGGCGGGGGTCTGGCAATGCGTACAGTGGGGACAGAGCAGCCAGGCCGGGGCTAACGGCCCTGTGGACGTGCCCTCACAAGCCAGGTTTCTTCCTATCTTTATACTCTAGGCATCTGCCAGGCTTTCTGCAGTGAACTTCGGGGCGCTATCCTCGGTACCCAGGTGCCCACCTGTGTGCCACTCCCCCCTCAAGCCAGCCCGAGCCCCTGAGCTCTGTTACCTGCAGCAAACTCCTCGATGGTCATGAGTGGGAAGCGGATGAGGCCCAGGGCCTTGCCCAGAACCTTCCGCCTATTTTCCGGTGTCACCTGCAGCTGCTGCCGCTGACACTCGGCCTCAGACCAGCGGACAACGGCATTGAACAGCCGCACCTCACGGATGCCCAGTGTGTCGCGCTCCAGGACGGCCACCAGCGTGTCTGCGGGGTGGAGGAAGGGGCTGTGTGAACATGACACCCTGCCCACCCTGCAGGAGGCAGTGAGACTAACGTGAGGACCAACAGTTAAAGCCGGGCTGGCAACTATGGCCCGTGGCCCAAACCTGGCCCTGTGCTTGTGTTTATAAATAAAGCTTTATCGACACATGACCATGCCCCTTCATTTTCCTAGGCTGTGGTTGCTTTTAGCCACAAGGACAGACTTGAGTAGCTTTGACAACAGCTGTTTAACAACAAAGTTAAAACCATGGGCCATCGGAGGACAAGACGGTCACCATCAGCTGGGATGGTGAGGTCTGGCCTGTGGCCTCCCGGCCAAGGCCCCAGACTCCCCTGGGGCTGTGCTGGACCCGAGCTCCTGACCCACTGCAAGTGGTGTGACCCCAGCTCACCGGTGCAGCTCCCCCAGGGAACCCCCAGGCCCAAAGCTCCCACTGTCGATCCCCAGACCCTCTTGCCAAGGCCCTGCTGGGAGTCCCACACCTGGGCCCCTGGACCCTTACCCAGGTCAATGTCGGTGAAGCCCTCCGCGGTGATGGCATCTGCGGTGTTTTTGTCAATGTTCTCCAGGCACAGGCTGGCCAGCTGTGGTTCATCGAAGAGTCGCGCCTGGCAAGAGACATCAATGGGGGCGTGGGGGGGACATCAGCACCCAGCCCTCGGCAAATCCCCAATGCGGAGCTGGCTCAAATGCAGCCCTGACCGCACGGGCCTTCCTGAGCGTGGCCAGGAGCCACCGGGGTCTCAGCCAGCAGGCCAGCCCTGCCGTGGGCCCAGAGACCCCCGCGTGACTGCTGAGTGGGGCGGGAGAGTTGGGGAGTTCCCTCTCAGAACCTCAGAGGCCAAGGAAGGAAGAAAAAGATGCTCAGGTCCCTGTCGGCAGGGCCTGCTGCTTTAGGCAAAAGGGGCACTGCAGCTGCACTTGGGGGGCAGCAGGGCCCAGGACCCCGAGTGGCAGGCAGAGGTGAGGCGGCCAGGGTCGACCCGGTGAAGCTTCCGGATCACAACACGCCCTTGGCCACCTGTGGTGGGAGGGCTGTGTCCCTGGCAGCTCCATCCCAAGACACACAGCAGACATGACTCCTGACAGGTGACAGAGCTGGACATCGCCTGTGCTCTCAGGGAAACTGAGGCTGTTAGTGGAAGGTGCTGGAAGGGCCTATGCCAGCAGGGACGCAGGCAGGCCTTTCTGCAGGCATTTCCCCCGAGGACACCTCTCAAGCGGGTTTGCAGTGGTTTTAGGAGCAGGGAGGCTGAGGCAGCCACAAGGTGAAGCTCAGGGCGTGAACTCCAGGCACCTCTCAGGTCAGGTAGAGGCCCCTCCAGCAAGGCGACCACAGATGACCCGGACAAGAAACCCCTCCCTCTGGGAGTCCAGGATCCTCTGCATCTGACCTGCCAGGTTGGAGAGGGAGAAGGTTCTGGGTCTTTTCCAGGATGCTGGACCCCTGAAGCCCATTGGAGGACCTAGTGCTGCTGTCCCCTCTGGCCGCCCTCCACCCCCGACCAGGAGCTCACAGCTCCCAAGCGGCCGTCCACCTGTCCTGGCCCCATGTCCTCTGAGCCTCCCTGGCCTGCAGGCCCTCCCCAGCTCCCACCCGTTGGGCTGCACAGAGCCCAACTGGGGTCCCCTGAGATCCCCGGCCCTGCTCTGTCTACCTGACATTTCCTTAGAGAGAGACGGAAAGTTCTCTCTTTTTTTTTGGTTTCTTTTTCTTTAGCCAGGCGTGGTGGTGGGGGCCTGTAATCCCAGCTACTCTGGAGGCTGAGGCAGGAGAATCGCTTGAACCCTGGAGGTGGAGGTTGCAGTGAGCTGAGATCATGCCATTGCACTCCAGCCTGGGCAACAAGAGAAACCCGTCTCAAAAAAAAAAATTATTTTACTTTTTTTGAGAGACAGGGTCTCACTCTGTCACTCAGGCTGGAGTGCAGTGGCGCCACCTCCACTCACCGCAGCCTCAACCTCCTGGGCTCAGGCAATCTTCCTGCTTTGGTGCCCCAGGTAGCTGAGATTACAGACACGCACCACCATGCTTGGCTAATTTATGAAAAAAAATTTTTTTTTTTTTTAGTAGAGATGGGGTTTTACCATGTTGGCCAGGCTGGTCTCAAACTCTTCGCCACTAGTGATCTGCCTGTCTCAGCCTCCCAAAGTGCTGGGATTACAGGCATGAACCACTATGCCCAGCCTGTATCTTTTTTCTATTTTTTGTAGAAATGGGGTCTCCCTACGTTGCCTAGTCTGGTCTAGAACTCCCGGCCTCAAGCAATCCTCCCTCCTCGGCCTCCCAAAGTGCTGGGGTTACAGGCATGAGCCACCGCACCCTGCCAATAACTTTTTAAAGTATCACAGAAAAGTCCAAGGCACATTTTTTTTTTTCAGGTGGAGTCTCGCTTTGTTGCCAGACTGGAGTGCAGTGGTGCAATCTCGGCTCACTACAACCTCCGCCTCCCAGGTTCAAGCGATTCTCCTGCCTCAGCCTCCCGAGTAGCTGGGATTACAGATGACCGCCACCACTCCTGGCTCCTTTTTGTATTTTTAGTAGAGACGGGATTTCGCCATGTTGGCGAGGCTGGTCTGGAACGCCTGACCTCAGGTGATCCGCCCGCCTCAGCCTGCTCCCAATGTGCCGGGATTACAGGCGTGAACCACAGCGCACGGCCCAAAACACATTTTACTACCAGGCAGGATCCTGCTGCCTCCAGGGCCCGCCCCGGCCCCGCCTCCAGCCCGGGCCCGCCCACACCCCGTCCCGCCTCCAGCCAGGCCTGGCCCCGGCCCCGCCCCGTGCCGGCCCCGCCCCGTGCCGGCCCCGCCCCGTGCCGGCCCCGCCCCGTGCCGGCCCCGCCCCGTGCCGGCCCCGCCCCGTGCCGGCCCCGCCCACCTGCGTGAGCAGCATGAAGGCGTTGTCGGCTCGCAGGTTCTTCTTCAGGAACTCCACGCAGTGGGCCTCCAGCGCTGGCACCGCGTACTTCTTGGCGGTGTATAGCGTGGTCATCACCGTCTCCGGGCCGATCTGCACCTCGTCCGAGTAGAGAAACCTGCAGAGCCAACGCGGGTGGCCGTGAGATGGAACCGCCATGCCCGCCCCCAGGGGAGGGCGTCAGAGGACCACTCAGACCGTTAGACCTGGCCGCCTGCCCTTGAGCCTGCAGGGCCCAAACGCCCCACATCAGGCTCCCCGAGGAACCTTCCAGAATTAGCCCTTGTCTGTTGCCCTCTGACCTAGGGACACGACTTGGCAAGGCAGTCACCCATGAAAACAAGAGGCTGGGCCGGGCGCGGTGGCTCAAGCCTGTAATCCCAGCACTTTGGGAGGCCGAGACGGGCGGATCACGAGGTCAAGAGATGGAGACCATCCTGGCGAACACGGTGAAACCCCGTCTCTACTAAAAAATACAAAAAAACTAGCCGGGCGAGGTGGCGGGCGCCTGTAGTCCCAGCTACTCGGGAGGCTGAGGCAGGAGAATGGCGTAAACCCGGGAGGCGGAGCTTGCAGTGAGCTGAGATCCGGCCACTGCACTCCAGCCTGGGCAACAGAGCCAGACTCCATCTCAAAAAAAAAAAAAAAAAGAAAAGAAAACAAGAGGCTGAACCCATCCACACAGCACACACCCGAAGTGTCTACACAGCCTGTCTCATTCTTCCTGGGATGCCCCAGGAGAGGGCACTGGGAGCTGGGTGTCTCCTCCTTGGGCGCCTTTTCCATGAGGAACTCTTGATTCCCCACCTCAGGCCCCACCGAAAACCTCGACCACTTCTGGGTGGGTCACAGAACCCAACACGCTAATTAGGCTCATGGATAATCATGGACGACATTACTGTATGACAGCGAGGGGTCCACACCACACTGAACACGATGCCAGCCAGTGGCCCACACTGAATACAGATCAGAAGTTGGGCCGATCAAAAATAGAAGCAAAGGCCGGGCCTGGTGGCTCACACCAGTAATCCCCACCCTTTGGGAGGCTGAGACAGGCAGATCACCTGAGGTCAAGAAGTTCCAGACCAGCCTGGCCAACATGGTGAAACCCCGTCTCTACTAAAAATACAAAAATTAGCTGGGCATGGTGGTGGGCACCTGTAATCCCAGCTACTCAGGAGGCTGAGGCAAGAGAATCGCTTGAACCTGGGAGGCAGAGGTTGCAGTGAGCTGAGATTGCACCACTGCACTCCAGCCTGGAGACAGAGCAAGACTCCGTCTCAAAAAAAAAAAAAAAAAAAAAAAAAAAAAAAAAAAAAAGCAGCACATGGCCAGGTGCAGTGGCTCACGCCTGTAATCCCAACACTTTGAGATGCCAAGGCAGGTGGATCACTTGAGGCCAGGATTTAGAGACTAGCCTAGCCTGGTCAACACGGTAAAACCCCCTCCCTACGAAAAATACAAAAATTAGCCAGGCGTGGTGGCACACACCTGTAATCTCAGCTACTCGGGAGGCTGAGGCACAAGAATCGCTTGAACCCAGGAGGCGGAGGTTGCAGTGAGCCAAGATCGAGTCACTGTACTCCAGCCTGGGAGACAGAGGGAGACTCCATCTCAAAAAAAAAAAGAAAGAAAAGAAAGAACTTGTCTCCAGCCTGGAGCAGTGGCTCACATCTGTATTCCCAGCACTTTGGGAGGCAGAGGTGAGAGGATTGCCTGAGGCCAGGAGTTGCCTGAACCAGTGTGGGCATAGGGAGATCTTATCTCTAAACATTTTTTTTTTCAGCTGGGCACAGTGGCTCACGCCTGTAATCTCAGCCCTTTGAGAGGCTGAGGCGGGTGGATCATGAGATCAGGAGATCGAGACCATCCTGGCCAACATGATGAAACCCCGTCTCTACTAAAAATACAAAAATTAGCCAGGCATGGTGGCACATGCCTGTAGTCCCAGCTATTCAGGAGGCTGATGCAGGAGAATCACTTGAACCCGGGAGGCAGAGGTTGCAGTAAGCCAGGATCAAGCCACTGCACTCCAGCCATGGTGGCAGAGTGCTACTCCAAATTAAAAAAAAAAAAATTTTTTTTCTCAGGTGGATCACCTGAGGCCAGGAGTTTGAGACCAGCCTGGCCAACATAGAGAAACGCTGTCTCTACTGAAAACACAAAAATGAGCTGGGTGTGGTGGTGAACGCCTGTAATCCTAGGTACTTAGGAGGCTGAGGCAGGAGAATCACTTGAACCAGGAAGGCGGAGGTCGCAGTGAGCTGAGATCACACCACTGCACTCCAGCCTGGGCAACAGAGCGAGATTCTATCTCAAAAAAAAAAAAAAAAAAGGGAAAAAAAGGTGCCTCTGGAACCCCTCACTGCACAGGAACACAGTTCTAGAAATCTCCACCAAGCCAGGGCCTCTGAGGTGGTGTCAGACAGCGTCTACGTTCTCTGAGGTCCCCCTCCCCGCACCCGGCTCCCCAGCAGGAAGCATCCGGAAGCGTTACTTGAGCAGTGCTAGGAAGGCAGCGGGTTCCACGTCGGGCAGCTCAATCTCTGTGGACGTTGTGGCCATTCCCCCGTTGAACATGGCATCAAAGACGGCGCTGCCCACAGCCAGCACGAACCTGGCACGGGAGAGAGGAGGCCCTGGTTAACCCCATGGCCGCCACCCCATGGCAGGGAGGGCCTGCCCGGTATCCTGGGTGACCACCCCACCAGGGCTCCCCGCCAGCCCCCAGCAGGCATGTGCCAGGCCCCCTGATGGCAGAGGCTTCTGGAAGGGGCCTGGGACAGCAGGAGGGTGATGCAGATGGATCCACGGCAAGGACAGACAGAGCTGGGACCATGCCCTGGACCACACAGGGCCTCACACTCTGCCAGCCCTCACCATCCTCTTTCCTTCCAGGCGTCAGGCACGCACTCATTCACGCATTCCCACATGCATGCATGCATTCATTCCCAGATGCGTTCATTCACTCGCTCATTCATTCACATGTGCATTCACTCGCTCATACACATACACTCTCTCATTCATCCACACATGCATTCATTCCCAGATGCGTTCATTCACTCGCTCATTCATTCACATGTGCATTCATTAACTCATTCATTTCCATGTGCATTCACTCACTCATACACATACACTCTCTCATTCATCCACACATGCATTCATTGACCCACTGATTCATTCCCATGGGCGTGCATTCACACGCTCATTTATGACCCGCATTCATTCATTCACTTTCTCATTCATCACACTCATTCGCTCACTGGTTCATCCAACACGTGAATTTACTCACTCATTCACCCATTGACACACACGTTCATTCATTCCCACATGCACTCATCCACTTATTCAGCCTCATTATTCACTCACTGATTCACACACTCATCTACTCTCTATCACTTTCCCGCTCACGCATTCTCTCATCAGCACACACTTTCCCAGGGAGTCAGCTACAGGCACAGGGCCTGGCCTGAGGGAGACAGACAAGGACCAAGTGGCCGAACAGCCCCCACTGAGTGAGGGAAGAGAGGGGAGCGTGGTCCTGTTCGGAACACAAGGCCCAGGGAAGCCTTGTGGGGTCATCTGAGCCACCACGCCGGTGGGGAAGGGCATCAAGGCCCAGGGAACAGCAGGAGCATGGGAGGAGCGTTAGGAGGCACCAGGGGCAGCCCCAGCTGGGAAAGCAGTGGCTGTGAGGACGCTGTGGGTTCTGCCCCGTGTGGAGCACAGGCTCCCTATGGGACCCACTCAGTGGCTCAGATCCTCCGTATCGCAACAGGCAGGAGGGTGCAGTGGGCACAGGAAGGCTGCTGGTGCCTCTCGAGCCTCCGCAAGAGCCGGCTATGAAGCCGCGTTTGGCCAGGTCTGTATGGGGCGCGGGGGACTCCATGGCTCCCAGGCTCAGGACGCCACTCTATGCTGTCCATGTACGGTCCCCAGTGCCTGCCGCTATGATGGCCTCCCAGGGGGCTGAGACCACACACAGCATAGGGGGTCCCGGACACTCAGCAGGTGCACAGACACTCGCGGGGCGGGTTCATAGATGCTCGCGAAGTCGCGCGGCGGTGCACCTGCCCCAGGACGTGGCGGTCCCTGCGTCACCTCTTCCCCACCTGTCCCCTTCCACGGCTCCCACCACAGCAAACGCTGGCTCTGAACAGCCTCTCCCCGCCCGGAAAGCTCCGGAGCTGCAGGTGGTTCCGCCCGGATGGGACCTGCTTCTCACTCCTGCACGGCTCTACCTCCAGGCCCCGCTGGGCGACCTCCACACAGCTCCGGGGAAAGCCCCCGCTTTCCGGGGAGAAGCTCCTCGCTCTCCTCCCACCACACGCGCCGCCCCCGCAGGCCCTCAGCCCATCCAGTCCAGCCCAGCGCTTGACTGCGCCGGAGAGTCGGGTCAGAAACCAAGGCAGTGACTTCCACACGGACCCCGACCACAGCGTCCACATCCGCCCGGAAACTCGGAATGCGACGCCCCGTGGAAATGGGCCCGTGCTAACACCATGAGTCAGGACGAAGGTGCCGGGGAACGTGGGCCCTAACCAGTGGCTGGTGTCCTTGGAAGGTGGAGACACGGGCCGGGCACGGTGGCCCAGGCCTGTCATCCCAGCATGTGGGAGGCCAAGGCAGGAGCATCGCTTGAGCCCAGGAGTTTGAGACCAGCCTGGGCAACACAGTGAGACCCCATCTCTACAAAAACACTGAAAATTAGCCAGGTGGCTGGGCGCGGTGGCTCAAGCCTGTAATCCCAGCACTTTGGGAGGCCCAGACGGGTGGATCACGAGGTCAAGAGATCGAGACCATCCTGGCTAACACGGTGGAACCCCATCTCTACTAAAAAAATACCAAAAAAACTAGCTGGGCGAGGTGGCGGGCGCCTGTAGTCCCAGCTACTCGGGAGGCTGAGGCAGGAGAATGGCGTGAACCTAGGAGGCGGAGCTTGCAGTGAGCTGACATCCGGCCACTGCACTCCAGCCTGGGCGACAGAGCGAGACTCCGTCTCAAAAAAAAAAAAAAGAAAAGAAAAAGAAAATTAGCCAGGCATGGTGGTGAGCGACTGCAATCCTAGCTACTCAGGAGGCTGAGGCAGGAGGACTGCTTGAGGCCAGGACGTCAAGACTTCAGAGAGCCAGGATTGTGCCACCGCACTCCAGCCTGGGTGACAGAACAAGACCCTGTCTCAAAAAAAAAAAAAAAAAAAAAAAAAAAAAAAGGGCCAGGGGCAGTGGCTTATGCCTGTTATCCCACCACTTTGGGAGGCCAAGGCAGATCACCTGGGGTCAGGAGTTTGAGACTAGCCTGGCCAACATGGTGAAACCCCATCTCTACTAAAAATACAAAAATTAGCCGGGCATGGTGGCGGGCGCCTGTAATCCCAGCTACTCAGGAAGCTGAGGCAGGAGAATCGCTTCAACCTGGGAGTCAGAGGTTGCAGTAAGCTGAGATTGCGCCATTGCACTCCTGCTTGGGTGACAGACCAAGACTCCGTCTCAAAAAAAAAAAAAAAAAAGAAACAGAGTGGGTGTCTGCATGGAGACAGACACAGCGACTGGAGTGATGCGGCTATAGGCCAAGGACATCTGGAGCCCCCAGAAGCTGGGTGGGGCAAGAGGATCCTCCCTTGAGCCTCCAGAGGGAGCACTGCCCTGGGATGCCTTGATCCATGATCCTGGGCTCCAGGACTGGCAGAGGATGAACCCACTGAGTTTGACCCCCAGTGTGTGGGCATTGGGACTCCCACCTGCCCGTCTGCCCTCCTGGCTGCATCCTCAGCGGCCCAGGCCTCAGGGCCCTGCGCCACCATCACCCACAGCCGGTGACCCAGGACAAACGCTTCCCTCCCACATGATGTTCCAGAAATAGAGTACCTGTGCGTGGGACTTCTCTTTCTTGATTTAAAAATGCATCTTGGTCTCCTGTGGGGAAAACCTTTGAGGAGGGTTCAAAAGCAGAAAGCAGGAGGCACTAAAGTGGGCCCAGCATGCACAGATGGGAATCAGGGAGCCCCCCTGACATGGGCGGGTCCCCAGGCAGCTCTGCTGGTCTCTGAGGCAGAGGCTTCTCCAACACCGAGCCCCTCCCTGGAGACACCCCCATGGGCCTTCCAACCCCCGGGCACCGCAACTGCCTCCTCTGCCCACCGTGAGCACCCAGACCCACTCCTGGCCCAGTCGGCCCCATGTCATGTGTCTGTAACCCCTTCCCCTTTCAAACAAATCGAGAACACATGGCCACACAAAAACACGTCCACAATTGCTCACAGCAGCATGATTCCCAGCTCCGAGCAGGGGAAACAACCAGTGTCCATCGACAGACACGGCGCAGCCACCCACACGCTGGAACACGACCCATCCACAAACAGAAACGAGGCTCTGATGCAGGACCTGACACAGATGCACCTTGAGAATGTCACGCTCTATGAGAGACGCCAGGCAGAGAAGGACAAATCCTTGTGATCCACTCCTAGGAGGTGCCCAGAGTCCTCAGATTCAGAGAGACAGAACGTAGGATGGGGGACGGGCGTGGTGGCTCATGCTTGTCATCCCAGCACTTTGGGAGGCTGAGATGCGCAGATCACCTAAGATCAGGAGTTCGAGACCAGCCTGGCCAACATGGTGAAACCCCATTTCTACTAAAAATACAAAAATTAGCCAGGGCCAGGCGCGGTGGCTCACACCTGTAATCCTAGCACTTTGGGAGGCCAAGGCAGGCAGATCACGAGGTCAGGAGATCGAGACCATCCTGGCTAACACGGTGAAATCCTGTGTCTAATAAAAATACACAAAATCAGCCGAGTGTAGTGATGGGTGCCTGTAGTCCCAGCTACTCAGGAGGCTGAGGCAGGAGAATGGCGTGAACTTGGGAGGTGGAGCTTGCAGTGAGCCAAGATCGCGCCACTGCACTCCATCCTGGGCGACAGAGTGAGACTCCGTCTCAAAAAAAAAAAAAAAAAGAAAAAAATTAGCCGGGTGTGGTGGTGGATACCTGTAGTCCCAGCTACTCAGGAGGCTGAGGCAGGAGAATCACTTAGAACCCAGGAGGTGCCAGGCACGGTGGCTCATGCCTGTAATCCCAGCACTTTGGGAGGCCAGGGCAGGTGGCTCACAAGGTCAGGAGATCGAGACCATCCTGGCTAATATGGTGAAACCCCATCTTTACTAAAAATCAAAAACTTAGCCGGGTGTGGTGGCACCCATAATCCCAGATACTCAGGAGTCTGAGGCAGAATAGCTTGAACCGTGGAGGCAGAGGCTGCAGTGAGCTGAGATCGTGCCACTGCACTGCAGCCTGGGCTACAAGAGAGAGACTCCGTCTCAAAAAAAAAAAAAAAAAAAAAACAAACCCAGGAGGCAGAGGTGGCAGTGAGCCGAGACCTGCACTCAAGCCTGGACAGCAAGAGTGCAACTCCATCTCAAAAAGAAAAGAAAACAGGTTAAAGACCGAAAGAACTGCATGGCGCACAAAGGGCCAATGATTCCGTGATTTAATCTACGCAATGGAACCTCCATGAAGAGCCCTAAACCACAGAGCTCAGAGCTTCCAAGCTGGTGATTTTGTCCACATGCCATGAGGGTGGCCACCCCGAGCCCACAGGACACAGGTGTGGGTGCTGATACCCTCTGGACCTGTGAACCTCTTCATCTGGCTGCAGGATGTCCTTGTTGTTTTTGTTTTTGTTTTTTTTGAGACGGAGTCTCGCTCTGCCGCCCAGGCTGGAGTGCAGTGGCCGGATCTCAGCTCACTACAAGCTCCATCTCCTGGGTTCACGCCATTCTCCTGCCTCAGCCTCCCGAGTAACTAGGACTACAGGCGCCCGCCACCACGCCCGGCTAATTTTTTGTATTTTTAGTAGAGATGGGGTTTCACTGTGTTAGCCAGGATGGTCTCGATCTCCTGACCTCATGATCCGCCCATCTCGGCCTCCCAAAGTGCTGGGATTACAGGCTTGAGCCACGGCGCCCGGCCAGTTTTTATTTTTTTTAGACAGAGTCTCCCTCCATCGCTCAGGCTGGAGTGCCGTGGCGTGATCTTGGCTCACTGCAACCTCCGCGTCCCGAGTTCCAGTGAGTCTCCTGCATCAGCCTCTTGAGTAGCTGGGATTACAGGTGCCCGCCATCCCGCCTGGCTAATTTTTGTATTTTTAGTAGAGACTGGATTTCACCATGTTGGCCAGGCTGGTCTCGAACTCCTGACCTAGTAATCCACCCTCCTCAGCCTACCAAAGTGCTGGGATTACAGGCATGAGCCACCGCACCTGGCCATTTATTTATTTGTTTATTAATTATTATTATTATTTTTGAGATGGAGTCTCCCTCTGTCACCCAGGCTGGAGTACAGTGGCGTGATCTCGACTCACTGTAACCTCCACCTCCCGAGTTCCCGTGAGTCTCCTGCATCAGCCTCCTGAGTAGCTGGGATTCCAGGCACCTGCCACCCCACCTGGCTAATTTTTATACTTTTAGTAGAGACAGGGTTTCACCACGTTGGCCAGGATGGTCTCGAACTCCTGACGTCAGATGATCCGCCTGCCTCTGCCTCCCAAAGTGCTGGGATTACAGGTGTGAGCCACCGCTCCTGGAAGAAATGTCCTTTATTATCTTTATTTCATTTTTATTTTTAGTTTTGACAGATGTGGTCTCACTCTGTCACCCAGGCTGGAATGCAGTGGCACGATCATAGCTCACTGCAGCCTCAACCTCCCAGGCTCAAGCAATTCTCCCACCTCAGCCTCCCAGTAGCTGGGAGCACACACACAAGCCACAAAGCCCAGCTAATTGTTAACTGTTTTATACAGACAGGGACTCGCTATGTTGCCCAGGTTGGCCTCAAAATGCCTGGGCTCAAGCGATCCTCCCAGTTCAGCTGCCCAAAGCGCTGCGATTATGGGCAAACTGGTAACTCTATTTCTCGAAGTTCTGTGAGCTATTATGGCTCATTATCAAGCTCAAGGACAGAGTTGTGGGACTCCTGATTTTAGTCAGGGAGAAGCGTGGGTCACCTGGGGACCCGACCCTGCAACAGGCATCTGACGTGGGTGGCATGGGGCTCAGCTGAGCACCTGTGGGGTCTGTGCCCACTCTGGGTGGTGAGTGTGAGGGATCGTCTCAATTTAAGTAGGATGCCCAGTTTGTGTCCACAAGAATGAAGAAATCATGTGCTGTGGAAAATCCACACACTTGGTGCCAGAAGCACCGTGAGGAGTAAAAACAGATTTTCCTTTACACCTAAAGAGAAACCATGAGAGCCAAGGCGGGGCGTGGTGGCTCACGCCTGTAATCCCAGCACTTTGGGAGGCCAAAGCAGGCGAATCACGAGGTCAGGAGATCGAGACCATCCTGGCTAACATGGTGAAACCCCGTCTCTACTAAAAATACAACAAATTAGCCAGGCATGGTGGCGGGTGCCTGTAGTCCCAGCTACTCGGGAGGCTGAGACAGGAGAATGGCGTGAACCCGGGAGGTGGAGGTGGCAGTGAGCCGAGATTGCACCACTGAACTCTAGCCTGGGCAACAGAGCGAGACTCCATCTCAAAAAAAAAGAGAAACTATGAAACCACGAGAGCCGAAGTGGCTACATCAACATCAGAAGAAAGACACCACTTTGTTTGGGAGACCAAGACAGGAAGATAGCTTGAGCCCAGAGCTGGAGACCAGACTGGCCCATGCAGCAAGACTCCGCCTTGCCTTTTTTTCTACAAAAAGTTTAAAAATTAGCCACACATAGGCCGGGTGCAGGAGCTCACCCCTATAATCCCAGCACTTTGGGAGGCTGAGGGAGGCAGATCACAAGGTCAGGAGTTCAAGACCAGCCTGGCCAACATAGTGAAACCCCATCTCTACTAAAAAAAAATGCAAAAATTAGCCAGGCACAGTGCTGCGTGCCTGTAGTCCCAGCTACTCAGGAGGCTGAGGCAGGAGAATAGCTTGAACCCGGGAGGTGGAGGTTGCAGTGAGCCGAGATCACGCCACTGCACTCCAGCCTGGGCGACAGGGCAAGACTCTGTCTCGGAAAAAAAAAAAGGTTAGGCGCAGTGGTTCACACCTGTAATCCCAGTACTTTGGGAGGCCAAGGTGGACGATCACATGAGGTTGGGAGTTCAAGACCAGCCTGACCAACACGGAGAAATCCCATCTCTACTAAAAATACAAAGTTAGCCAGGTGTGGTGATGCATGCCTGTAATCCCAGCTACTCGGGAGGCTGAGGCAGGAGAAGTGCTTGAACCTGGGAGGCGGAGGTTGTGGTGAGCCGAGATCCCACCACTGCACTCCAGCCTGGGCAACAAGAGCAAAACTCCATCAAAAAAAAAAAAAAGGAAAGAGAGAGAGAGAGAAAGAAAGAAAGAAAAGAAAAAGAAAGAAAGAAAGAAGAGAAAAAGAAAGAGAGGAAGAAAGGAAGAAAGAAAGAAAAGAAAAGAGAAAGAAAGAAAGGAAGGGAGGGAGGGAGGGAAATAAAAGAAAGAAAGAAAAGAGAGAGAGAAACAGAGAGACGAATCTCTGGACCCCAAAATCACTGAGCCAAAGGGAAAAATCAAGCTGGGAACTGCTTAGGGCAAACCGGCCTCCTGTTCTATTCCTTACAATGACAGTCAGCAAGATGAAAAGGCTACATACCTCCCTCCCAATCTGTCCACAAGCAAATTCCGTGTGGACAAGGGACAGAGAGAACTCAGCCATCCCTCTGCTCAGAGAGAAATGCATCACTGCCTTTGAAAAGGCTCATCAGAAACTCAAAACGACACAATGGTCCGTCTCTCACCTATGACCGGAAGCCCCCGCCCCGTTAAGATTTCCCCCCTTTCTGGACCGAACCAATGTGCATCTTACATATACTGACTGATGTCTCATGTCCCCCTAACACGTTTAAAAGCAACCTGTGCCCCAACCACCTTGGGAACATACCGTCAGGACCTCCTGAGGCTGTCACGGGCACGCGTCCTTCATGTTGGCAAAAGGAACTTTTTTTTTTTTTTCTTTGGAGACAGAGTTTCCGCTCTTGTTGCCCAGGCTGGAGTGCAGTGGTGCGATCTCGGGTCACCACAAAATCTGCCTCCCGGGTTCAAGCAATTCTCCCGCCTCAGCCTCCCGAGTAGCTGGGAATACAGCCATGTGCCACCACGCCTGGCTAATTTTGTATTTTTAGTAGAGACGGGGTTTCTCTTCAGGCTCGTCTCAAACTCCTGACCTCAGGTGATCCGCCTGCCTCGGCCTCCCAAAGTGCTGAGAATACAGGCGTGAGCCACCGTGCCCAGCCAGGCAAAATAAACTTTCTAAATTGACTTTGGACCTGTCTCAAATATTTAGGGTTCACGTAACAAACCTTCACATATACCCCCTGAATCTAAAATAAAATAAGGCCAGGAGTCGTGACTCATGCCTGTAATCCCAGCACTTTGGGAGACTGAGGCAGGAGGATTACTTGAGCCCAGGAGTTTGAGACGAGCCTCAGCAAAATAGAAAGACCCCATCTCTACAAAAAAAAAGTTCAAGTGATTCTCCTGCCTCAGCCACCCGAGCAGCTGGGATTACAGGCGTGCACCACCACACCTGGTTATTTTTTGTATTTTTAGTAGAGATAGGGTCTTGTCATGTTGCCTAAGCTAGTCTTGAACTCCTGACCTCAAGTGATCCACCCGCCTTGGCCTCCCAAAGTGCTGGGATTACAGGCGTGAGCCACTGTGCCCTGCCTAAAGGAATTCTTTTGACTGTCAAATTCCATCGGATATGTGGGCCGCGGTTGGTTTATGCACTCACCGGCTGATCGGCGGGTTTTCCGGTTTTGAGCTACTGTGAATCGTGCCACCCTGAGCACTCATGCACGAGGCTGTGTGAGGTCCTAGATTCCCTTTCTCTTGCATAAATGCCTCGGAGTGGAATGACCCTGACGTTTAACATTTTCTTTTTTGAGACGGGGTCTCACTCTGTCACCCAGGCTGGACTGCAGTGGTGTGATCACAGCTCACTGCAGGCTTGACTTCCTGGGCTCAAGAGATCCTCCTACTTCAGCCTCCTGAGTACCTGAGACTGGGGCGTGCACCACCATGCCTGGCTAATTTTTAAAATTATTATTATTATTATTTTTAGATGGAGTCTTGCTCTGTCGCCCAGGCTGGAGTGCGGTGGTGTGATGTTGGCTCACTGCAAGCTCCACCTCCTGGGTTCACGCCATTCTCCTGCCTCAGCCTCCCATGTAGCTGGGACTACAGGTGCCTGTCACCACACCTGGCTAACTTTTTGTATTTTTTTAGTAGAGATGGGGTTTCACCATGTTAGCCAGGATGGTCTTGATCTCCTGACCTCGTGATCTGCCCGTCTCGGCCTCCCAAAGTGCTGGGATTACAGGTGTGAGCCACTGTGCCCAGCCCTTAAAATTATTTTTTAGCCAGGTGCAGTGGCTCACGCCTGTAATCCCAGCACTTTGGCAGGCTGAGGCAGGCAGATCACCTGAGGTCAGGAATTCGAGACCAGCCTGACCAATATAATGAAAGCCCGTCTCTACTAAAAATACCAAACTTGGTCGGGCGCAGTGGCTCACGCCTGTAATCCCAGTGCTTTGGGAGGCCGAGTTGGGAGGATCACCTGAACACACAAGTTCAAGACCAGCCTGGGCAACATAGCAAGACCCCATCTCTACTAAACATTAAAAAATTAGCTGAGCATGGTGGTGCATGCCTGTAGTCCCAGCTACTTGGGAGGCTAAGGTGGGAGGACTGCTTGAGTCCAGGAGCTGGAGGATGCAGTGAGCTATGATCGAGTCATTGCACTCCAGTGTGGGTGACAGAGAGAGACCCTGTCTCTAAAAAAAAAAATTTTTTTAATTTAAAGGCTGGGCACGGTGGCTCATGCCTGTAATCCTAGCACTTTGGGAGGCTGAGGCAGGTGGATCACAAGGTCAGGAGATCAAGACCATCCTGGCTAACACGGTGAAACACTGTCTCTACTAAAAATACAAAAAAATTAGCTGGGCGTGGTGGTGGGTGCCTGTAGTCCCAGGTACTCGGGAGTTTGAGGCAGGAGAATGGCGTGAACCCGGGAGGCGGAGCTTGCAGTGAGCCAAGATCGTGCCACTGCACTCCAGCCTGGGCGACAGAGCGAGACTCCATCTCAAAAAAAAAAAAAATTTTTTTTTTAAATCTAAGAGTCCAAGGGGTCAATACTAGCCATACATGGCTATTTAAATCTAAATCCAAATTCAGCTGAATTCAGTATTCAACTCCTGGGTCACGCTGTCCACATCTGTAGTCCTTACTGGCCACGAGTGTCTAGTATTGGACAGCTCAGATCCAAACCATTCCGTTACTACAGGATACTGTACTGCAGAGCACAAGACCACAGAACCCACTGAGAAACTGTGAAACCTAACAAGGCTTCAGGAAGAAATAGTTCAAACCAGATAAAAGTAAACATGCCAGGTACTCGGGAGGCTGAGGCAGGAGAATGGCGTGAACCCGGGAGGCGGAGCTTGTAGTGAGCTGAGATCGCGCCACTGCACACCAGCCTGGCGACAGAGCGAGACTCCGTCTCAAAAAAACAAACAAAAAAAAAGTAAAAATCTACAGCTTTCAGGCTGGGCGCAGTGGCTCATACCTGACATCCCAGCACTTTGGGAGACTGAGGTGTGTAGATCACGAGGTCAGGAGTTCGAGACCAGCTTGGCCAACATAGTGAAACCCCATCTCTACTAAAAATACAAAAAAATCAGCCTAGTATGCCGGCGGGCACCTGTAATCCCAGCTACTCAGGAGGCTGAAGCAAAAGAATCTCTGGAACCCAGGAGCCGGAGGTTACAGTGAGCCAAGATCGCACCACTGAGCTGTAAAACAACTAAATCAAAACCTTAACATGTAATTTATGTCTTTAGAAAGACCAATCTCTTTGATAAATTCCTTTATCACTTGACGAACTGATTCTCAAGACCATCAGGCACCATCAGGCCAGGGGCTGGTAAACTATGTCCCTTAGAGTGAATCTGACCCACCATTTGTTTTTTGTAAATAAAGCTTTTTTTTGGTTCTGTTTTTGAGACAGAGTTTTCACTCTTGTTAACCAGGCTGGAGTGCACTGGCATTATCTCAGGTCACTATAACCTCCTCCTCCCAGATTCAAGCAATTCTCCTGCCTCAGCCTCCTGAGTAGCTGGGATTACAAGTGCCCACCACCACGCCCAGCTAATTTTTTTATTTTTTATTTTTTTGAGACACAGTCTCACTCTATCACCCAGGCTGGAGTGCAGTGGCGCGATCTCAGCTCGCTGCAACCTCTGCTGCCCAGGTTCAAGCAATTCTCCTGCCTCAGCCTCCCACATAGCTGGGATTACAGGCGCCCGCCACCACGCCTGGCTAATTTTTGTATTTTTTGTAGAGACGGGGTTTTATCATCTTGGCCAGGCTGGTCTTGAACTCCTGACCTCATGATCCACCTGCCTCGGCCTCCCAAAGTGCTGGGATTACAGGCGTGAGCCACCGTGCCTGGCCAATTTTTGTATTTTTAGTAGAGATGGGGTATCACCATGTTGGCCAGGCTGGTCTGGAACTCCTGACCTGAGGTGATCCTCCCACCTCGGCCTCCCAAAATGCCAGGATTACAGGTGTGAGCCACCGTGCCGGGCCAATAAAGTTCTATTCGAATACAGCTATTCTTGCTCATTTACATGTTGTTGATTTATGGTTTTCTGTCCTGTAGAATTAAGTAGTTGCAACTGAAACAGTGTCGCCTGCCAGAAATATTTACTCTCTGACCCCTCACGTGAACTCGCCGGCACCTGGGTCTTTTACCTGTTTTGGTTTTGTTTTACATTGGCAAGGTCTCACTATGGTGCCCACACTGGTAGCAAACTCTTGGCTTCAAAAGATCTTCCCACCTCAGGCTGGGCGCGGTGGCTCACACCTGTAATCCCAGTACTTTGGGAGGCCAAGGATAGCCTGAGGTCAGGAGTTCGACACCAGCCCCGCCAACATGGCGAGACCCCGTCTCTAAAAATACAAAAATTAGCCGGCGTGGTGGCGGGCGCCTGTAATCCCAGCTACTCGGGAGGCTGAGGCAGGAGAACTGCTGGAACCCGGGAGGCGGAGCTTTGCAGTGAGCCGAGATCACATCACTGCACTCCAGCCTGGGCGACACAGTGAGACTCCGTCTCAAAAAATAGTAACAGGCCGGGCGCGGTGGCTCAAGCCTGTAATCCTAGCACTTTGGGAGGCCGAGACGGGCGGATCACGAGGTCAGGAGATCGAGACCATCCTAACACGGTGAAACCCCGTCTCTACTAAAAATACAAAAAAAAAATTAGCCGGGCGAGGTGGTGGGCGCCTGTAGTCCCAGCTACTCGGGAGGCTGAAGCAGGAGAATGGCGTGAACCCGGGAGGCGGAGCTTGCAGTGAGCCGAGATCCGACCACTGCACTCCAGCCCGGGCGACACAGCGAGACTCTGTCTCAAAAAATAATAATAATAATAATAAAACACAGAATATAAGTTTCACAAGGAAGGAGATGTTCTTCTGTCACATTCACCTCCTGTAGCCAGCATTGTATTTCAATGAGTATCTGTAGGGTGGACAGATGGTTGGATGTGGGTGACTGATTCTAGAAGAGTAAATGTGTCAGACCAGCTGAGAAAGTCTATTTTTTTTTTTGAGAAGGAGTTTTACTCTTGTTGCCCAGGCTGGAGTGCAATGGCGCGATCTCAGCTCACCACAACCTCTGCTTCCCAGGTTCAAATGATTCTCCTGCCTCAGCCTCCCGAGTAGCTGGGATGCCAGGCGCCCGCCACCATGCCTGGCTAATTTTGTATTTTTAGTAGAGACAGGGTTTTACCATATTGGCCGGGCTGGTCTCAAACTCCTGACCTCAGGTGATCCGTACCCAGTAATTTTTTTTTTTTTTTTTTTTAGGTGGAGTCTTGCTCTCTTGCCCAGGCTAGAGTGCAGTGGTGCGATCTCAGCTCACCATAACCTCCGCCTCCCAGGTTTAAGCGATTCTCCTGCCTCAGTCTCCCAAGTAGCAGGCGCACACCACCATGCCTGGGTAATTTTTGTATTTTTAGTACAGACAGAGTTTCACTGTGTTGGCCAAGCTGGTCTCGAACTCCTGACCTCAGGTGATCCACCCGCCTCAGCCTCCCAAAGTGCTGGGATTACAGGCGTGAGCCACTGTGCCCGGATTTATTTTATTTTATTTTATTTTTAGAGACAGAGTCTCACTCTATTGCCCAGGCTGGAGTGCAGTGGTGGGATCATGGCTCACTGCAGCAGCGACCTCCCAGGCTAAGGTGATGCTCCTACCTGAGCCTCCTAAGTAGCAGGGACCACAGGCGCACACCACCATGTTCAAGTAATGAGGTCTCACTCTATTGGCCAGGTTGGTCTTGAACTTCCGGGGTCAAGTGATGCTGTCACCTCAGCCTCCCAAAGTGCTGGGATGACAGATGTGTGCCACGGCACTCAGCCTGAAAAGTTTTCACAAAGAATAAAGTTGGGAAGAATTTGGTGAGCAGTTCTCAAAACATCCTGTGAAGCAGCAATCATCAAACGTGTTACGGGAATAAGGATTCACAACGCAGTCAGTGAAACAGGAGACCCCAGAACACACTGTTCTACCTTTATTTTTCCAAGACAGAGTCTCGCTCTGTCGCCCAGGCTGGAGTGCAATGATGCAATCTTGGCTCACTGCAACCTCCACCTCCCGGGTTCAAATGATTCTCCTGCCTCAGCCTCCCCAGTAGCTGGGACTACAGGTGCCCACCACCACGCCCGGCTAATTTTTGTGTATGTGGTTTTTTTTTTTTTTCTTTTTTAAGACAGAGTCTTGCTCTGTCGCCCAGGCTGGAGGTTCAAGCCATTCTCCTGCCTCAGCCTCCCAAGTAGCTGGGATTACAGGTGCCCACCATCACGCCAGGCTAATTTTTTGTATTTTTAGTAGAGACAGGGTTTCACCATGTTGGCCAGGCTGGTCTCGAACTCCTGACCTCGTGATCTGCCTCACTCAGCCTCCCAACGTGCTGGGATAATAGGCGTGATCCACCGTGCCCAGCCAGACCGTCCTACTTCTAGACCTCGCCACATTGCTGACAGTTCCGTGATAGAGTGAATAAAGATATTTTAGGCTGGGTGCAGTGGCTCATGCCTGTAATCTCAGCACTTTGGGAGGCCAAGGTGGGTGGATCACCTGAGCTCAGGAGTTCACCACCAGCCTGGGCAACAAGACAGAAATACTGTTTCTACTAAAAATACAAAAATTAGCCAGGCGTAGTGGGACGCACCTATAATCCTAGCTACTCAGGAGGCTGCGACAGGAGAATCACTTGAGCCAGGGAGCTGAAGGCTACGGCACGCAGAGATCACACCACTGTATTCCAGCCTGGGCAACAGAGCAAGATTCTGTCACACACACACACACAAAAAAAAGGGGGGGAAGCCAGGTGCAGTGGCTCATGCTTCCACTCCCAGCACTTTGGGAGGCTGGGGTGGGTGGATCACTTAAGGTCAGGAGTTCGAGACCAGCCTGGCCAACAAGGCAAAACCCCGTCTCTACTAAAAATACAAAAATTGGCCGGGTGCAGTGGCTCACGCCTGTAATCTGAGCACTCTGGGAGGCCAAGGCAGGCGGATCACAAGGTCAGGGGATCGAGAACATCCTGGTTAACACGGTGAAACCCCATCTCTACTAAAAAAATACAAAAAATTAGCCGGGCGTGGTGGTGGGCACCTGTAGTCCCAGCTACTCAGGAGGCTGAGGCACCAGAATCACTTGAGTCCAGGAGGCATAGGTCACAGTGAACTGAGATCTCGCCACTGCACTCCAGCCTGGGCGACAGGGTGAGAGTCGATCTCAAAAAAAAAGAAAAAAAAGGTATTTTAGATACTAACTTCATGGGACCGGCCGATGTGTACATCTACCAAAGTGCAACCCTGGAGATCTTCAGTCCTCCCTTGGAGCCCCACGAGAGAATCAGATGTTTAACCCCCCCCCCCCAGATCATTCAATGCATAATGACTGCGTGCCTACTGTGTACCAGGCTCCAGCGCGGTGAGGTGGGACGGGTGCTCATCCAGGACCGGGGAACAGCCTAGAAGCCACGTGCAACCCTGGCCTCCTCCCCAGCACAAATGCCAACCCCTGTGCTATGGTCCCAGACACTGGGGCCACCGCCAAGGCCTGCTCCCAGCCTCCTCTCTGCCATGTCTCAGCTCACCCTGCACCCCAGCCAGGGACCAGGCCCAAGTCCAGGCCACCTGCTCTCCCCACAGCCGGCAAGGCCCCGGCCCCTCTCCGCTCATCATTAAACTCCAGGCTTTATTCCAGCACCCCCAGTTCTTCCCGACGTACCCCCACTGTTCTTTTTCAAGACGGAGTCTTGCCCTGTCACCCAGGCTGGAGTGCAGGGGCGCGATCTCGGCTCACTGCAATTTGTGCCTTCCAGATTCAAGCGATTCTCCTGCCTCAGCCTCCTAGTAGCTGGGATTACAGGTGGGCGCCACCACGCCCGGCTAATTTTTGTATTTTTAGTAGAGACAGGGTTTTGCCATGTTGGCCAGTCTGGTCTCGAACTCCTGACCTCAGGTGTCCACCTGCCTCGGCCTCCCAAAGTGCTGGCATTACAGGCGTGAGCCACTGCGCCCGGCCTCAACTGCTGTTTTCTATCTGCTGTGTGGCCTGTGGCTGTCAGCACTGCATCGGGTCCGTTTGTTCCCACAGCCCTGGGACAGACGTGTCTGAGTGACCCCATTTCACAGGCATGGAAACTGAGGCACAGGGCACTTGGGACGCACTGCTCTGCAGACCTCTCAGCCCTAGGTGCCGCAAACACATCCAAGCCAGTACTTGTCCCTCCTGAGCCTGTCCTGGCTTGTGATACTCCAGCCAGAAGTCTGGGGACCCCCGCTGCAGCCCCCCAAGCCCTCACCTGCCAAGCTGCCTCCTCTCCTGGCCACAGGAACTCGCTTCCTCCAAAGAGGACCTGCATCCTCTACCCCTCATTTCTGCCATCCCCACCAAGCCCCCGCCGCTGTCTCCCGCCTGGAGTCTGCAGCTGCTGCTCCCCAGCCTCACTCCTGGGCCCCTCCATGGCGCATTCCACCCTCAACGCGGATCTGGTCATGCTGGACCACAGGGCTTCCCTCACTCCTCCTGCTCCGGTCTTGCCATGGCTCCCACTTGCCCAGCTCCTCTGGGCTCTGGGCCTTCCATCCCTGAGCCAGGGGCACGGCATTCCCCGTCAACATCACTTGCTCAGGGCGTCGTTCTGGACCAGGTCAGTGCCCCCTCTCCATTTTCAGCCCTCCTGAAATCCTAAGGAAATACAGATGACCTTCGAACAAGGCGGTTTGGAACTGCACGAGTCCACTCATACATGAATGCTTCCAATATAGGTTGCCCCAAGGGTGCCAGCCTCTCCTACCTCCCCTTCCACCTCTGCCACCCCCGAGACAGAGAAACCCACCCTCCTGCTGCTCCTCCTCAGCCCTCAACATGAACACAAGGTCAGAAGCCTTCATGATGGTCACTTCCACTGTGCGAACAGCAAACAGGTTTTCTCCTTTCACTTTTTTTTTCCTTTTTTTTGAGACAGAGTCTCGCTCTTGTCACCCAGGCTGGAGTGCAATGGCGCAGTCTTGGCTCACTGTAACCTCTGCCTCCCAGGTTCAAGTCATTCTCCTGCCTCAGCCTCCCGAGTAGCTGGGATTACAGGTGCACACCACCATGCCCGGCTAATTTTTTGTATTTTTAGTAGAGACGGGGTTTCACCATGTTAGCCAGGATGGTCTCGAACTCCTGACCTCATGATTCACCTGCCTCAGCCTCCCAAAATGCTGGGATTACAGGCGTGAGCCACCGCGCCTGGCCTGTCCTTTATTTTTATTTTTTTGAGATGGAGTGTCACTGTGTCGCCTGGGCTGGAGTGCAGCAGCGCAATCTCCGTTCCCTGCAACCTCTGCCTCCTGGGTTCACGAGATTCTCGTGCCTCAGCCTCCTGAGTAGCTGGGATTACAGACGTGTGCCACCATGCCCGGTTAATTTTTGTATTTTTGTGGAGACACGGATTCAGTGTTGGCCAGGCTGGTCTTGATCTCCTGACCTCAGGTGATCCACTCGCCTCAGCCTCCCAAAGTGCTGGGATTCCAGGCGTGAGCACCCACGCCCGGCCCCTTAGGCTTTTCTGAATATATTTTCTGGTCTCCAGCCTCCGTTATTGTGAGAACAGGAAGCGGGTGTGCACGGACCGGGTGTCCTCACAAGGCCTCCGGTTGGTGAGAAGCCGTTCCTAGTTAAGTCCCTAGCTAAGTTCGTGGGAGACAAAAGTTGTACTCGGATTTGAGCTGAGTGAGGGTCCACACCCCTAACCCCACGTCGAAGGTCCGCTGCCCCAGGCCCGCCCACCTTACCTCGCTGCCATCTCCCGCTGGGCCTCACTGCCCTCTCCTGAGCCCCCCAGGGGCAGACCCCTGGCCTACTTTTCTCCAAGGGGTCCTTGTCCTGCCTCCATCCTCCCCACTTTGCAACCGAGCCAGCAGTCCCTCAAGTGCAATCGCGTACATGTCCCACGGTCAGCCGGCGCTCAAGGGACCCGGCCTGCCCCTCAAACAGAAAGCCTGGGGTTCTCCAACCTGCTGCGGGGTGAGTTCCAGCTGCAACCAACCCGCCCCTCCCCAGAGAGCACGAAGACCACCCAGGCGGAGGGGGCAAACCCACCACCCCCCACTCCAAGCTAGGGGAGGCCCAGCAGCTAAGAATGACAGCGACAGGGATGGCACGAGCCACAGGAGGTCCCGGAACCATCCAGGGGCAGGACCCCACCAGAAGAGACCCAGCTGCCCATAAACACCCAGGAAGAAGCCAGAACAGGTTAACAAAAGCACCCGAAGGTCAGAAGGGAGGGCAGGACCCTCCCCTCCAGGCCCCGCAACAAAAAAACCCAGCCCCTGCCTCCCCCCCCGCCAATGAGGGGCAGGGTAAGAGGGACCCGGGAGTGGGGGGAGCCTGGGTCCTGGGGCCAGTGCCTGGCACACCGGCAGAGACAGATACTGGACCAAACCCGCCGCTTTCCCAGAAAGGAGGCCTGGGGGCTGGGGAGGGAGGGACCCCTGAGCTGGAGGTCTCTGGGTTGGAAGGGCTGAAACATGGGGTCTGGGCGGGGTCTAGGGTGGTGGTCTGGTGGCAAGGGGTCATAGGATGTAGTACAGGCGGTGGCAGGGCCCAGGGTCGGGAGCCTGGCAGTGGCGGAGCTGGAGGCGAGTGGTCACTGAAGTGGGAGGCAGCAGGGCCCAGGGGTCTCTGGCTGAGGTGGAGGCCTGGGGCTGAGTGGCTGCGGGTGGTAGTCTACAATCTGGACTGCAGGGCAGGCGGGGGTATCTCTGGAGGGGAGCAGCATGGTTTGAGGGTCTCTGATCGAGATCATGTGCTGAGCCTGGGGGTCTCCGGTGGGGGTTAGTGGCTCTGGAGGCAGCGGGGATGACACAGGGAGGGAGCAAGGCCCAGGGGTCTTGGGGCACAGGGGTGCGGGTGGGAGTGACAGGGTCCCTGGATGGTGGGGGAAGAGGCAGGGGTCTTGGGGGTCATGGGTGGGGGCGGAGGAAATAGCAGGACCCCTGGAGGGAGCGGTCCTGGAGTTCAGGGGTCATAGGTTGGGGGTTACGGACTGAGGTGGTGAGGACTGGGGATGGTGGGGTCTCAGGTGAGAGTGGAAGAGTCTCACAACCTGGGATGCAGGTCCTAGGGACAGTGGGTTGGGGTCCTGGAATGGAGGAGCAGATGGGAGTACACGTCCCAGGGTTGGGGGGTCCGGGGTGGTGGGTAGGGGTGCAGGGCCAGGCAATGGAGGGGACCCAGGAATGCAGGCCGGGTGGGGTCCAGGGATGGAGGACCTCAGGGTGCAGGCAGAGGTTTCGGCCAGAGGTGAGGGGCCAGGGGATCTGGAGGCAGAGGTGTCTGGGGACCTGAGGTGCAGGGAGGGGTGAGGTCCAGGGGTGGAGGGTCCTGGACATGCGGTATCCAGGGTCCTGGGGTGCAGGCTGGGTGGGGTTCAAGGATGGAGGGGCCCAGGGGCCCCAGGTGCAAGCCGAGTTGGAGGGTCCCAGGAACGGAGGGTCTCAAAGAGTGCAGGCTGGGTGGGTCCAGGGATGGAGGAGAGCAGGGGTCCCAGGGGTTCAGGGCCTGGGGTCCCAGGGAACAGGCTGAGGGCACAAGCCAGGGGTGGAGGATCCAGGGAGTCCTGGGGATGCAGGGGTGCAGAGGCCCGGAGTGCAGGCCTGGTGGGGTCTGGGGACAGAGAGGTGCAAGGTGGCAGGGACAGAGGGGTGCAGAGCCCAGGGAACTGGGTGGAGTCTGGGGATGGAGGGGTGCAGGCCGGGTCGGGTTCAGGGCCGGAGGGGTGCAGGGGTGCCAGGCACAGAGGGGTGCAGGCCATTAGGTGCAGGCCGAGCTGGGTTCAGGGCCTGAGGCTGCAGGGGTGCAGCGGTCCCGCGGGGAGAGGGGTGCAGGGCCTTAGGTGCAGAGCCCGGGGACGGAGGGGTGCAGGAGTTCTGGGACCGAAGGGGTGCAGGGGTCTCGGGAACACAGGGGTGCAGGGCCTCAGGTGCAGGGCCCGGGGAGCAGGCCGGGAGGGTCGGGGCCGGGGCTGGCGGGGTCGGGGCGCCCACCTGTGCGCGGGGATGCGCTGCGAGCTGAGCCCCTTGCCCACCAGGAAGTGCACGTCGCACAGCACCTCGTTGTTGAAGAGGAAGGCGAAGCGCTCCTGCACGGTGGGCTTGCTGGCCTGCCAGTTGTACGCGGCCTCGCGCTGCAGCGCCGCCGCCCCCGGGCCCGCCGCCTCCTCCGCCCGCTCCGCGCCCGCGGCCTGCGCGTCTGTCCCGGGGCCCGGCGGGGCGGGCGGGGTCGGCCCGGGGGCGGCGGCGGCGGCGGCGGCGGCCGCGTTGCCGGGGGCCGGGGCGGCGGCGGCGTTGGCGCTGGGCCCGGGGCTGCCCCCCACGCCCGGGCCGACCCCGACCCCCGGCGGGCACGACGCGCGCCCGCCGCTCCCACCCGCCGCCATTTTGTCGCTGCGGCGCGGGCGGGGGAGGGGAGGAGGGAGGGAGGGAAGAGGAGGGAGGGAGGAGGGAGGGAGGAGAGGGGGAAGGGAGGAGGGGAGGAGGGAGGGAGGAGGGAGGGGAAAGAAGGAGGGGGGAGGAGGGAGGAGAGGAGGGAGGGAAAGGGAACGAGGAAGGACAGGGGGAGGAGGGAGAGGGGAGGGGAGAAGGGAGGGAGGGAAGGAGAAGGGAGGGAGGAGGGAGGGAGGAGAGGAGGAAGGGAGAAGGGAAGGAGGGGAGGAGGGAGGGAGGAGAGAAGGAGGGGGCAGGAGGGAGGAGAGGAGGGAGGGGAAGGGAAAGAGGAAGGAGGGAGGGGAGGAGGGAGGAAAGGGGAGGAGGGAGGGGAGGGGAATGGGGAGGGTGTTGCAGGGGAGGGGAGGGAGGGACGGAGAGGAGAGGGAGGAGGAGGAGGGGCCTGCAGAGGGGAGGGGCTGGTGAAAGACCCTCTTGCTCCACTCCCTAAGCATCCTCACCTGAAGCCCAGACCCCAGACCCAGGTCTAGAATTTGGGGTCCAGGGCCCGGACTCCAGACTGGGGATCCTAAACACTCGAGCACAGACCTCAGTGCGGGACCCCAGGCCTCAGACCTTGAATCCTAGATCCCAGACTCAACCCCAGACTTCAGACCCCAGCTTCTAGATCCCAGACCCTGGACCCAGGTGGTGGGTCCGCCCCGTGGCACGGGCCCCACTGTACAGAGACATAGCCTGAGGCCGGGAAGCTGCGGATGAGCGGGCGGAGTGCAGGCCACGTTCTCTCACACTCAGCAGATGCCCGGCACCCTCTCCAGGTCAGTGTGGACGGAGCTGGGACTTCCCCAAAACGCTTACTATATACATAACGTCAAGGTAGACAAGTGCCACAAAGATTGAGGAACCAGGCTGGGCGCAGTGACTCACGCCTGTAATCCCAGCACTTCAGGAGGCCTAGGCGGGTACATCACCTGAGTTCAGGAGTTCGAGACCAGCCTGGGCAACATGGCAAAACCCTATCTGTACAAAAAATACAAAAATTAGCCAGGCAGGCGCGGTGGTTCACGACTGTAATCCCAGCACTTTGGGAGGCCGAGGCAGGAGGATCACGAGGTCAGGAGATCAAGACCATCCTGGCTAACACGGTGAAACCCCATCTCTACTGAAAATACAAAAAATTAGCCGGGTGTGGTGGCGGGCGCCTGTAGTCCCAGCTACTTGGGAGGCTGAGGCAGGAAAATGGCGTGAACCTGGGAGGCGGAGCTTGCAATGAGCCGAGATCGTGCCACTGCACTACAGCCTGGGTGACAGAGCCAGACTCTGTCTCAAAAAAAACAGAAAAAAAAAAATACGAAAATTAGCCAGGCGCGGTGGCCGGCACCTGTAATCCCAGCTACTTGGGAGGCTGAGGCAAGAGAATCACTTGAACCCGGGAAGCAGAGTTTGCAGTGAGCCAAGACCGTGCCATTGCACTCCAGCCTGGCAACAAGAACAAAACGCTGTCTCAAAAAAAAAAAAAAGGCCGGGCGCGGTACCTCATGCCTGTAATGTCAGCACTTTGGGAGGCGGAGGAGGGTGGATCATGAGGTCAGGAGATCGAGACCATCCTGGCTAACACGGTGAAACTCCGTCTGTACTAAAAATACAAAAAATTAGCCAGGCGTGGTGGCGGGCGCCTGAAGTCCCAGGTACTCAGGAGGCTGAGACAGGAGAATGGCTTGAACCTGGGAGGTGGAGCTTGCAGTGAGCCGAGATCGCGCCACTGCACTCCAGCCTGGGCAACAGAGCGAGAGTCCATATCAAAAACAAACAAACAAACAAACAAAAAAACTAGGTGTGGTGGTATGTACCTGTTGTCGCAGCTACTCAAGAGGCTGAGACAGGAGGAGCATCACTTGAGCGTGGAAGGTTGAGCTTTTGATGAGCTATGATTCCACCACTGCACCCCAGCCTGGGCAACAGAGCAAGATCCTGTCTCAAAAAAAAAAAAAAAAGAAAATAGGGTATTAAAAAAACCCAAGTGATAACGCTATTTTCAGTTCTCCATGGTTGGGTGGTGGTGGTTGAGGTAGTTAAAATTATTTTTTATTTTTTATTTTTAGAGTTTCCCTCTATCGCCCAGGCTGTAATGCAGTGACGTGATCTTGGCTCACTGCAACCTTGGCCTCTTGGTTCAAGCAATTCTCCTGCCTCAGCCTCCTGAGTAGCTGGGGTTACAGGTACCGGCCACCACGCCTGGCTAAGGCTAATTTTGTTTTGTTTTGTTTTGTTTTTGAGACAGAGTCTTGTTCTGTCCCCCAGGCTGGAGTGCAGTGGCACGATCTCGGCTCACTGCAAGCTCTGCCTCCCGGGTTCACACCATTCTCTTGCCTCAGCCTCCTGAGTAGCTGGGACTTGCCCGCCACCACGTCCGACTAATTTTTTGTATTTTTAGTAGAGACGCGGTTTCACCATGTTAGCCAGGATAGTCTTGATCTCCTGACCTCGTGATCCGCCCGCCTCAACCTCCCAAAGTGCTGGGATTACAGGTATGAGCCACCATGCCCTGCCCATATTTTTAGTAGAGACAGGGTTTGCCTGTATGGGCCAGGATGGTCTCAATCTCCTTACCTCAGGTGATCCACCCACTTCGGTCTCCCAAAGTGCTGGGATTACAGGGGTGAGCCACCACGTCCAGCCAGCTACAATTGTTTTGAGTTATAATTTAAAAGATCGTTATTTTTACTTTATTTTATTACTATTATTATTATTATTATTTTGAGGCGGAGTCTGGCTCTGTCTCCCAGGCTGGAGCACAGTGACACAATCTCAGCTCACTGCAACCTCGGCCTCCTAGGGTTCAAATAATTCTCCTGCCTCAGGCTCGCAAGTAGCTGGCACTACCTGCCACCATGTTAGGCTAATTTCTGTATTTTCAGTAGAGATGGGGTTTTGCCATGTGGGCCAGACTGGTCTCGAACTCCTGACCTCAAGTGATCCACCTACTTCAGCCTCCCAAAGTGCTGGGATTACAGGCATAGGCCACCACACCCGGCCAATTTCTACTTTAATTTTTAATTTTAATTATTATTATTATTTTTAAATAAAGTCTTGCTGTGTCGCCCAGGCTGGAGTGCAGCTGCAGGATCATGGCTCACTGCGGCCTTGAACTCCTGGGCTTCAGCAGTCCTCCCCCTTGGATTCCCGAAATGCTAGGATTACAAGCAACTGAACCCAGCTTTTTCCTTCCTTCCTTCCTTCCTTCCTTCCTCCCTCCCTCCCTCTCTTTTACTTTTTTTTTTTTTGACAGAGTTTCCCGCTGTTGCCCAGGCTGAAGTGTAATGGCGTGACCTCAACTCACTACAACTTCCGCCTCCTGGGTTCAAACGATTCTATTCTCTTGCCTCAGCCTCTTGAGTAGCTGGGATTACAGCTGTGCACCACCATGCCCAGCAAATATATATATATATATTTTTGAGACAGAGTTTCGCTCTTGTTGCCCAGGCTGGTGTGCAGTGGCGCGATCTAGGCTCACCACAACCTCCGCCTCCCGGATTCAAGTGATCCTCCTGCCTCGGCCTCCTGAGTAGCTGGGATTACATGCACCACCATGCCCAGCTAATTCTGTATTTTTAGTAGAGACGGGGTTTCTCCATGTTGGCGAGGCTGGTCTCGAACTCCCGACCTCAGGTGATCCGCCTGCCTTGGCCTCCCAAGGTGCCGGGATTACAGGCAGGAGTCATCACAGCCAGCCTCTAAATGTCAACTTTCTTATCTCTCATCTCATACATTTGCAAAGTGACATATTTCCAGCCAGACCCTAAAGAGGACATCTGTGCAGTCCTTCTAGAAGAGGTTCCAGAACAGGCATACTTGCCAAGGTGATGGAAATTAACAAAACAGTAGATCATCTGAGGAAAGGGTGAACTTTACAGAATGCTAAAATGTTCAAGTTTTTTTTTTTTTTTTTTTTTAAGAGATGGAGGCCAGCCATGGTGGCTCATGCCTATAATCCCAGCACTTTGGGAAGCTGAGGCAGGCAGATTACTTGAGTTCAGGAGTTCAAGACCAGCCTGGCCAGCATAGTGAAACCCTGTCTCCACAAAAAAACACAAAATTAACTAGGTGTGGTGATGCGTGCCTGTAGTCCCAGCTTTTGGGAGGCTGAAGTGGGAGGATGGCTACAGATGGGGAGGCTGAGATTGTGCCACTGCACTGCAGCCTGGGCGACAAAGTGAGGCCCTGCCTCACACACACACACACAAACACACACACACACACACACACACACACACACACACAGATGGGGTCTCACTTTGTTGCCCAGGCTGCTCCTGAAATCCTAGGCTCAAGCAATCCTCCCACTAGGACTCCCAAAACGCTGGGATGACGGGTGTGAGCCACCTGGCCATGTGGAGATTTTGTTTGTTTGTTTTGATTTGTTTTTTAGTGAGACAGAGTCTCGCTCTTTCGCCCAGGCTGGAGTGCAGTGGCGCGATCTCGGCTCACTGTAAGCTCCGCCTCCCGGGTTCACGCCATTCTCCTGCCTCAGCCTCCCAAGTAGCTGGGACTACAGGCACCCGCCACCACGCCCGGCTAATTTTTTGTTTTTTTCATAGAGACGGGGTTTCACCATGTTAGTCAGGATGGTCTTGATCTCCTGACCTTGTGATCCGCCCGCCTCGGCCTCCCAAAGTGCTGGGATTACAGGGGTGAGCCACCGCACCCAGCCTAATTTTTGTATTTTTAATAGAGAGGGGGGTTTTCCATGTTGGCTAGGCTGGTGTCGAACTCCTGACCTCCTGATCTGCCAGCCTCGGCCTCCCAAAATACTGGGATTACAGGTGTGAGCCAGCGCACCCAGCCCACGTGATTTTGAGAGGGCTGTGAGTGAAACAGGTTCATGTATTTGCCTCAATTAACCAAACTACACTTAAGATTTGTCTGGCCAGGCACCGTGGCTCAAGCCTATAATCCCAGCACTTTGGGAGGTCGAGACGGGTGGATCACGAGGTCAGGAGATCGAGACTATCCTGGCTAATATGGTGAAACCCCGTCTCTACTAAAAAAATACAAAAAAAAACTAGCCGGGCGAGGTGGTGGGCGCCTGTAGTCCCAGCTACTCGGGAGGCTGAGGCAGGAGAATGGCGTGAACCTGGGAGGCGGAGCTTGCAGTGAGCTGAGATCCGGCCACTGCACTCCAGCCTGGGCGACAGAGCGAGACTCCGTCTCAAAAAAAAAAAAAAAAAAAAAAAAGATTTGTCCATTTGCTGTAGGTAAACCATGCCTCTCACTAGACCTAAACATATTACAGATGGAGATTATCTGCAAGGGCAGAAACATGAGCCCACCTCAGCCGCAGGGGTGGCAAGGGAAGCTTGCTGAGCCTTTTTGTTCTTTGTTACTGCTATTTTTATTTATTTTATTTTATTTTATTTTTTTGCTGGCTATTGAGGCAACACCTGCCGCAGTCCCTGGCACTGTGTTTTGAGCGTTTTTGAGTTTTTCCCCGGGTTTCTGGAACCAATCCCAGCCCTGGCTATGCGGTGGTGGCCTCTAGAGGGCGCCAGTCACCAAGCTGATGGCTGGATTTCCATTCATTTCTAAAGACGTGTGCAATTCATATAATAAAACTATCCTTGGCCAGGACGGTGTGATGTCATTTTCTTCCCTCCCACGGCCCCCTTTCCTCTCCTCTGGCTCCAGGACACTCAGACTGGCTGGCTTGCTTGCTTGCTTTTTTCTTTTTTTCTGAGACAGTCTCGCTCTATCTTCCAGGGCTAGAGTGCCGTGGTGCAGTCACAGCTCACTGCAGCCTCCACCTCCTGGGCTCGAGCGATCCTCCTGCCTCAGCCTCCTGAGTAGCTGGGACCACAGGCGCGCACCACCATGCCTAATTTTTTTTTTTTTTTAAAGAGTCTAGGTCAGTTGCCCAGGCTGGAGTGCAGTGGTGTGATCTCGGCTTACCGTAACCTCCGTCTCCCGGGTTCAAGCGATTCTCCTGCCTCAGCTTCTTGAATAGCTGGGATTCCAAGCACCCACCACTACACCCGGCTAATTTTTGTATTTTTAGTCGAGACACGGTTTCACCATGTTGGCCAGGCTAGTCTCAAACTCCTCACCTCAGGTGATCCTCCCGCCTCAGTCTTCCAAAATGTTGGGATTGCAGGCATGAACCACCATGGCAGCCAACACTAGGACTTTCATTCAGGAATATTATGCACACCAGAAAGACCTCATGTGGACGAAAATATTTAAAGAGTTCACAAAAAATTTAGAGGGAGCAACTGAAGGAGATTAGAATATGCCATGTCAAAATATGCCAACTTAGGAACCGGGTGCAGTGGCTCACGGCTGCAATCCCAGCATTTTGGGAGACTGAGGCAGGCGGATCACCTGAGTTCAGGAGTTTGAGACCAGCCTGGCCAACATGGTGAAACCCCATCTCTACTAAAAATATAAAATTAAGGCTGGGCACGGTGGCTCATGCCTGTAATCCCAGCACTTTGGGAGGCCGAGGCAGGCAGATCACGAGGTCAGGAGATCGAGACCATCCTGGCTAACACGGTGAAACTAAAAAATACTTTAAAAATACAAAAAATTAGCCAGGCATGCTGACGGGCGCCTGTAGTCCCAGCTACTCAGGAGGCTGAGGCAGGAGAATGGCATGAACCCGGGAGGCGGAGCTTGCAATGAGCCGAGATCACACCACTGCACTCCAGCCTGGGCAACAGAGGGAGACTCTGTCTAAAAAAAAAAAAAAAAAAAAAAAAAAAAAAAAAAAAATTAGCTGGGCGTGGTGGCACGCACCTGTAATTCCAGTTACTCGAGAGGCCGAGCCAGGAGAATCCCTTGAACCTGGGAGGGAGAGGCTGCAGCAAGCCAAGATCGCACTGCTGCACCCCATCCTGGGTGAAAGAGGGAGACTTTCTCATGAGATAAGAGAAGGTAAGATAAGATAAGCCAAGCCTCAGGAGGAAATAAAGCAGAGACCTTTGGATTGAATTGTGGCCAGGACAGAAGGGGGCACGTCAACCTCTCTGTCTCACTGGGCTCTCCTTGCCCTTCAAGTGCTGGCCCTGAGCCCCCTTCTCTGCAAGCCCTGCCCACCGGCCCCTCTCCCTGGCTGCAGGGAAAAGCCAATGCTGGCAGATGCGTGGGGACAGCCATGTCCTGGCCACCTGGCTCAGCCCCAGGCTGGGGCAAGCAGTGAGGCTCTTCCTTGTGGATTTCAGGTACTCTCATTGGCAGTGAAGGGCTGTGTGCCTAGTTCCTTACAGCTGTGTCACCTGAACAGTTCTACCCAGAAGGGGTGTGACGACTCTGGCCTGTAGCATTTAATGGCCAGGGCAAGACCCTCCAGAGACCTGTCCTGTGTGCTGCATTGGAGATGATGGCTGTGAGCCAGGAGTGAAGAGATGTGGGCAGAGCCACAGCCTCCCAGCAACAGAGCTGGAAATCAACCTGTGGGTGGTTTATACTTCATTTTTTATTGTAGTGGTAAATAAAATACACATAATGTAAATCTGCCTTCTTTTGTTTTGAGATGGAGTCTCACCCTGTCGCCCAGGCTGAAGTGCAGCGGCACAATCTCGGCTCACTGCAACCTCCGCCTCCTGGGTTCAAGTGATTCTCCTGCCTCAGCCTCCCAAGTAGCTCGGATTATAGGTGTGCATCACCATGCCCAGCTAATTTTTGTATTTTTAGTAGAGACGGGGTTATGTCATGTTGCCCAGGCTGGTCTTGAACTCCTGGGCTCAAGTGATTCTTCCCCTGTCTTGGTCTCCCAAAGTGCTGGGATTACAGGTGTGAACCACCGCGCCTGACTCTGAATATTTTTTGTTTTTTGGTGGGGGATGGAGTCTCATTCTGTTGCCCAGGCTGGAGTCCAGTGGCACAATCTCGGCTCACAGCAACCTCTGCCTCCTAGGTTCAAGCCATTCTCCTGCCTCGGACTCCTGAGTAGCTGGGATTACAGGCGCACACCACCACATCTGGCTAATTTTTGTATTATTATTATTTTTTTTCAGTAGAGATGATGTTTCACCATGTTGGCCAGGCTGATGTCGAACTCATGACGTCCGGTGATCCGTCCACCTCAGCCTTCCAAAGTGTTGGGATTACAGGCATGAGCCGCTGCACCTGGCTTGCTTGCTTTCTCTTTCTCTCTTTCTGTCTCTCTTTCTTTTTTTTTCTTTCTTCCTTCCTTCCTTTTCTTTCCTTTTCTTTCATTCCTTCCTTCCTTCCTCCCTCCATGCCTTCCTCCTTCCTCTCTCCTTCCTTCCTTCCACCCTCCCATCCTCCTTCTTTTTCTTCTTTCTTTCCTTTTTTTTCTTCCTTCCTTCCTTCCTTCCTTTCTTTCTTTCTTTTCTTTCCTTCCTTCCTTCCTTCTTTCCTTCCTTCGTTTTATTTCTTTCTCTCTTTCTTTCTTCTTCCTTTTTTTTTTTTTCCTGAGACAGGGTCTTGCTCTGTCACTCAGGCTGGACTGCAGTGGTACAATCATGGCTCACCCATTGCAGCCTCGACTTCCTGGGCTCAAGCAATCCTCTTGCCTCAGCCTCCCAAGTAGCTGGGACCACAGGTGCACACCACCCCACACGGCTAATTTTTTTAAATTTTTTTGTAGAGATGGGGCTTCACCATGTTGCCCAGGCTGGCCTCAAACTCCTGAGCTCAAGTGATCCTCCCACCTTGGCCTCCCAAAGTGTTGGGATTACGGGCGTGAGCCCCCGGTGTTAAGTCCTTACAGGAAAGTGAGGTGTGTGCAGGTAAACCAGATCCCAGGTGGGCATCTCCCACCTGAGGTCTAAATGACACTGCCTCAGCACACCCGGCGGTGGCTTGCTTCCAAGAAGGCAGTCATTGGTTTCTTCCTTCCCATCAGGAGGCTGAGATCATTCTTCCAGCTCCTTGAATCTGAGCTGGCTTTGACCAAGAGAAGATGATGGAAGTGACTGAGCCAGTCCCTGGCCTCAAAGTTCCTGCTTCCTTTCTCCGAGGTCACTTTGCTTATGGACCCATGTGTCATGCAAGAGATGTGACTGCTGGGCATGGTGGCTCACGCCTGTAATCCCGGCAGGTTGGGAAGCTGAGGCGGGTGGATCACCTGAGGTCCACCAAAACAAAAACAAAAATAAGCCGGGCGTGGTGACGCGCGCCTGGAATCCCAGCAACTCGGGAGGCTGAGGCAGGACAATGGCTTGAACCCGGGAGTTGGAGGTTGCAGTGAGCCGAGATTGTGCCATCGCACTGCAACCTGGGTGACAAGAGCAAGACTCTGTCTCAAAACAAAGAGATGTGACCACCTCACTGTGTGTGAAAAGCCATGAAAGGTGGAACATGCCAGCCATGAAAACAGAGAGAAGCCAGGGAGCACAGAGGGGTTGGACGTGTCTGAAGAAGCCTCCTTGTTGGGAGGCCAAGGCAGGCGGATCACCTGAGGTCAGGAGTTCGAGACTAACCTGGCCACCATGGCAAAACCCCGTCTCTACTAAAAATACAAAAAAAAGGCCGGGATCCGTGGCTCACGCCTGTAATCCCAGCACTTTGGGAGGCCGAGGCGGGTGGATCACGAGGTCAGGAGATCGAGACCATCCTGGCTAACATGGTGAAACCCCATCTCTACTAAAAAATACAAAAAACTAGCCGGGCGTGGTGGCGGGCGCCTGTAGTCCCAGCTACTCGGAGGCTGAGGCCGGAGAATGGCATGAACCCGGGAGGCGGAGCTTGCAGTGAGCTGAGATCTGGCCACTGCACTCCACCCTGGGTGACACAGCGAGACTCCGTCTCAAAAAAAAAAAAAAAAAAAAAAAAAGAAATTGATTTGGGGTCAGGCACAGTGGCTCAAGCCTGTAATCCCAGTGTTTTGGGAGGTTGAGTCAGGGTATCGCTTGAGCCCAGGAATTCCAGACCAGCCTGGGGAACATAGCAAGCCGCTGTCTCTACAAAGAATTTTAAAACATTAACTGGAAGTGGTGTCATGTGCCTGTGGCTTCAGTTACTTCAGAAGCTAAGGTGGGAGGATTGGTTGAGCTGGGGAGGTTGAGGTTGCAGTGAGCTAAGAGCAGGCCACAGCACTGCAGCCTGGGTGACAGAGCGAGACCCTGTCTCAAAAAAAAAAAAAAAAAAAGAATTGATTACAGGATCTCTGATGTTAGACTCATAAACCTCTTTTTTTGTTTTTCTTTTCTTTTCTTTTTTTTTTTGAGACAGAGTCTCACTCTGTTGCCCAGGCTGGAGTGCAGTGGTGCGATCTTGGATCTCGGCTCACTGCAACCGTCGCCTCCAGGGTTCGAGTGATTCTCCTGCCTCAGCCTCCTGAATAACTGGAATTACAGGCACCTGCCACCATGCCCGGCTAATTTTTGTTTGTTTGTCTTTGTATTTTTAGTAGAGACGGGGGTTTCACCACATTGGCCAGGCTGGTCTTGAACTCTTGACCTCAAGTGATCTGCCCACTGCGGCCTCCCAAAGAGCTGGGATTACAGGTGTGAGCCACTGCACCCGGTGCCTATATTTTCATTTTGGAAACTAAGACGGTTCCTGACATACAGTATGCCAAATATATGTTACTTCTTTTATGATAGGAGGGCAGGAGGAAGAGAGAGAGGAAAGGATAAAGAGAGTGAAAGAGGTCAGGCACGGTGGCTCACACCTGTAACCCCAGCACTTTGGGAAGCCAGGGCGGGCGGATCACCTGAGGTCGGAGTTCGAGACCAGCCTGACCAACGTGGTGAAACCCCATCTCTACTAAAAATACAAAAAAATTAGCCGGGCATGGTGACTCATGCCTGTAATCCCAGCTACTGGGGAGGCTGAGGCAGGAGAATCCCTTGAACCTGGGAGGCAGAGTTCGCAGTGAGCCGAGATCCCACCATTGCATTCTAGCCTGGGTGACAGAGCAAGACTCCATCTAAGAAAAAAAAAAAAAAAGAAGACAGGAGGAGGCCGTCTCCTGGTACAATCACCCCCCCACACCCCATTTTACAGATGGCCATGGTGAGGCCGGCAGTGGAGAGAAGCTCGGGCTCACATGGAGGGTCCAGAGTCCGGATTAGGAGGCACAGCTGGAGATCGCCGACCACTCAGCCTCCTGGGTTGCACGGTTCAGTCTGATGCACTTTTATTTCCAAGAACAAAGGGTAAACGGACTGTTATTAAATTATACCACCGGTGCCCTGCACAAGCACACACACCACACACACACCAGACACACACACAACCAGACACACACATGCACCAGACACACACACCAGACACACACACGCACCAGACACACACACACACCAGACACACACATCAGACACGCACACACACCAGACACACACACCAGACACACACACACCAGACACACGCACCAGACACACACATCAGACACACACACACCAGACACGCACACACCAGACACACACACCAGACACACACACCAGACACACACACACATCAGACACACACACACCAGACACACACACACCAGACACACACACCAGACACACACACACCAGACACACACACACCAGACACACACACCAGACACACACACCAGACACACACACACCAGACACACACACCAGACACACACCAGACACACACACACCAGACACACACACATCAGACACACACACACCAGACACACACACCAGACACACACACCAGACACACACACACCAGACACACACACACACCAGACACACACACACACCAGACACATACACATCAGACACACACACACCAGACACACACACACCAGACACACACACCAGACACACACACCAGACACACACACACCAGACACACACACACACCAGACACACACACACACCAGACACATACACATCAGACACACACACACACCAGACACATACACACCAGACACACACACACCAGACACACACACATCAGACACACACACACACCAGACACACACACCAGACACACACACACACCAGACACATACACATCAGACACACACACACCAGACACACACACACCAGACACACACACCAGACACACACATCAGACACACACACACACCAGACACATACACACCAGACACACACACACACCAGACACACACACATCAGACACACACACACCAGACACACACACCAGACACACACACACACCAGACACATACACATCAGACACACACACACACCAGACACATACACATCAGACACACACACACCAGACACATACACACCAGACACACACACACACCAGACACACACACACCAGACACACACACATCAGACACGCACACACACCAGACACACACACATCAGACACACACCAGACACACACACACCAGACACACACACATCAGACACACACACACCAGACACACACACACCAGACACACGCACCAGACACACGCACCAGACACACACACCAGACACACACACCAGACACACACACACCAGACACACACACCAGACACACACACCAGACACACACACACCAGACACACACACACCAGACACACACACACACCAGACACACACACACACCAGACACACACACCACACACACACCAGACACACACACCAGACACACACACACACCAGACACATACACATCAGACACACACACACACCAGACACACACACATCAGACACACACACACACCAGACACATACACACAGGGGCACAAGTGAAGCTGGCCAGGTCTGGCCGGGCGCAGGGGCTCACACCTGTCATTCCAGCACTTTGGGAGGCCGAAGCAGGTGAATCACCTGAAGTCAGGAGTTCGAGACCAGCCTGGCCAACATGGAGAAACCCGCATCTCTACTAAAAATACAAAAATTAGCCGGGCGTGGTGGCGGGCACCTGTAATCCCAGTACTTGGGAGGTTGAGGCAGGAAAATTGCTTGAACCCGGGAGGTGGAGGTTGGAGTGAGCCGAGATCACGCCACTGCACTACAGCCTGGCGAGAGAGCGAGACTCCATCAAGGAAGAAAGAAAAGAAAGAAGAAGGAAGGGAGGGAGGGAGGGAGGGAGGAAGGAAGGAAGGAAGGAAGGAAGGAGGAAGGAAGGAAGGAAGGAAGGAAGGAAGGAAGGAAGGAAGGAAGGAAGGAAGGAAGGAAGGAAACTGGCCAGCTATGAATAAAATGGGTGAATTGTATCAATGCCAACAGCCAGGTTACCACACTGTAATAGATTGTTGCAAAATGTTACCATTGGGAAGAAACTAGGCACAGTGCTATTTCTTACAACTGCATGTGTTTCCAATCATTACAGCAAAAAATTCAATTACAAAATATATATATTTTTTGAAACATGATCCAGAGTGCAGTGGCATGATCACAGCTCACTGCAGCCTCAAACTCCTGGGCTCAGTTACTTGTCCCTCACCTCAACCTCCTATGTAGCTGGGACCACAGGCACACATGACCACACCTGGCTAATTTTTTTTTTTTTTTTTTAGACAGAGTCTCGCTCTGTTGCCCAGGCTGGAGTGCAGTGGCACGATCTCAGCTCACTGCAAGCTCCGCCTCCTGGGTTCACGCCATTCTCCTGCCTCAGCCTGCTGAGTAGCTGGGACTACAGGCACCCGCCACCACGCCCGGCTAGTTTTTTTGTATTTTTAGTAGAGACGGGGTTTCACCGTGTTAGCCAGGATGGTCTCGATCTCCTGACCTCCTGATCCGCCCGCCTCGGCCTCCCAAAGTGCTGGGATTACAGGCGTGAGCCACCACGCCTGACAACACCCGGTTAATTTTTTATTTTTTGTAGAGACGGGGCCTCACTACATTGCCCGGGCTGGTCTCAAACTCCTGGGCTCAAGCAATCCTCCGGCCTTGACCTCCGAAAGTGCTGGGACCACAGGCATGAGCCACCGAGCTTGACTATTATTATCTTGAGGAACGATGCTGCTGGTGACCCTCCGCCTACATTTCGTGCCCAGGCAAGGGCCCTGCCTGCCTCCCCTGTGTCCTGGCTGGAAGTGGTGGCTGTGAGGGTTTCTTCATGTTGCCTGCCTGGCCCTAGGCCCACAGGGAAGGGATGAAGTCATTCCTGGGAGGGCAGGACTGCTGGGTGAAGGACCAGGGACTCTGCAGGGGTGAGTCAAGTTGGCCAATGAGCCCCTGTACAGAGTGGCCAGGGCTGGAACCCACATCATCACGTAGACTCCTTGCAAAGGGGCCACTTTGGTTTGGTTTTGGTTTTTGTTTTGTTTTTGAGGCGGAGTCTTGCCCTGTCTCCCAGGCTGGAGTGCAGTGGCGTGATCTCAGCTCACCGCAACCTCTACCTCCTAATTGCTTAAACTCCTAGGGTTCAAGCAATTCTCCTGCCCCAGTAGCTAGGACTACAAGTGTGCACCACCACGCCAGGCTAATTTTTGCATTTTTAGTAGAAATGGGTTTCACCACGTTGGCCAGGCTGGTCTCAAACTCCTGACAAGTGATCCACCCTCCTCAGCCTCTCAAAGTGCTGGGATTATAGGCATGAGCCACCGCGCCTGGCCAGGTGACACTTTTACCACGCAGATAAAATGCTGCAACTCTGTTTGTGTTTCTGACGGCTGGGGGACGGCAGGGACTCACTGACTCCAAGCTGGGCACTTTCCACACGTCTATGGAAGGGGATTTGGGAACCTGAGGCCTCTGTGGCCCCCCAAACCAAGGCTGTGGGGGTTGACCAACCCCCTTTACTTTTTCTTTTCTTTTTTTCTTTTTTAGAGATGGGGTTTCACTGTGTTGCCCAGGCTGGTCTCGAACTCCTGGGCTCACTGAATCCACCCACGTCAGCCCCTTAAAGTGCTGGGATTACAGGCGTGAGCCACGTGCCTGGCCCAGACACACCCTCTTTTTTTTTTTTTTGAGACGGAGTTTCACTCGGTCACCCAGGCTGGAGTGCAGCAGCGCGACCTTGGCTCACTGCAACCTCTGCCTCCTGGGTTCGAGTAATTCTCTGTGTCAGCCTCCCGAGTAGTTGGGATTACAGGCACCCACCACCACGCCCGGCTAATTTTTTCTATTTTTAGTAGAGACGGGGTTTCACCATCTTGGCCAGGCTGATCTTGAACTTCTGACCTCATGATCCACCCATCTCGGCCTCCCAAAGTTATGGGATTACAGGCGTGAGCCACTGCACCTGGCCAACAAGCCCTCTTTGTTGGTGTCTGTACCTTCTGCCATTTCGCAAAAGGCGCTCACAAAAGGGAAACTGAGGCAGGACATGGTGGTTCACACCTGTCACCCTAGCACTTTGGGAGGTCAAGGCAGGGGTATCACTTGAGCCCAGGGACTCCAGACCAGCCTGTGCAACATAGTGAAACCCAATCTCTACAAAAAATTACAAAAATTAGCTGGGTGTGGTGGCGCACACCTGAGGTCACAGTTACTTGGGAGATTGAGGTGGGAGGATGATTTGAACATGGGAGGTCAAGGCTGCAGTGAGCCATGACAGCACCAGTGCACTCCAGCCTGGGTGACAGAATGAGTCCTTATCTCAAAAAAGGGAAACTGAGGCAGGGGAGCGCTGGAGCTGTTGCCCTCACACTTCATACGGGGAAACTGAGTCTCCCTTGGGGTGGTGGGATGAATGTACCCCAGGGCATCTTCCCAAGGCTGCCCATAGACCCCAAATCCTGCGTGGCAGGGAGTGAAATGTTTGCTTGATAGAAGGAACGAACACAGCTAGAAATGGAATGAATAAAGGGCCGGGCGCGGTGGCTCAAGCCTGTAATCCCAGCACTGTGGGAGGCCGAGACGGGCAGATCACAAGGTCAGGAGATCGAGACCATCCTGGCTAACACGGTGAAACCCTGTCTCTACTAAAAAATAACAAAAAACTAGCCGGGCGAGGTGGCGGGCGCCTGTAGTCCCAGCTACTTGGGAGGCTGAGGCTGGAGAATGGCGTGAACCCGGGAGGCGGAGCTTGCAGTGAGCTGAGATCCGGCCACTGCACTCCAGCCTGGGCGACACGGTGAGACTCCGCCTCAAAAAAAAAAAAAAAAAAAAGAAAGAAATGGAATGAATAGGGCAGGTGCCCCTGGGGAGTCAGTGAGGTTCCAGCCCAGGGGTGCCAGCTTCTATCGGGCCACCCAAACCCCGGATGGGAACACTTGTGTCAGCGGGCCCCCCAGCTCACCCAGGCATCCCTGACACAGGGAGCCAGCCCTCCCACCCTCCCTCACTTCCTCTCTCCCGCAAGCTTACCCCAACCCAGCTTTGACCAAGGAGGTAGGTCCTTCCTCATGTCTGACTTGATTCCATCACACTTCACTTTAAACAGGTTTCTCATTCTTCAGGGTGAGGCAGAGACCAGGACACGCCACAGGGTTGCCTTTGGCAAGAGGACAATTAAAGGCCAGAATGAAAGGGGCTGATTCAGCAGGAGGGATCCCTGTGGTTCGTGACAATGGCAGGAAATAAAATGTGTGTGCGTCCTTCCACTCTACAGAGGGAGGAGAGATATCCTGCTGGCCTCCTCCCTGCCCTGGGGCAATAAATCAACCCTCAACACATTCTGTTTTTGTTTTGAGAAGGAATCTCGCTCTGTCACCCAGGCTGGAGTGCTGGCACAATCTCGGCTCACTGCCGCCTCCATCTCCTGAGTTCAAGGGATTCTTCTGCCTCAGCCTCCCAATAGCTGGGACTACAGGCGTGAGCCACCATGCCCGCCTAATTTTTGTACTTTTTAATAGAGATGGGGTTTCACCATGTCGGTCAGGCTGGTCTCAAACTCCTGACCTCGTGATCTGCCCACCTCAGCCTCCTAAAGTGCTGGGATTACAGGCGTGAGCCATCGCACCTGGCTGATCCTCAACACATTTATTGAGCACTTATTGTGTTCCAGACCCTATGCAGACTTGATCCTGTTGACTCTTGAATTCATCATTATTATTATTTTATTGTTTTTTACAATAGAGATGGAGGTCTCACTATGTTGCCCAGGCTGGTGTCAAACTCCTAGCCTCAAGCGATCCACTGGTCTCAGCCTCCCAAAGTGTTGGAATTACAGGCATGAGCCACTGTGCCCAGCCATTATTATTATTATTATTATTATTATTATTTTTTTTTTTTTTTTTTTTTTTTTTTGAGACGGAGTCTTGCTCAGTCTCCCAGGCTGGAGTGCGGTGGCGCGATTTCGGCTCACTGCAAGCTCCGCCTCCCGGGTTCTCGCCATTCTCCTGCCTCAGCCTCCCAAGTAGCTGGGACTACAGGCGCCCGCCACTACGCCCGGCTAGTTTTTCATATTTTTAGTAGAGACGGGGTTTCACCGTGTTAGCGAGGATGGTCTCGATCTGCTGACCTCGTGATCCGCCCGTCTCGGCCTCCCAAAGTGCTGGGATTACAGGCGTGAGCCACCGCGCCCGGCTTATTATTATTTTTTGAGACGGAGTCTCGCTCTGTTGCCCAGGCTGGAGTGCAGTGGACGGATCTCGGCTCAATGCAAGCTCTGCCTCCTGGGTTTACGCCATTCTCCTGCCTCAGCCTCCCGAGTAGCTGGGACTACAGGCGCCCACCACCTCGCCCGGCTAGTTTTTTTGTATTTTTTTAGTAGAGACAGGGTTTCACCACGTTAGCCAGGATGGTCTCGATCTCCTGACCTCGTGATCCACCCATCTCGGCCTCCCAAAGTGCTGGGATTACAGGCTTGAGCCACCGCGCCTGGCCTATTATTATTATTAATTGAGACTGGGTCTTACTTTGTTGCCCAGGCTGGAGGGCAGTGATGCGATCATAACTCACAGCAGCCTCAAATTCCTGGGCTCAAGGGATCCTCCTGCCTCAGCCTCCCAAGTAGCTGGAACTACAGGCATGCGCCACCACGCCTGTCTAATTTTCGTATTTTTTATAGAGATGGGGTCTCATTATGTTGTCCAGTGTGGTCTTGAACTCCTGGGCTCAAGTAATCCTCCCACCTCAGCCTCCCAAAGTGCTGGGATTACAGGCATGAGCCATTGCATTCAGCCTAAATGAAATTATTATTATTATTATCCGTCCAGGCGTGGGGGCTCACACCTGTAATCCCAGCACTTTGGGAGGCCAAGGCGGGTGGAACACCTGAGGTCAGGAGTTTGAGACCAGTCTGGCCACCATGGTGAAATCCTGTCTCTATTAAAAATACAAAAATTAGCTAGGCATGGTGGTGGTCACCTGTAATCCCAGCTACTCAGGAGGCTGAGGCAGGAGAATCACTTGAACCTGGGAGGCAGAGGTTGCAGTGCGCCAAGATTGCACAACTGAACTCCAGCCTGGGCGACAGAGCAAGACTGTCACAAAAAAAAAAAAAAAAAAGGCCAGGTCTGGTGGCCCACGCCTGTAATCCCAGCACTTTGGGAGGCCGAGGTGGGCAGATCATGAGGTCAGGAGTTCAAGACTAGTCTGGGCACCATGTTGAAACCCTGTTTCCACTAAAAATACAAAAATTAGCTGAGCGTGGTGGCGCACGCCTATAATCTCAGCTACCCGGGAGGCTGAGGCATGAGAATCGCTGCAACCCAGGAGGCAGGGGTTGCAGTTAGCTGAGATCTCGCCACGACACTCCAGCCTGGGCGACACAGCGAGATTCCGTCTCAAAAAATAAAAAAATAAAAACGATGGCACTGTGAACGGGTCTCTTGACTCTTTCTCGGTCTCTCGGTCTATATCCTCCCAACTCAGGCTTGTCCCTCGCCGCAGTGGGGCTCAAGGCAGTTGCACCTCGGCACAATTTTCTTCGTGGTTTTAGCTTTTTCTGGAAAATCAGCTTAGTCTGCCTACCACAGCCGCTCTGCTTCCTGTGGTAAGGCCACTTTCCCTGGGCACAGAGAGAGTCCTTGCCCCTCTAGCACCGCCTCCCTTTGTGGGATTGGCGCTGGCCACACTTCTTACAGAAAGGCTCTTGGGGCCGGGCATAGTGGCTCATGCCTGTAATCCCAGCACTTTGGGAGGCCGAGGCAGGTGGATCACCTGAGGTCAGGGGTTCGAGACCAGCCTGGCCAACATGGTGAAACCCCATCTCTGCTAAAAACAAAAACAAACACACACACACAAACACACACACAAAGTTAGTTGGGCCTGATGGTCCATGCCTGTAATCCCAACCACTCAGGAGGCTGAGACAGGTGAATTGCTTGAACCCAGGAGGTGGAAGTCGTAGTGAGCCGAGATTGCACCACTGCACTCCAGCCTGAGCAACAGAGGGAGACACCGTCTCAAAAAGAACCTGGGGCCGGGCGCGGTGGCTCAAGCCTGTAATCCCAGCACTTTGGGAGGCCAAGGCAGGCGAATCACGAGGTCAGGAGATCGAGACCATCCTGGCTAACACAGTGAAACGCTGTCTCTACCGAAAATACAAAAAATTAGCTGGGCATGGTGGCAGGCGCCTGTAGCCCCAGGAGGATGGCGTGAACCCAGGAGGCGGAGTTTGCAGTGAGCCAAGATCACGCCACTGCACTCCGGCTTGGGAGACAGCGCGAGACTCCGTCTCAAAAAAAAAAAAAAGAACCGGCCGGGCGCGGTGGCTCAAGCCTGTAATCCCAGCACTTTGGGAGGCCGAGACGGGTGGATCACGAGGTCAGGAGATTGAGACCATCCTGGCTAACACGGTGAAACCCCGTCTCTACTAAAAAATACAAAAAAAAAACTACCCGGGCGAGGTGGCGGGCGCCTGTAGTCCCAGCTACTTGGGAGCCTGAGGCAGGAGAATGGCGTGAACCCGGGAGGCGGAGCTTGCAGTGAGCCAAGATTCGGCCACTGCACTCCAGCCTGGGCGACAGAGCGAGACTCCGTCTCAAAAAAAAAAAGAACCTGGGTTTTCGGAACGTTCACCATGTTTGCAGGAGCGCTACTGGCACGGAAAAATAAAGTTTTTTGTTGTTGTTATTGTTGTTGTTTTTTGCCAGAGTCTTGTTCTTGTCGCCAAGACTGGAGTGCAGTGGTGCAATCTCAGTTCACCGCAACCTCCGCCTCCCAGGTTCAAGCGATTTTCCTGCCTCAGCCTCTTGAGTAGCTGGGATTACAGGTACCCGACACCACGCCCGGCTAATTTTTTTACTTTTAGTAGAAACAGGTTTTCACCACGTTAGTCAAGCTAGTCTCGAACCCCTGACCTCAGGTATCTGCCCACCTCGGCCTTCCAAAGTGCTGAGATTACAGGCATGAGCCGCCACGCCTGGCCAAATACGTATTTTTTTTTAAAGAACAGCTTTGGGGTTTCGAAGAAATTGTGAAGGTCACAGGGTTTCCGCACAGTCCACACCCCACACCTGGTTTCTCCAACAATCTGTGTGTGTGCTGCTGTCTTTTCAAAGGATCCCCGAATCTCTGCTGCAATGTAGAGGTGATTCCGCCATGAAGGATTCAGTTTGCTCCCGCCCCTGACCGGGTGGGACACATGCGCGAACCCTGGCCTGGGCACCTGTGAGCCAGTGCTGGTGGTTCCCTTCACAGAGGGGCAGACTGGGCTCTGGAGGCTGGGGGTGGCCTCGGTCACAGCCTGTGAAAGCCTCCCAGTTCCTCCAGCTCCAGAATTTTCCTGCCACTCTACAAGAAGAGACTGGAAGAGGGCGGGATTGGCAGAGAGGAAACCACAAAAACAGGATTGAGAGCAGCAGCTCAGAAGACAAGCTGTTCCTGGCAGGCGGCCGGGGGCAGGCAGCGGTCAGCGGGGGGGCCTGGCAGGGCCGGGCGGGGCTCGGTGCCACCCGGGAGGGAAGTGACTTGGCCTATGGGACCTCCCACACTTCCTACACACAAGCCAGGCTGGGCAAGGGAGAAGGACAGCAGGCCAGGGAGCCCTGAGGATGGCCGGGTGGGGCCGTCTGTGCACTTTCATTCATTCATTCATTCATTCATTCATTCAATCTGTTATGTGTGAGGTCACAAACTAGGACAAAGGAGGAGACAGCTGAGCTCAGCCCACCTTCCAGTGTGGCGGATGAGTAACCCAGGGTGAGAAACGTTCACAGATGGTCATGTGGGCTGTGATGTGGCCTGAGCTCCTAGGGAGCACCTGCAGAAGTGCTCCCAGATCCGCGGCTGAAGGGTGCAGAGGAGAAACCAGGTGCAGAGGATGTTGGGGAGGCCCCGCTGGAAGGGGGAGCAGGTGCATAGACCCTGCATCCAGAAGCAGCTGCGGCTGGAGAAATTGAGAGGAGGGCAGGGTTTGAGGGGGAGGCTTGGAGGCTGGGAGCCCTGAGCCTTGAACTCCTGGGCTCAAGCAATCCTCCCACCTCAGCCTTCCAAAGTATTGAGATTACAGGTGTGGGTCACTGCACCCAGACTAAATAAAATTATTATTATTATTATTATTATTAGAACCTAAACTAGGTGCCAGGGCAGCCAAGAGCACTTTGTTTTTGTGCTGTGGGCAATGGGGAGCCATGGGAGGTGTTAGAGCAGGGGAGGGCCATGATTGGTTTTAATTCACTAGGAGAAAAGAGGCAGAGGCAGGAATGGGAGCTGGAAGGTCAGCAAGGAGTCTGGGGCCTTGGCCTGGGGTAGCAGTTGGGGGGGAGGACAAAAGTGGGGGTGATTTTGAGAGGAGACTTGGGAGTTGAGAGTCAAAGGGTGTGATGGGGGGAAAGGAGGAGAAGACAGGGAAGACCAAAGCCAGGAGAGAAGAGAGACCCTAGGGATGGGGCTGAGGAGGGAGCGCTGTCCGCAGCTTGGACGAGGCTCAGCCAGGTTGGCCGCAGCACCCAGAGAAAACCTGGGGGCTTGGGCCCTGTGGGTTTCTGGGGGCTGCTACTGTCAAGGGTAGAGGCCAGACCCCGCCCTGTGCTCATCTGGCCCAGCCCTCTGTTCTCCAGATGGGGAAACTGAGGCCCGGGTTGGCAGTCCTTATCTTGCCAGCTCCATAACCCATGCTCCAGGGGACAGCTCGGAACCTCGATTTCCAGTCTGTGCCTTGAGGCTGTGGGGGAAGCTAGCAGAGGACCCTGGGCCCCTCCCTCCCACTGCAGCTGCAGAACAGGGCTAGAAGGACTGGACTGCATGGGTCGTGGGGTTCAGTCAGGACCATGGGGTGGCCACGAAGTGCCCCGCAGGGGATGACAGACCCCCCAGTGCCCGGCCCACCCTTCACCTCCCCCAGCAGTCAGCCCTGCAGGGCTGGGCCCCTCCTGACCATGGCTGTGGTCTCTGCTCCAACTGGGTCTCCCAGGAGCCCTCCTCCTCTAGGCCCAGCTGGAATCCATCCCCAGGCCATTCACATGAAAAGTCCAGAACAGGCAAATCCCCAGAGACGGAGAGTGTACTAGTGGCCCCTGGGGGCTGGGGAGGTGGGGAGAGGCGGTGACTGCTGATGGGACAGGCTCGCTTTCCTGGGGGATGAGAATGTTGCAGAATTGGATTAGAAGCAAAGGTTGCACAACTTTACATGTGCTAAAAAAACCATTGAATTTTAGACGAAGTGGGTGAATTACCGTGCTGAGTTTTTTTTTGTTTTGTCTTGTTTTTTGAGGAGTCTCCCTATGTTGCCCAGGCTGGAGTGCAGTGGTGCAATCTCGGCTCACTGCAACTTCAGCTTCATAGGCTCAAGCGATTCTCCTGCCTCAGCCTCCCTAGCAGCTGGGATTACAGGCACCTGCCACCACGCCAAGCTAATTTTGTATTTTTAGTGGAGATGGGGTTTCAGTGTTGGCCAGGCTGGTCTCAAACTCCTGACCTCAGGTGATCCTCCCACCTCGGCCTCCCAAAGTGCTGGGATTACGAGAGTGAGCCACCGCGCCCGGCCAGGTGCTGAGTTTTATCACAGTAAAACTGTTACCCGAAAAAATAAAATGCTGCCTGGGTTCCCTGTTGCCTTTGGGGTGCAGCCCCCTCCCCCGCCGTGGTCGAGTGTGTCCCCCACACGGTGCTTACTCTCGCGCTCCAGCCTCTCGGTGTGCAGGTACCATAACCTTCCTTCCCCTCCTCACGCCTTCTCCCACGCAGGCTCCTGGGGCAGGGCAGGGAACCCTCTCGTCCTGAGCGCCATCTCTCTTACCTCCAAACCGCTCCGGGCCCAAAACCCGCCCCTCTAGACCTCAGGCCCGGCGTTTCCAGGCCCAGACTTGGCCCCAGACACAAGCTCCACCCCCACCTCCAGTTCATAAGCCCCGCCCCTCCGGGCAAAAGCTCCGCCCTCCAGGCCTTAAGTCTCTGCCTTCCAGGCCTCAGACCTCACCCAATACACAAGCCCCGCCCCTTCTGGGAACCTCCCCCAAGCCCCGGCCCTCCAGGCCTCAATCCTCTACCCAGACGAGGCCCCGCCCCTTCAGATTCCAAGCTCCGCCCTCCAAGTCCACGACTCCGCCTCCAAATTATAAACCCCCATTCCCAGACCCCAAGTCTCGCCCCCTCCAGGCCTCAAGTCCCGCCCCCTCAGGCGACGTCATCGGTTTCTTTGTTGTTGGGTTTCGTCGCTGCACTGCGCTACCAGCCTGTAGCTCACCAGGCTGCCCTTGGATCCCGCTTGGATCCAGAAACTGAGGCACACAGTAGCCTGGATACAGCTGGGATTTCAGCCCAGGCTGGCCTCCTTAACCACCAGGCTTCGCTGTCCTCCTTCCGCTCCCGCCTCCAGGAAGCCCTTCCTGGTCTACACCCAACCCCGGGATGTGAGGTCAGCCCTTGGCCGTCCAGCTCATCTTCTCTGCCACCAGCCCCAGCACAGAGTCCTGACTGCAACAAAAACTTAATAATGGCTTGGCGAGTGAACCCTAGAGCAGGCAGGGGCCGGCCATGCGCGGAAGGTTAGAATTACTAGGACTTGTTAGGTCTCACAGTCTCAAGGTAGCGGCAACAACGTCTGTCACCCTCTCCCAGGAGGAGACCCTGCCCTCCCCCTCCCTTTGAACCTGGGCGGGCCTCGCGCCTCCTGTGAAACCAGAGAAGGTGGCCGGGGTGGCGCCGCCTGACTTCCCAGCAGGTCATCCTGGCAGCTTCTTTGTTCGCTTGGAACCCTGCTTACTGGAGACCGTACTGGGAACACAGCTGCCATGTTGTGAGGGACCCCAAGCCACACGGGGAGGCTCCCTGCAGGCGCTGGTCCGCGTTCATAGCTCGCAGCTGAGTCCCGGCTGCGTGTGGGGCTCACGCCTGTAATCCCAGCACGTTGGGAGGCCGAGGCAGCTGGATCACTTGAGGCCAGGAGTTCGAGATCAGCCTGGCCAAAAGGGCGAAACCCTGTCTCTACTAAAATTACAAAAAATTGGCCGGGCGCGGTGGCTCAAGCCTGTAATCCCAGCACTTTGGGAGGCCGAGACGGGTGGATCACGAGGTCAGGAGATCGAGAGCATCCTGGCTAAGACGGCAAAACCCCGTCTCTACTAAAAAAATACAAAAAACTAGCCGGGCGAGGTGGCAGGCGCCTGTAGTCCCAGCTACTCGGGAGGCTGAGGCAGGAGAATGGCGCAAACCCGGGAGGCGGAGCTTGCAGTGAGCTGAGATCTGGCCACTGCACTCCAGCCTGGGCAACAGAGCCAGACTCCATCTCAAAAAAAAAAAATACAAAAAATTGGCTGGGCATGGTGTCTCACGCCTGTAATCTCAGCACTTTGGGAGGCCAAGATGGGCAGATCACCTGAGACTGGGAGTTCGAGACCAACCTGACCAACGTGGAGAAACCCGACTCTACTAAAAATACAAAATTAGCTGGGCATGGTGGCACATGTCTGTGATCCCAGCTACTCGGGAGGCTGAGGTGAGAGAATCGCTTGAACCTGGGAGGCGGAGGTTGCGGTGAGCTGAGATCACACCATTGCACTCCAGCCTGGGCAACAAGATCGAAACTCTGTCTCAAAAAGAAAAAAAAAAAAAATTACAAAAAATTAGCTGGGCCGTGGTGACACACGCCTATAATCCAACTACTCAGGAGGCTGAGGCAGGAGAATCCCTTGAACTCAGGAGGCGGAGATTGCAGTGAACCGAGACATAGCACCACTGCACTCCATCCAGCCTGGGCTGTGAGTGAGATTCTGTCTCAAAAAAAAAAAAAAAGGAAAATAAAAAGGACAGGGTCTCACTCTATCACTTAGCCTAGAGTCAGTGGCATGATCACGGCTCACTGCAGCCTCGACCTCCTGGGCTCAAGTTGTCCAACTGCTTCGGCCTCCCATGCAGCTGACCACGCCTGGGTTTTTGTTTTGTTTTGTTTTTTGAGACAGAGTCTTGCTCATTGAGCATACTGGAGTGCAGTGGTACCATCTCGGCTCACTGCAGCCTCCGCCTCCCGGGTTCAAGCAATTCTTGTGTTGTTGTGCCTCAGCCTCCTGAGTAGCTGGGATTACAGGCATGTTGCACCACACTGGGCTAATTTTTGTATTTTCAGTAGAGGCAGGGTTTCATCATGTTGGCCAGACCTCAAATGATCTGCCTGTCTTGGCCTCCCAAAGTGCTGGGATTACAGGCATGAGCCACTGCACCCGGCTGATAGCCTGTCCGTGTTTTTTTTTTTTTTGAGACAGTTTCGCTCTGTCACCCAGGCTGGAGTGCAGTGACACCATCTTGGCTCACTGCAAGCTCCGCCTCCCGGGTTCACACCATTCTTCTGCCTCAGCCTCCCGAGTAGCTGGGACTACAGGCGCCCGCCACCACGCCCAGTTAATTTTTTGTATTTTTAGTAGAGACGGGGTTTCACCGAGTTAGTGAGGATGGTCTCGATCTCCTGACCTCGTGATCCGCCCGCCTTGGCCTCCCAAAGTGCTGGGATTACAGGCGTGAGCTACCGCGCCCGGCCGATATATTGTCTTAAAAAAAAAAGGCAGGGCACGGTGGCTCAGCTGAGCCCTGCATTGGAGTCGCCCAGCTCGCAGGAATGAGGCCACCTGTGTATGAAGAGCTCAGCTTTTTTTTTTTTTTTTTTTTTTTTTTGAGACAGAGTCTTGCTATGTCACCCAGGCTGGAGTGCAGTGGCGCGATCTCGGCTCCCTGCCAGCTCCACCTCCCGGGTTCACGCCATTCTGCTGCCTCAGCCTCCCCAGCAGCTGGGACTACAGGTGACCACCGCCATGCCAGGCTAATTGTTTTATATTTTTAGTAGAGATGGGGTTTCACTATGTTAGCCAGGATGGTCTCAATCTCCTGACCTTGTGATCCGCCCGCCTCAGCCTCCCAAAGTGCCAGGATTACAGGCGTGAGTCACCACGCCCGGCTTTTTTTTTTTTTTTTTTTTTTTTTGATACTCTCTCGCTCTGTCGCCCAGGCTGGAGTGGCGCGATCTTGGCTCACTGCAACCTCCGCCTTCCGGGTTCAAGCGATTCTCCTGCCTCAGTCTCCTGAGTAGCTGGGATTACAGGTGTGCGCAATCATGCCCAGCTAATTTTTGTATTTTTAGTAGGGACGGGGTTTCACCCTGTTGATTAGGCTGGTCTAGAACTGCTGACCTCGTGATCTGCCCGCCTCTGCCTCCCAAAGTGCTGGGTAATTATAGGCATGAGCCACCGCGCCCAGCCGAGCTCAGCTTTTGGCCGCTGTCTTCCCAGCGGTGCATCCAGGCATCCTGGGGCACAGACCCCACAACCTCAAAACTCCTGACTCAGCACCACTGCCAACAACGTGGTTTTGCAACAATAGATTGGGGGCGGCTCCTTATGCAGTGACAGAAAACTTGAACTCAGGCACACACAGCAGGTTTTTTGACTTTTATTAAATCTTTACAAAACAGAATACAAAATTCCGGCATTGACAGTTGGTGTAAAGGAAAACTTCTGAGCTCCGTCAGTTCACCTGGTACAATGGAATTAAAGTGCTTGGATGTTTTTCCCCCACTTAAAAAAAACTTTGAGGTTTTTTTTTTTCTTTTTTTTTTCTTTTGTCTTTTAAAAACATCGTAACATTAACACATGGCCGTTCACTGTCCCCCAGCGCTGGGAGCTGGCCTGGGGCCCAGGGTTCTCCAGGATCTTCACTCATTCACAGTAATGGTTCTGACCAGTCCTCCAGGTCGCACGTGGATGCGACAGGGGTGGGGAGGGAGGAGGAAGTGACTGTCCCACCTTCAGAAAAAAAAAAAAAAGCTGCTAGCAGCTCAGACGCGATGGCTGTGGGCGCCTGCAGCGGGCGGGGGTCTGTTTGCTTGTTCTTTATACAAAAAGGCAGAGAATCCCCCGTTACAAAACATAGAATCACTGACGGGCGGGACATGATGGGGGAGGGGGGTGGGCGGCCTGCCCCACCCCCCAGGGGTCTTTGGAAGGGGCAGTCCACAGATATGGGCAGTGGGGACCAGGGAGGGCAGAGCACCCCCACGGCCACCGGACTGTGACCATCGTACGAGATTCGGGAGGGGCAGCAGGGCCAGGCGGATGGTCTCCGAGGCCCCCACCCCCAGACCCCCCGACATTCAAGTATTCTTCAAGAACAGGGAAGCAAAGTCAACCAATGTTTTTTTTTCCTTAAAAAAAAAAAACAACTAAAAAACTAAACACAAGGAATCCCGACCGCGGATTTAGAAGCCAGAGGGGGCTGTCCCAGGCATGGAGTTTGGGGACTGGGCTGGGAAGGGCGGGTGGTGACCCTAGCTGCCCCCGCAGCACAGCCCCGCACACTTCCAAAGTGGAACCCTGTATTGCATAGAACGTCCCCACCCGCAGGGAGGGGCAGCAGGCTCCACAGCCCCCAGAGGTTGGAGCATGGAGGGTGGGGGTACTAAGCAGGCCCCTCCATTCCTGGGTGCCCGAAGGGAGGCCAAGGCCGCGGCCATTTTCCTGAAGGTGGCAGACCAAAAATGCTGCCCTGGGGGTGGGGATTCGGCCAGACCCTGGGGTCTGGGCCCAGCTCTAAGGACAAGGACGGAGCTGACAGAGCTTCCAGGCCAGGCCCAAGGGGCGGCGCGAGGCAGGACGTGGCCACGGTCAGACTGAGCCCTGAGAAGGGGCACTCGGTTGCCCCAAGGGGGTGTCTTCAGGACCCCCCACATTGGCTGACAGTGCCTGTCCAGTCCCTCTGCCTGCTGCGGTGGAAACAGCTTCAGGCCGGGCGGGGCTCCTGCTGTCTCAGGCCCTGGAGCGGTGGAGAGGGGCAGCGGCGAGCCCCTAGGGTCAGCTGCAGTTTAAGGTCAAGGCTGGAGGCCGAATCTGGCCACCAGGAGTCCTGGACAGACAGACAGGCCTTGCAGGAAGCCCCGATTGTCAACTATCATGGGGACAAGGCAGGCGCGGGTGAAGGGCTGGGGGATCCCATGGGGTGGGTGGCTGGGCTGCCCTCCACCTGCCTGCCTGGCCCCTCTGGAGACACGCAGGTCCTCCCTCCCCAACCAAGCCACCAGGGGTGCTCTCAGGGTGAGGGGTAGAGGGGAAGAGCCTGTCCCTGAAATACTGCGGGCTGGGAGGGAACACAGGGGCAGGGCCCTGGGCCCCTCCCCAGCTCTGGAAGATGGCGAACACTGTGGTCTGCTCTCCTGAGTCACTGCAAGCCACGTGGGCAGATGGCGGGCAGTACAGGTGACCTGGGGGCTTCACAGTACAGGTGAGCAGGGCTGGGGGCCGGGAAGGGGACAAGCCCAGCCACATACCCTGTGCTCACCTCCCCGGATGCCTGCATTGCTTTTAACCGTCCGAAGGAAAAAATAAGGGGGAGGGGTGGAAACGGGAAAGAAAAACCCAAAAGCAAAAACCTTCTATAAAACGCCCCCCCAGCTGAGCTTAGTGCCTGGGAATCCAGCCAGAGGAGGGGCAGCCCGCAGGACACCGGCTGGCGATAGCTTAAAAAACCTTTAGATTTGATTGGGGGATGGGCGACCTATGTACAAAGGGGAGAGACGAGAGGGTCAGGCACGGTCTCCCACCAGGACCACGGGGGCTGAGGACAGGCTGGCCCTTTGCCGCCGCTGCGCCAGCTTGGACTGGGAGGGTGGAGACAGCTGCAGGCAGCGTGAGGTAGCTCGGACCAGGACGGGCTGGCCCTGCCCCGCAGCCTCCTCCTCAGCCAGGTCCTCATCGTGCTGGGCCAGCTGCCGGTTCATGGCAATGGCCTCGGCCGCGAAGGATGTGAGGTCTTTGGCACAGCTGTTCCTGGGAAATGGGGTGGGGGTAGGTGGTCACCAAGGAGGCATCCCTTACGGGACTGCTGGGGTCTGTGCAAGGCCCTGGGGGAAGGGGCTTCATGCCCCCCTCCCACCCCGACCCTGGGGCTCCTCTGAGTGCCAGGGCCCCACCGGGGTCTCCACTGAGTTACCAGGCTTGCCTGCATCCCTGACCCCAAAGCAGCTCTCCAGGTCTTTCCCAAGTGTCTTAGCCTGGAAACCCCGCCCCCTGGACTTGGGGGTCCCAAGCACCCCTGCAGGCCTCACCTCTGCAGGACCATCGGAGTGGGCAAGGTGTTCTCCGGGGCGCACTGCAACGAGAGCGGGCAGGGGGCAGGGCTGGAGAGCAGCTGGGGCCACCTGGGGTGCCGGGTGGGGTGTCTGGCCAAGAGATGCCGTGCCCATCCCATCACCAGGACCCCACGAGAGACCAGAAGTGCACCTGGGTGCCCCGGGAGCCAAGTCCCTGTGCCGAGGTCTCTTTGGCGAGGCTCCGTGTCCACCTGCCCAGGGAACCCGAGGCTGGGCCAGGCTGAAGCCTGGTGTTGCAGGACCCAGTGAGGGTGGAGAGCAGAGCCCCAAGCCCTACCTCTCCCGGCTGTTCCCAGCCCAAACCCACCTCCGCCCCCCTCTTAACCCACGGGTCTCTGGATGCTTCTGGAAGGAGTTTGGAGGCCCCCAGCTCCTCGCCTGGGGACACAGAGTGACCCCAGCTTCTATTTTTAGTAAATCCCCACTCCCTGGGGTGGCAGCTCGGCTCAGATGACCTCTGGCAGGAGAAACACCCGACTCTGCCTGGATAGGAGGCCACACAGGGAAGGGTGGGGGGCAGAGCCTGGGCCTGAAACTGGCGACAGGCTGGGGTCTCTGTGAGCTGGACTCGCCGCCCGCTTGACTTCTCCTTGCTGCGGAGTGTAGGTCCTCACCACCCTCCAGGAAGGTGCTCTGAGTAGCTGCTTCTGGGAGCTGCCTGCCTGGCCAGCGGGCACCGTGCATAGGTGGGTGGTGGGGATTTCCATTGCAACCCTCATCCCAGGGCAGAGCCTGCGCTCTCAGACCTCAATGCATCTCAGAGTGCCAGGCTACACCCTTGGGGCTTCCCGTGCTTGCTCTGAGGCCACCCTGCAGCCTCCCATACCCTCCCTGGCGCCCCTGGGGCTGGCACTCACCCCCTGAACCCAGGGGTGCTGCAGGACTTGGGCGGCGCTCAGTCTCTGCTTGGCGTCACGGACGAGCAGCTTGGAGATGAGGTCTTTGGCAGCGCAGGAGATGTGGGCCCAGTCCTTGTCGGGGAACTCATACTTCCCCTCCTGGATGCTCTCAAACAGCATGTTCTGGGGACACAGGACACAGGGGAGCTCAGATCTGCCCAAGGAGCTGGATACTGTGCACTGACATGTGGCGCCATCAGGACCCCAACCACCACGAGACCCTCGACCATGCACACCCGGGGCGGAGGGGACTGGGAGCCGGACCAGGAGAGTCGGCTCTACCCAAGTGGAGCTGGATTTACAAAAAGGCAGCTCTGGAGGACCTGGTTCCAAGGGCCACAGGCCACAGATGCTGAGCCTTAAGCAGCAGGCAGGCAGTCTGAGCCTGATCCCCCCAAACCAGGGACGTCACTCCACCTCTCTGCTCTCTGAACCCTGTCTGCTTTTCCCTTGGGCAGGCAAACCTGAAAAGCCTTCGGGAAACTGGAGGACAGGGCAGCACTGCCCTGTGGATGGTATCAGGGAGTAGGGCACACAGGGCAGGTCCCCGGGGGTTAAGGGGGAGTACAGAGTAGGTTCCTGGGGGTCTGGGGAGCACACAGAGCAGGTCCCAGCGGGTTAGAGGGCATACAAGGCAGGTCCCCGGGGGTTAGGGGGTGGTCGGGGGCAGGTCCCCTGGACTTAGGGAGTGCGCAGGGCAGGTCCCCTGGACTTAGGGGGTGCGCAGGGCAGGTCCCCTGGGGTTAGGGGGTGCGCAGGGCAGGCCCAGGGGAAGAAGGTGCCCAAGAGAGGAGGGTGCCCAGGAGAGGAGGGTGCGCGGGCCACCGCACCTGGCAGGCAGGGCAGGCCTCGCCGCGGTCCCAGCCGCAGTCGCTGCCACAGCGGCCCACGAAGGGCGGGTAGCCACTGAGCAGGATGTACAAGATGACGCCCAGGCTCCACAGGTCGCAGCGCTTGTCGTAGATGCTGGCCTCCTCGCTGAAGGCCTCCACCACCTCCGGGGCCATGTACTCCGCCGAGCCGCACTGCGGGCGGGGGAGAGGCGCGTCAGCCGGGGCTGCCCGGCATCACGTGGGAACGGAGCCCGGGTAACTGCGGGTCACCTGCGCCAGCCGGCTCGGACCCCACCCCACCCGACCAATCAGCGACTGCCGGGAACCCGCCCCGCCCAATCAGCAGGTGCAGAGCTCGCCCCGCCCCCTCCGCAGCCCCGCCCCACCCATCCAAACACCTACGGGTGGGGGCGCCTAATCGAGGCCCCGCCGCGTCATCCCGCCCAACCAATCAGCGGCTGTTGCTAAGCGGAAACCCGAACTCCGCGGCCTGGAACTGCGGAGCGGCCCAGGCTCCGCGAGGTTATGCAACCGTAGAGCAGGCAGCCGAGCCCCCAGGCCTGCCCGCGGGCCCTCACCGGGGTGAGCAGCTCCGGGGTGGAGATAGGGGAGCAGTCCCCGTTGAGTTTGATGCCGCTGCCCAGGTCGAAATCACAGATCTTCACGGGGGAGACCTGGGAGGGGCCAAGAGGGCCGTGAGCCTGGGGTCCCACGCGGCCACCCCTCCCGCGGGGCCACTCTGCCCGGGCTGGCCTACCTGATTGGGGTGCTCACACAGGATGTTTTCCGGCTTTAGGTCCCTGTGGGCGATGCCTGGGGGAGAAGCCACAGAACCACGAGGGGGTGAGGGGCTGGGGGTCTTCCAGGAGTCCTTGGCAGGTGGCCTTAGGGGACTCAGGGCGGGATCACCACCCACCTTTGTTGTGCAGGAAGTCCAAGGCACTGGCCACGTCCTGCACCACCACGCTGGCCTCCAGCTCGTTGAAGTGCCGGCGCTTGTGGATGTGGCTCAGGATGGAGCCTGGGCAGGGCGGAGCAGGACGGGGCACACACAGGTCACCTCAGAGTCCTCACAACGCCCGCACCCACCTCCACTTTGGAGGGGACGCCCCCACACCGGCTTCCTCTGGCCCAAAGGCCTTACCCCTGAGCCACCATTTGGGCAGGACACAAACCCCACAAGCCCCCTCCTGCAGGTGGCACTAGGCCCCCATCCCATAATACCTCCCAGCTCCCTCCCTCCCCACAGCCTGGAGCCCCCAGGTACCTCCCCGCATCTTCTCAAACACCAGGTAGAAGCGGTCCTCCTCCTCAAAGAACTCAATCAGCTCTAGAACGTTCCTGGGGTGGGGTGGGAGGCAGGAGAGGAGCTGAGGCTTCCTGAGGCCCCTAGGTACCTGCTGCTCAGCCTAGGAGGGGCCCACCCTCTTGGTGCTGGCCTGTCCACTGGAGGCTGGGACTTGGGCAATAGGCCCGCCTCACGCTGCCCGCCTGGGGCTGCCAGCCAGCCTTCTTCAGGGAGGGAAACGCAGGGCCTGGGAAACTGGGTGCCCTACAGATGCTTGCTGGGGGTGATGTGGTGCTCAGGCCCTTCATCCACTGAAAGACGGCTCAGGCCAGTGCTGTGGCAAGGGTGGCTCACCTACCTGTGTCCCTGGCACTGGTACAGCATCTCCACCTCCCGGAAAACCCTGCTCCGAATGTGGCCTGGCTGTTTCTCAATGATCTGAAACAGTTAAGAGGACACAGCACCTGGGTTGGCGGGACGCTCACAGCTGAGAAGGGGCCAGAAACTCCACTGCCACAGCTGGAATTCACCACACTTATACCCTGCAACTCTAGAAAGCAGGGCTCACGCCTGTCATCCCAGCACTTTGGGAGGTTGAGGCAGGAGGATCGCTTGAGCCCAGGAGTTTTAAGGCCAGCCTGGGCAACACAGCCAGACCCCATCCCTCCAAAATGTTTATGCTGTTGTTGTTGTTGTTGGTTTTTTTTAAGATGGAGTTTCGGCCGGGCGCGGTGGCTCAAGCCTGTAATCCCTGCACTTTGGGAGGCCGAGACGGGCGGATCATGAGGTCAGGAGATTGAGACCATCCTGGCTAACATGGTGAAACCCCGTCTCTACTAAAAAATACAAAAAAACTAGCCGGGCGCGGTGGCGGGCGCCTGTAGTCCTGGCTACTTGGGAGGCTGAGGCAGGAGAATGGTGTAAACCTGGGAGGCGGAGCTTGCAGTGAGCTGAGATCTGGCCACTGCACTCCATCCTGGGCGACAGAGCAAGACTCCGTCTCAAAAAATTAAAAAAAAAAAAATAGAGTTTTGCTCGTTACCCAGGCTGGAGTGCAATGGCACAATCTCAGCTCACCGTAACCTCCACCTCCCAGGGTTCAAGCGATTCTCCTGCCTCAGCCTCCTGAGTAGCTGGGATTACAGGCGCCTGCGACCACGCTCAACTAATTGTTTTGTATTTTTAGTAGAGACGGGGTTTCACCATGTTGGCCAGGCTGGTCTTGAACTCCTGACTTACAGGTGATTCACCCGCCTCGGCCTCCGAAAGTGCCAGGATTACAGGTGTGAGCCACTGCGCCCGACCCCAAAATGTTTTTTAAGTTAGTGGTAAGCTATGATGATGGTGCCACTGCACTCCAGCCTGGGTGACAGAGGGAGACCCTGTCTCTAAATTTAAAAAAAGAGATAGAGGCCGGGCGCGGTGGCTCACGCCTGTAATCCCAGCACTTTGGGAGGCCGAGGCGGGCGGATCACAAGGTCAGGAGATCGAGACCATGGTGAAACCCTGTCTCTACTAAAAAATAGAAAAAAATTAGCCGGGCGCAGTGGCGGGCGCCTGTAGTCCCAGCTACTCAGGAGGCTGAGGCAGGAGAATGGCGTGAACCCGGGAGGCGGAGCTTGCAGTGAGCCGAGATTGCGCCACTGCACTCCAGCCTGGGCGACGGAGCGAGACTCCGTCTCAAAAAAAAAAAAAAAAAAGAGATAGAAAGCTGGCCTCGCCTATGGGGGCCTGAAATTTACTGCAAGTCAAGGATAAGAAAGAAAGAAAAAAAAACAAAACAAAAACGATCAGGTGCGGTGGCTCAGGCCTGTAATCCCAGCAGTTTCAGAGGCTGAGGCGGGTGGATCATGAGGTCAGGAGATTGAGATCATCCTGGCCAATATGATGAAACCCCGTCTCTACTAAAAATACAAAAATTAGCTGGGTACGGTGATGGGCACCTGTAATCCTAACTACTTGTGAGGCTGAGGCAGGAGAATCACTTGAACCCGGGAGGTGGAGGTTGCAGTGAGCTGAGATCGTGCCATTGTACTCCAGCCTGGGTGACAGAGCAAGACTCTGTCTCAAAAAAAAAAAAAAAAAAAAAAAAAAAAAGCCAGTGGGGGCTGCTCTCCACCTGCAACCCTGACAGCCCTCAGAGACATACTTGGGACTTGGGACTTCTGCAAAATACCCCCACAGGATGATAGGGTCCCCTGCCCTGGGTGGCCACCCTTCCTGACCCAGAGACAGTCAGCTGTAGTCCTCTGTCCCCACAAGGCGGATCCCTGGTGACCCACAGAACTAGGGAGGCCTCAGGACACCTGGCTGCCAGCCCACCAGGCCCCACCTCACATGCGGCCACAGCACCAAGTCCTGCTCCCCGGCTCCGAGCCAGCCTGGGCAGACACTTACCCATCGCCTCAGCCAGTATCTGTTTGGGGCCTGCCCTGGTTGGCTGCCCCAGCCACTGGTGGATCCAGCCTCCCTGAGCCCCAGAGCCTCAGGAAGCCACCCCACTGTCCCCAGCAGCTCCAGCTGCTCCCCACCACCTTCACTCACAGAGGTGCGGTCAGGAGGTGTCTGCGGCTCCCGACCTGGCACCTGCTGGGACCCTCTTCCCAGGCTGGATACGCTAGCCCCTCTCACTGGGCGGGTGGCTGGCTACCTGAGCACTCTGCCCAGGGTTCCCTGCCCACTGCGATGGCCTGCTCACAGTGGGGATGTGGCATTCCACTCGAGTCCCTGGCTCCTGTCTCTGCAGTCCCGTGTTTATACTGAGAAACAAAGCTGCCCCAGCGAGGGGCAAGAGAACAACTGGACGCCAGGGTGTCCTGAAATACCATCGCCCAGGCCACTGCCGAAAGCTGAGTCCAGCAGGCACTGCAGGCACTGCAGATGGTTCTGGATAAAACTGAGCCTCGTCCTGTCCCTGAGGTGGCCAGCTAGAATGCTGCTTCAGGGAGGGGGTGCAGCCCCTCCCGGCATGGAAGGGGCCTATTCTGAGGTCCCAGCTTAGGGGCTCAGCATCCAGCCAGCAGCCTCATGGCACCAGGGGACCCCCAGGCAGCTTCCCGCAGCATGACTCCCGCTGAGGGCAGAGGGCCCACACCCCAGTCCCCGTAGAATGAAATGCTCCTGCCTGTAATCCCAGCACTTTGGGAGGCCGAGGCGGGCGGATCACAAGGTCAGGAGATCGAGACCACGGTGAAACCCCGTCTCTACTAAAAATAGAAAAAATTAGCCGGGCGCAGTGGCGGGCGCCTGTAGTCCCAGCTACTCGGGAGGCTGAGGCAGGAGAATGGCGTGAACCCGGGAGGCGGAGCTTGCAGTGAGCTGAGATTGCGCCACTGCACTCCAGCCTGGGCGACAGAGCGAGACTCCGTCTCAAAAAAAAAAAAAAAAAAAAAAAAGAATGAAATGCTTCTCAGACTCACAGGTCCCAGCGATTCGCCTGACTTGCCCAGGACACCTCCTCCTCCCCCTGCCACCTGGCCGGACCAACTCCTGGACATCAGTGGCCAACACCTCCAGCAGGAAGTCCCCCAAGCTCTCCAGATCCCAGCACTGACCACACCAGGTCAAGGTGGCAAGATGACCAGGGAGGTGGCCCTGAGACACCAATTAGGAACCCCCAGAGGCCACACGGCATGAGTCAGGCTACCTAACCCCCAATCCTCAGTGTCCCTATCTGTCAAACAACAGGAAACAAGGATGCCTGTGGGGCCGCCAGGAGAGGACTGTGCTCAGAGGGACGCCTGCTGTGCAGAAGTGTTCCGGCGGGACCTCGTGCTCCTGCACCATCGCCTTGGCCTGCCTGGGGGCTCCCAGGAGGCAGGGACTGTACTGCGTCTGTCCCTGCCTGCTGCCACTGTGGTCCCAGCACCCGGCCAGTAACCTCCCCAGGTTGGCCACCCCACTTCTTCCTCCACCTCCTCCTCCTCAGAGGAAAGCTCTGGCCTGGCCATCCACCAGGACCCACAGGCTCCTGGCCAGCCTGGCTCGCCAGGGCACACCTGGCCCTCTTTCCCAGGCAGCCAGCCCTCCTGGGACCCCACCCAGCCCGGAAGCCGCGTGCCAGGTCACGAGGGAGGCCTGGAAGATTTCTTGGAATACAGGATCCAACCAGCCCACAAGGTCATAGGGTGACAACCAGGGCCTCAACAGCGCTCCTGCTCCCAGCCCTTCGGTCACACCCTGGGTTTGGCAGCCGCCTGGGGCTAGGGTGGCACGGGGCTCTCGCGGGCCTGCACTGAGGTTCTCCAAACGCAGAGCCCCTCTGGGCCCTGGGATATGACGTTGCATTTTGATCCTTGAAACCAAACTGTCATGTACCCTCAGGGACGGCTCAGAGGCAGGGACTGCCCAGGGGACCCAGTGGGCACAGTGCCTCTGACTGAAGCCCCCACTCTGGTACCAGACAGGGCCACTCCCGCCGCTGTCATTCCCGACTGGACTCAGGGCCCGGTGGCCGTTTTCAGACACTGGTCTTCCTGGCTGTAGGACGGGGAGCCGGAATGCCACACACAGTTTCCACCTCCCCCCACTGCCCGCACTCATCCCAAGGCGCTGGGCTCCCCAGGGCGCGGCCGCGGGCCCACCTTGACGGCGTACTCCTGGCTGGTGATCAGGTTGATGCAGGTCTGCACTCGGGCATGAGCGCCCTCCCCCAGCACATCCTCCTGCAGCTGGTAGACGTCTGCCGGGCAGCGAGGCGGGCGTGAGAGGGACCCCGGCTGTCCCCAGCTCCCGGCTCCCCCAATGCCCGCCATCCCTGCTCACCTTCAAACCTGCCTGAGAAGCTGTCGGTGGCCCGGCCGCGCTTCTTCTTCTTGCCCCTCTTCTTGGCGTCCGGGATGTCGATGGGCTGGCTGGCGGGCATGTCTGTTCCAGAAGGCACGCCCAGGGGGCTCAGGACATGGCCCTGGCCGGCTGGTCCCCACCCCCCTGCAGGGGCTGGCCACTGCCATGGTGGCGACAGCGGCTGCCCCGTGCCCTCCTCCCCCTCAGGCCCCTCACCAGGGCGGGCTGAGCACTGCAGGCCAAAGTCAGAGTCTCCGTGGTGGGGCTGGTCTAGAGAGAAGGCCAGCTCGAAGGGGTTCTGCCCCTGCAGGGGAGAGGAGAGGAGAGGCACTCAGACCCCATCCCTCCCCACGCAGCAGGGAGACGTCTCCTGCCCCAGTGCCACAGCGTCCAGGCTGACAAGCCCTGTGCTGAGCATGACGAAAAAATCAACTCGGTCCCCGCTCACACGACACCAGGATCAGCTCCCGATGGGGCGGGCAGCATAAACCGGGGGACCACCAGCTCCTGGCATTCACCTCCTCGCTGCCCTACACTCAGTGTGTGTGTGGATTTCTTTTTTTTTTAATTTATGTTTTGTAGGGATAAAGTCTTGCTGTGTTGCCCAGGCTGGTCTTAAACCCCTGGCCTCAAGCGATCCTTCTGCCTCGGTCTCCCAGAGTGCTGGGATCACAGGCGTGGGCCACATGTGGAAGCTGTTTGGCCTCCTAGCACCTCAGCAAGGAAAGATCAGGAGATGCAGAGTCTCCTGGGGGGGTCCATGGAATTTGCCAACCCAGGGGGTGATTCTGTCCCCCAGGAGACACTGGGCCATGTCTGGGGACATCTGTGGTTGTGACTGGTTGGGGGAGCTCCTGGCATACAGTGGGTGGAGGCCAGGGACACTGCTCAGTACCCTGCAGTGCCCAGGACGGCCCGACCCCAGATAAAGATGGGCCCCAACCTCCACGGGGCCGCGGGGACATGGGGCTGTGGGGAAGACCTCCTCCCACCCACAGAGCCCTGGGGGCCTCTGGGAAAGAGGTGCATTGCCGGGAGAGGACAGACACGGGCAGAAGGCTCTTGGGAACCCTGCCTCTGATGCCAGGGTTGAGTCACCGTGGGGCCCAAGCCGTGTCTTGCACCTCCGTCTGCTTGTCCACAGAATGGGGATGGCTGACCTCTGGGGCGGGTCGTGCGGATCAAAGGCGGCGGGGCAGAGGGAGGGAGGTGAGTCACTGGGCGGTCTGCCAGCCTGGTGGCTGTGCCTGCTTTCCCACGGCCTCCTGGACCATCTCAGGGAAGCTCAGTCCTCCCTGGGCCTCAGTTTCCCCCATGTAAAATGGCATACCACCACTTCTCCTTCCCCTAAGCTGCTCCCCTCCCTTTTGCTCAGTGCCTGGGGCTGGGGGTGAGAATTCAGTGCCTGGTGCTCTGGGGCCTACTGAAGGTGGGGGCTCTGCCTCCATCACCCCTGCCTTCTGCCCCACCCAAGCCTGGGCACCTGCCCTCCTCTGCTCGTGTCCCGTGGCTGCCCCGCACACCTTCCCTCCGCAGTTCTGTGCGTCTAAGCCCACCCTCACCCACCAGAGGCTCATCTGCTTCCAGCCCCCCTAACCCGGCAGCTACCAGTTACTGAGTCAGTACATACGGTGCTATACCGGTCTTGGGGGCTCACGGGAGAGGCACCCACAGGCGCGAGTGTGCCAGGCCCTGCCCAGACCACATCCTGCACTCCCATCTCAGTGCTCCTGGAGGGAGCCCCTGGTGGGCCCTGGTACCCAGCTAAGGAACCCGCCTTGGGCCCTGGCGGCCAGGATTCAAATCCAGGCCTGCTGCTCTGGGCAGGCTGGGGCTGGGTGAAGAAACGACCCAGCCCCAGGAACGTGGGAACAAGACCCTGACCGGGGGCAGGAACAGCGCAGGTTATGGTAGACTCTGCCCCTGGGGAAGATGGTTGGAACATATGCACGTTTCCACAGAGCATGGCCCAGCATGGGGACTTCCGGCCCTTTACAAGGGGCCAGGCCTTTGAAGCTGGGGAACTGAGGCCCGGTCAGGTTCCTTGTACTACTGAGCTCTCACTCAGCCTCACCTGTCCAGGTGAACCAGGCGGGAGGGGCCTGCAGAGGTGACGGGGGTCCCAGTCCCAGTGAGGATGCTGGGTGCTCTGGGCCAGGTCACTGCCCCTGTCTGGGCCCCAGACAGCCTGAGTGGGGCTCAACAGAAGCAAGACACCAGTGGAGCCCATGGGAGACCCGAGGCCAGCAGATGGGTAGAGGCCAGAGGGCAGAGTTTGGGAGGGGCCGAGAGCCAAGCTGCCCTCCTGCCTCCCCACCCACCCTGGCTTGGGCAGATAGCTGCCAGGAGGCCGCTGGGGGAGGAGGGAAGGAAGGGGGGCTCCAACTAGCCCCCATGGGGAGTCAACGTTCCCATAAGGCTCCTGTCTGGAGGCCCCTGGTAGCCCTGGGGCAGCCACCACAAGGCCGGTGACCAGGGTCTAAGGCCAGACTGGCGCTCACCTGCTGTCTGACCTTGGCCTAGTGACCTTCCCCCGAGGTCTGCCACAGGTGAGACAGGAGACAGCTGCCCCCAACTTGTGGGAGCTCACAAGAGTGAAAGGACCTGAGGGGCCACAGAGCCCAGCGTGAGCCCCTGGCCTTCTCTGGCCACCGTTCCCCCGTGCCAGCCACAGCCTGCAACTCAGCAAAGCTACAGATGGACAGCTGGAGCCACCACGGCGGAGGGGCACCATGAGACTCCACCATGAGACTCCACGGCCATGTACATGGGAACCCCAGGCACACACGCCTGCCGTCTCGGAGCCTCCCTTTCCCGTCTGCAAACGGAAAGAAACCCAAGGCGCCTGTAGACGTGCCTTCCTGCTGGGCTGCTGCCTACTGGAGGCAGGGAGGGTATTTCAGGAGACGTGGCCCCAGTCCAGGGAGCAGCCGTGAGTGGTGGGGGCTGTGGGGGCAGATTCCTAGAGCAACCGGTCCCGGCCACCTGGAGGAACACCTCACAGCCAGGACTGCCTGCCAGGCCCTCCTCCACCGAGATGCCCACCTTCCCAGCTCCCAACCGGGCTGCCCTGGTCATGCAGAGGCCGGCCCACAGTCCCGGGCAGTGTGGGCGGTCCTGGCCCCACTGTTCTAGGTCTGGCTGCAGGACTCGAGTCAGCAGGCCTTGGCAGGAGGCGGCTGGAACCATCTAGAAAGTTCAAGTGTGCTTTGGCTGCCTGGCTGGCCCCATGCACTGACCCTGTATCAGCTCACGCCTGGCCCCAGGAGGGAAAAGACCACTGCACTGTCAGGTCCTCCTCTTTCCCGCCCAGCCCGACACTCTGATGGTGCCAGGCCTGCTGCCCTAGGGGAAAACTGGGCATGGGTGGCAGGGGTGAGTGGTGCCCTGGGGTGCCGGCTGGACAGACCTGGGAATTCTCAGAGTTTCCCCTTGCTCCTCCCACCCTGGAGCAGCGCGTGTGTACACACAAGACACAGACACACACACACACACACGCACTCTCTCTCTCTCCTCCTCTCCAGTCCTGCCTTCCCTACCGGGCAACAGGTCCCTGCCCAAGGAAGCCCAGTGAAGCGATTACATAACCCCGGCCTGCGGGGTGGGGCGGGCTGGCTGACATCACTGCGTCCCCTGGGCCAGGTCCTGCGGGGCCCCTGCCCAGCACCTGCCCTCCCCTTCCCCCCCAGATTTGCTCATCTGAAACCAGCACTCAACAGCAGTCACCGCCCGGGCGGCGCAGAAACTTCCCGCTCCGACAGGAAACAGCACTTGGGCCTGGGGTGTCTGCAAAGTGCAGGGCTGAGGGGACATCCCATCCCCTCCCCCACGGCAGAGGCCCCCTGGGGGTGGGTGCACCTGACCAGCCCGGCCTGGGGATTCTGAAAGGAAGTCCCCAGAAACCACACGGAGGTGGAAAAGGGACTGTGGCCCGCTGACCTCTCCCCACCAGGGCACAACCAGCTGGAGCTTGCAGGGTACACCCCCCATAAGCAACGTGCAGCGACCGGGACAGGACTGCAGCCTGCTGACCCCCCAGAACACAGCCGGCAGGGGCTTGCAGGGGACACATGGCCTGGACCCCTGACGGGGAGGGGGCTCCTGCTCCCAGCCTCACTTGGGGATCCTGGAGGAATGACCCGGTGGCCAACGCTGGGGAAACGACTGCGGCCTGCCGACCCCCCATCCTCGCATACCGACCCCGGGTGTAAGGCGGGGGCCAAGCACGAGCCCCGGGAGCCGATCTTAGGGGCGGGCTGCGCGCCCCCCACGCCGGCCATTCCGGTGGTCCAGCCCGGAGCGCCCTCAAACCGACCCCGGGCCTCACCTTGAACGAACGGTGGAAACCCTGAAGTTCGGCTGGTTTCTTCTGCACCATCTTCTGTCCGGGCCCCGCCAGCGGGGGAGGGGACCGAGGGCCCGCGGGGCGGCCCGAGGGCGGGCGGCCGGACGGGGGGCGGCCGAGGAGGGGACCCTGCGGGCGGGAGCAGACAAAGGGAGGGCGGTGAGCCGAGCTCGGCCTGCCGGGAGCGCGGACCGGGCGGGGGCGGCGGGGGCTCCGCGGGGCCCGTTTCCCGCTACCGGGTCGGGGTCCCTGGGGCCGCCTTGGGGTTCGCACTCACCGGGGTCGGGCTCGGGCCGGGGCCGCAGTGCCGCCGCCGCCCCACGTCGCGCAGCCCGGACCCCGCTCCGCGGACCGCGCGGGGAACAGCGCCGCCGCCGCCAGCGCGGACCCCTCTTCCTGGGCCGCCGCCGCTGAGAGGAGCCGGGCGCGTCGCCGCCGCCGCCACCTTTATAGGCCTGGACCCACTCTGGCCCCGCCTCCGACGCAGGCTCCGCCCGGCCTCGCCCCCTGCGCACGACGTGGGCGGAGCCAGAAGAGGACTCTCTGGGAGCCCAGTGCGGCTGCGCGCTCCGGCGGCAGGCCGTGTCCGAAACGATTAGCGTACGCCTGCGCAGTGCGGCGCACTGGGGTCTTGCGGAACCCAGCAGCGCCCATGCTGCACGGCCCGGAGCTGGCCTATCTTTGCCGCCTGAGGCTGGCGGGACTCGGGGGACCTGCGGGGCACTGGGCTGAGTCCTGCCGCCTGGCCCCACACAGGGTAACTTCCTCGGCCTGTCGACCCGGGCCTAAGATACCCCCACTCCCTTGGGTCATGCCCTCGCTCTAGAACCTGCCATGGCTCCCTCTTGCGGTTCTCCGATGCTGGCTCCAGCTGTCCGCCTTGTGCACCACCAGCACGCTTGGAGTCCCAGCCACTCCCTTCTAGTGCTGGGGGACCAGCCACCACCACCACCACCTTTCTGCTTCCCCTGGGCCACTCTGCCTGGGGAGCAGTGAGCTCCCTGAGTTTGCTTTGTGGTTGTCAGGAACCAGAGTAGAGGGTGGGGACCGAGATCTGTGAAGGACCCTTCTTCTGTCCTCGAATGGCATTTCAGGGAGAACTGGGACCTGAGACTCACTGGGAAAAAGCCCAAGGGGTGGATGGTGGCCAGGACAGGAAGTAAAACATAGTCCCGTTTTGGCTGGGGCCCCAAACCAGGCTTAGATAGAATCAGCCGGTCCTGAGCTGCCAGTCCCCCAACCGACAGCATCCTGGTTCAAAGTCCTCCCCAGGCCCCAGGCCTTGGGCACACAAGGAGTGGGGGTTCACCTGCCGTGGGTGGACTGTGGTCTCCTCTTCTGCAGGGGTTTCCAGAAACTTCGCACAGCCCCCAACCAGGCCCTGAGCTCAGAGAGGCTGGAGCCCCACTGACCTGAAGCTGGGAACCCCTGCCTGCGAAGGCCACAGCTCTCAGGCCACAATGGCTGGGGGCCTGGCTTTAGCCACCCCTGGGGCATTGTGAGGAGGCTGTGGAGGATTCCCAGCCAGAATGCAGCCCAGTGCCTGGCATTGCCCTGACTCTTGGCAATGGGGGGACAGAAAACCAGGTCCCCCGGCCCCCCTTATTGTGCGTGCTTGTGTGTGTGTGTGTGTGTTCATACACACACACACACAGACACGTTAGCTCCAGGTGCCAGCTGGGGTGGAGCTGCTAGACCTGCTTGCCCGGACCTGGCTCACGGAGGGTGCCGACGAAATAGTGCTTGGAGGAAAGGATGAGAGTGTGTGTGTGTGTGTGTGTGTGTGTGTGTGTGTGCACGCGCGCCCACGCTCACATAGGGGTTGTGTGGTGGTGTGAGCCTGTTGAGACCACTGTAACACAGAACCACAAACCAGGAGGCTTAAAACAACAGAAATGTAAGCTCTCACAGTCCTGGAACCCAGAAGTCTAGAAGTGTGGGCAGAGCTTTGCTTCCTCTGAGGACTCTAGGAGGATGCTTCCTGCCCCTCCCAGCTTCTGGGGGCTCTGGTGGTCCTCGGTTGGTGGCCACATCGCTCCAGTCTCTGCCTCCTCCTCTGTGTCTGTGTCTTCTCTTCTTATTTTACCTTTTTATTTATTTATTTATTTATTTTTGAGACAGAGTCTCATTCTGTCACCGAGGCTGGAGTCCAGTGGCACAATCTCAGCTCACTGCAACCTTTGCCTCTTGGGTTCAAGTGATTCTTCTGTCTCACCCCCCTAACTAGCTGGGATTACAGGCATGTGCCACCACACCCAGATAATTTTTTGTATTTTTAGTAGAGATGGGGTTTCACCATGTTGGCCAGGCTTGTCTTGAACTCCTGACCTCATGATCCACCCGCCTCGGCCTCCCAAAGTGCTGGGATTACAGGAGTGAGCCACTGCGCCTGGCCTATTTTACTATTTTTTTGAGACAGGGTCTCACTCTTTCGCCCAGGCTGGAGTGCAGGGATAGATTCATAGCTCATGGCAGCCTCAACTTCCTGGGCTCAAGCGATCCTCCTGTCCCAGCCTCCTGAGTAGCTGGGACAACAGCACCTTGCCTGCTGATTTTTAAACATTTTGTAGAGATGGGGTCTCACTGTGTTGCCCAAGCTGCACTAGAATTCCTGACCTCAAGGGACCTTCCCACCTTGGCCTTCCAAAGTGCTAGAATTACAGATATGAGCCACTAAGCCTGCTGTCTCCTCTTTTTATTTTTATTTATTTATTTATTTATTTATTTTTTTTTTTTTTTTTTTTTTTAAGACGGAGTCTCGCTCTGTCGCCCAGGCTGGAGTGCAGTGGCCAGATCTCAGCTCACTGCAAGCTCCGCCTCCCGGGTTCATGTCATTCTCCTGCCTCAGCCTCCTGGGTAGCTGGAACTACAGGCGCCTGCCACCTGGCCCGGCTAGGTTTTTTTTGTATTTTTTAGTAGAGATGGGGTTTCACCGTGTTAGCCAGGATGGTCTTGATCTCCTGACCTCGTGATCCGCCCGTCTCTGCCTCCCAAAGTGCTGGGATTACAGGCTTGAGCCACCGCGCCCGGCCTATTTTCATTTTTTTTGAGATGGAGTTCCCTTTTGTTGCCCAGGCTGGAGTGCAATGGCACAATCTCGGCTCACCGCAACCTCTGCCTCCCAGGTTCAAGGAATTCTCCTGCCTCAGCCTCCCAAGTAGCTGAGATTACAGGTACGTGCCACCATGCGCAGCTAACTTTTTTGTGTGTATTTTTAGTAGAGATGGGGTTTCACTGTGTTGGGCAGGCTGGTCTCGAACTCCTGACCTCAGGTGATCTGCCCGCCTCAGCCTCCCAAAGTGCTGGGATTACAGGTGTGAGCCACTGCGCCTGGCCTCCTCTTCTTCTAAGGACGCCAGTCATTGACTTAGGGCCCACTCAGTGTGATCTCATCTTGGTTCCATCCCCGCAAAGACCCTATTTTCAAATAGTTTCTCATTCACGGGTACCAGAGTTAGGACATAGACGGGTTTTTCCAGGGTACTCAGCTCAGTCCACAGAGGAAGTGAGACCACTTCCTGGTGTGCGGCTGTGTATACACTGTCCTTGGTACAGGTGCGGAGCTATGTCCATCCTTCAGTGTGGACCCACATGGGTTCAACATTCACCCTGACTACAAGAAGCAGACCTGAACCAAGGCTCAGCCCGTGCCTGGGCTCTCTGTCCAGCCAGGCTCAGGCACCAGACAGGAAAAGCTGATCTGGGAGCCAGGCCAGAGGGGCAGGCCCGTTCCCAGCACCACAGCCAGGCCCTGCCCTGGGCCCTGTCCCCCTCCCACAGCCCCAGCAGGTGGGAGCCATCAAGAGCCTCATGCAGGCTGGCGCGGTGGCACACATCTGTAATCCCAGTACTTTGGGAGGCCGAGGCAGGCGAATCACAAGGTCAGGAGTTCGAGACCAGCCTGGCTAACACGGTGAAACCCCGTCTCTACTAAAAATACAAAAAAATGGCCCAGTGCGGTGGCTCAGGCCTGTAATCCCAGCACTTTGGGAGGCTGAGGCGGGCGGATCACGAGATCAGGAGATTGAGACCATCCTGGCTAACACGGTGAAACCCCATCTCTACTAAAAATACAAAAAACTAGCCGGGCGTGGTGGTGGGCACCTACTCGGTGAGTAGTCCCAGCTACTCGGGAGGCTGAGGCAGGAGAACGGCGTGAACCTGGGAGGTGGAGCTTGCAGTGAGCTGAGATCTGGCCACTGCACTCCAGCCTGGGTGACAGAGCGAGTCTCAGTCTCAAAAAAAAAAAGCCTCACGCAGCAATCAGGAAAACTGAGGAAGCTCAGACACAGGAAGACGACCCCTGGCTCTAGGGATGTTCCACCCAGGGTTCCTCCCCATCGGCCCTGTGGACGCTCAAGGCTCAGTCATCCTCTGGGGCAGGGCCGTCCTGGGCACTGCAGGGAGCTGAGCAGCATCCCTGGCCTCCACCCACTCCATGCCAGCACTTGGCCAGTCACCTGGCTTCCTCTCCTCCTCCTATTACCCCGGGGTGGAGCCCAGAGGACACCCAGATGGCTCTCCGAGGGACACGGGCAGGGAGCCTGGTGCCCTGTGCCCTGGTCCCAGCTGATCTGTTCCCCAACAAGCCCTTCGTTTAACAAGCCCTTCGTTTCTTTTGAGGGGGTCTTTCAGGGTGCAGATCCTGGGACGGGCATGGCCAGGGGAACTTCCTAGGTGAAAGGGATTCTGCAGATGGAACTGAATTAGCCACGCCCAGCTAACTTTTTTTTTTTTTTTTGAGATGGAGTCTCGCTCTGTCCCCCTGGCTGGAGTGCAGTGGTGCGATCTCGGCTCACTGCAAGCTCCGCCTCCCGGGATCATGCCATTCTCCTGCCTCAGCCTCCCGAGTAGCTGGGACTACAGGCGCCCGCCACCTCGCCCAGCTAGTTTTTTTTGTATTTTTTTTTTAGTAGAGACGGGGTTTCACCGTGTTAGCCAGGATGGTCTCAATCTCCTGACCTTGTGATCTGCCCGCCTCGGCCTCCCAAAGTGCTGGGATTACAGGCGTGAGCCACCGCGCCCGGCCAGTTTTTGTATTTTTAGTAGAGACAGGGTTTCACCATCTTGGCCAGGCTGGTCTCGAACTCCTGACCTTGTGATCCACCCACGTTGACCTCCCAAAGTGCTAGGATTACAGGTATGAGCCACTGCGCCTGACTGGTTTAGAATTTTGAAACCGTGGTCTCCCCTTAGTATTGTGACAACCACAGATGTCCCCAGGCGTCGCCCAGTGTCCCCTGGGGACAGGATCTGCCTTGGGTGAGACCCCCTGGTTTAGGGGATTCCATGGACCCCCCAAGAAACTCTGCATCCCATGATGCTCTGACCTGGTGAGGTCCCAGGAGGCTGCAGACATTGAAATCCACACCCTGAGTGGGGAGAGAGAAAGGAGGTGAATCCCAGCAGCGGAGTTCCCCCTGGTTTATGCTGTCCGCCCCATGGGGCCTTTATCTGATGTCTGGTGTGAGCAGGGAGAAAACTCAGTATTTTCCAAATAATCAGCAAGGGGTTTGTCAGCCTCAACAGTTTGGACGTTTGAGCGGGACTGTTCGGTGTGCTGGCGGCTGTACCAACAGGGATGGGCGCTGGCGCCCTCTCCTTTCCTTTCCTCCCCAACAGAGGCAGAGTCCTCTCTAGTCGACCTTCTCCCTAGACCAGTGCTGGACAGGCAGCCAGGCCCAGGCTGGCGGCACGAGATGGTCAGTGGCCCCTGGAGAAGGGGAGGGTCACCCACCCGCCTGTGTGGGCCGTGCCTGGCCCTGCCCTGCTGTGAGCTGTGCCAGCCCCTGGGGGCCCTACGAGGCTGGCCACGCCTGCCAGCCGCGCCCCCTGCCCCCACCCCCACTACCAGCTGGGGCCCTGGGGGTCAGACCTCCACCTGCCTGGGCGGGGAAGAGCCTCTCTGGCAGGAGGCAGGAAGCCTGGTCCGTGCCCCGGGTGACCGTCTCCTCAGTCCCCTCCTCCCGCAGTGTGGTCTGGGCTGGGGCAGTGAGGGTGGGCACTAGCCAGCCCGGAGGTAGGTGGGTGGGACAGGCAGGGCCTGGGGCCAGGACAGCAGCTCCATGACTGCAGGGCGGGTCAGCCAGCCTGGGAGGGAGCTCAGGGTTGCCCTGGGGGAGCACCAGAGTGAGGAGGAGGGCCTGGGAGACGCTGGCCCCAGAAGGAGGACAAACAGGAAATGAGGTGTGGCTGTGGGCTGGAATCAGCATCAGCTGGAGCCGAGCTCTGGCTCCTCTCCTCCTCTTCCTCCCTCCTCCCCCCCTCCCCTCCCCTCTGTCCGCCTCTCTCTCCTCCCCTCCCCTCTGTCCGCCTCTCTCTCCTCCCCTCCCCTCCTCCCCATCCTCCCTCCTCTCCTCCCTTCCACTGCTTCTTCCTCTCCTCACCTCATCCCCTCCCCTTCTGCCCCTCTCCTTCCTTCCCTCCTCTTCCTCCCCTCCCCTCTTCTTCCTCCCCTCCCCTCCTCTCCGCCCCTTTCCCCTCCTCTCCTCCCCTTCCCCCTCCTCTCTCCTTCTCTCCTGCTGCAGTTCAACCCCTGCCCCCCAGCACCCAGCACCTTGCCTCACCGCTACCAAATCCACACCTGAAAATGCCCATGCCCCCCAGACACAAGGACAGAGACCCCCACTCCCCCCACGCACTGACGTCCCTCCCACTCTCCAGTGGGCTCCCCCTGCCGTGTTCCCGGCATGGCCACCACCCTGTACCGCACTGTCTTGCCTGGCCCTGGGGTGGCTTGGAATGGCTTCCAGGTCACCTGGGACTTGGCCAAGGTTGGGGAGGGGGCAGCATCTCCAGCAGGTGGCTTCTTTTTTTATTTTTTTTTTATTTTTTTTTATTTTTTTTTATTTTTTTTTTGAGACGGAGTCTTGCTCTGTCGCCCAGGCTGGAGTGCTGTGGCCGGATCTCAGCTCACTGCAAGCTCCGCCTCCCGGGTTCCCGCCATTCTCCTGCCTCAGCCTCCCGAGTAGCTGGGACTACAGGCGCCCGCCACCTCGCCCGGCTAGTTTTTTTGTATTTTTTAGTAGAGACGGGGTTTCACCGTGTTAGCCAGGATGGTCTCGATCTCCTGACCTCGTGATCCGCCCGTCTCGGCCTCCCAAAGTGCTGGGATTACAGGCTTGAGCCACCGCGCCCGGCCTATTTTTACTTTTTGAGACGGAGTTTTGCTCTTGTCACCCAGGCTAGAGTGCAATGGCACCATTTCGGCTCACTGAAACCTCCACTTCCCGGGTTCAAGCAATTCTCCTGCCTCAGCCTCCTAAGTAGCTAGGACTATAGGTACACACCATCAACCTGGTTAATTTTTGTATTTTTACTAGAGACGGGGTTTCTCCATGTTGGACAGGCTGGTCTTGAACTCCTGACCTCAGGTGATCTGCCTGCCTCAGCCTCCCAAAGTGCTGGGATTACAGGCGTGAGCCACCGCGCCCAGCCTAGCAGGTGGCTTCTTTCTTTCTCCTCACCCCCCAGGTCCCCCACCCTGGAGCCCTCACCAGGCCTAACTAGGGATTCGGTTGTGGCTTCCTCTTCCAGGAGGTCACGGCAGGGCCCAGCCAAGCCTGTGGGGCCAAGGTGAACCTGATCTTGGCCGGGAGGGGCTGTGGCTCCTTTAAGGAGGGGTCAGGACCTGCCCTGAACCCTGTGGGCTTCCCCACCCCAAGCTAGGCCTGGTGGCTTCTTCCGGGACACCCCAGCCCCACCTCACCTCGTCACCAGCTAGCCTCATTACCTGGGACAGGTGAGCGTCGACCCCAGCCCAGAACCTGTTTTGGGCGCACTGGGAGCAGGTCAGGCCCAGGGAGGTGCTGATGGAACGGAGCCAGAACTGGCCACACAGGCGGGTGACGGACGTGAGTGTGGTGGGTGGGGGGACGGGCTCCGGGATCTTCACAGGTACAGGACTCACCTGTGACTGAGCTGTCTCTGACCAATTTCTATCTTTGACCCCAACTTACAGCGCCCACAGACACCCAGTGTGCACCCAGCAACCCGCACTGGAGATCCCAGCTGTCTGGGCCGTGCTGGCCCCGTGCCTCTCTCCTATAGGAGACCCCCAGCAAGCCCAGCTTCCTTTCTGGCTGTCCCGCCACTGGTCCCACCTCCCGCGGCCTCCTGGGGCCCTGGCAGAGCGGCCTGGGGCACACAGAAGGCTCAGGGATGAGGTCGAGTTCCCTGCAGGCCAGCCCTGGGTGACCCAGACCCCTGAGCCACCTCCTGCCCACACGGGTACTTCCTAAGGTCCCACAGCCACTGGGTGGCATGGCCTTCCCTCCAGGAGAGGGACAGACTCCTGCTTACTTCCTGGGACAACATACGCCTCGTGACAGTGGAGGCCGCACCACCCACCCCACCTCGAGACTCCAGAGGGATGGAGGCCCATAGGCTCAGCCTGCCCTGGGTCCTGCAGCTCCCTACAGGTGGCCTGTCCTGCCCCTGGTCATGGAGCAGGCTTGGCAGGCCTCAGCCCAAAGGTGTAGAGCGCCCGCTTCCTTGGGGGCAAGCTGTTTGCCTCCTGCCAGCCCTTGAGCGTTTCCTCATTTCTGTAGAGTGATTCTTTTTTCTTTTTATTTTTTTCTTTAGTTCTGCAGAATGCAAAGCGACTTTCAGCCTGTGTTGGATGTAGGGTGTCCCCAAAGCCCCAGAGGAGGTGCCCAGGCAGGTCCTGACTTGCCAGCCCTGGGCCTCTTCCTCCACCCATCTCCTTTGAGTTGGGGAGGCAGGTTGGCTATACAGCCCCCCCGACCGCCCCTCTTAGGGCCCAGCTGGGTGTGTGCAGCAAGGGACCCTATGGGGGGTTCCATTGTCTGGAGGCTTTTTGTTTGTTGTTTTTGAGACGGAGTCTCGCTCTGTTGCCAGGCTGGAGTGCAGTGGCTCGATCTCGGCTTGCGGCAACCTCCGCCTCCCAGTTTCAGGTGATCCTCATGCTTCAGCCTCCTGAGGAGTTGGGACTACAGGCACGCACCACCATGCCCAGCTAATTTTTGTATTTTTAGTAGAGACGGGGTTTTGCTATGTTGGCCAGGCTGATCTCGAACTCCTGAGTTCAGGCAATCAGCCCGCCTCCACCTCCCAAAGTGCTAGGATTACAAGTGTGAGCCACCGCGCCAGGCAACGCCCAGCTAATTTTATTTTCTGAGATGGAGGTCTCAACATGTTGCCTAGGCTGGTCTTGAACTCCTGGCCTCAAATGATTCTCCTGCCTCAGCCTCCAAAAGTGCTGGGATCACCACACCAGGCCCAGTTATTCACTGTTTATCTGCAATTCAAAGTTAGCTTGGTGTCCATATTGTATCAGACAACCCTACAGGGGGTGACAATAAAGACCTTTCCCCTACAACATAAAAAAAAAAAAAACAAAAAACAAAACTTGGTGTGGGTGGTCTGAGTGTGAGCAGATCGGGGCGTGTGTCTGTGTGCCTGTGGGGGCAGGTGTCCCTGGGAGAGGCCGCAAGCCTGGGTCCTTGCAGGGTCAGCCATGGGCCCGTGGGGGAGTGAAGAGGTGGGGTAGGCTGTGCACACTTGCATTCTCGCAAGTGCAGTGGGCGCCATGAGACCCCACCTCACAGTTCCCACCTGCCTGGCCCTCCAGGGACCAGAACCACAGCTTAAGGGGCGTCCCTTGCTATGAAGGGCCATGGGCAGGGTCATTTCGGGACCCCTGCGGGGCTGAGACCTCTGGCCATGGGGCCACGCGGCAGGAACATCTGATGCAAGTGGCCGCAAGCGTCCCTTCCTGCCGGCTGACTCACACTCACTCCACTCCAGTGGCTCAGCAAGCCTGCCTGGGGACACAGCCAGGACCCGCAGTCCTCCAGTGGGGGCAGGGAGCGGGCACGGCAGGTGTGGCCTGGAGCCCGGGGCTGCCCACCTGCCCTGGCTGTGGGTGTCTGGCCAGGAGCCCGGGGCAGCCACGGGGCCATCCACCCTGCTCTGACAGAGTGGCATCAGGGGCAGCGTGCATGCCCCACCTCCCTGGGGTTCAGCTCCTGCACAGTCCCCAGGGAAATGTGGGGCAGGGCTGGCCCAGGAGATGGCCAAAGGCCAATGCCCTGCCCCAGTAACCGTGGACAAAGCACTCTGCTGGTCACCTGGTGTCGTCTCCTCCTCCTATTACCTGGGGGTGGAGCCCAGAAGACACCCAGATGGCTCTCAGAGGGACACGGGGAACCTGGTGCCCTGTGCCCTGGTCCCAGCTGATCTGTTCCCCAACAAGGCCTTAGTTTAGTTTTGTTTTTTTTGAGACAGAGTGTTGCTCTGTCGCCCAGGCTGGAGTGCAGTGGCAGATCTCGGCTCACTGGAACCTCCGCCTCCCAGGTTCAAGCAATTGTCCTGCCTTAGTTCTCCAAGTAGGTGGGATTACACCCGGCTAATTTTTGTGTTTTTAGTAGAGACGGGGTTTCACTGTGTTAGCCAGGCTGGTCTCGAACTCCTGACATCAGAAAATCCACCCAACTCAGCCTCTCAAAGTGCTGAGATTACAGGGGTGAGCCACGCCACCCAGCCACAAGGCCTTAGGTGTTTTTTGGGGGGTGTTTCAGGGTGCACTTCCTGGGATGGGCATGGAACTTCCAAGGCGAAAGGCACGCTGCAGGTGGGATTAAGTTAGGATTTTGAGAGGGGAGATCACTCTGGATGACTGGGGAGCCCAGTGTCCTCACAGGGTCCTCATGAGAGGGGGCAGCGGGGTGAGAGTCAGAGTCTGGAAGAGGCTGCGCTTGGCTGTGAGTGGGAAGGGGCCCGAGCTGAAGGATGTGGGCGCCTCTAAACGCTGGGAAAGGCAAGAACTGGATTCTCCCGGGAGCCCCCAGGAGGGACTAGCCCTGCGCACACCTTGATGTTAGCCCAGTGAGGCCCCCGTGTCGGGTTTCTGACCTCCAGAACCGTGAGAGAACAGATGCGGGTCGTTTCAAGGCCCCTGCACGTGTGTGATTCATTGCACAGCCCCAGGAGGCTCACACAGGCGGTGGTTTCCTGAGCTCCCACTGTGCAGATGAGAATGCTGAGGCCAGGGCAGCCCCGGCCAGGCCCTGCGGACTATCATAGGTCCTGGGAGGCGCCAGGGGCAGAGAGATGCGGCTGCGGGCGGGCGAGGCCCTGCAGCCTGGGCATGGGACCGGCGCAGGGACAGGGCCCCCTCCCCGCAGGGCTGGATTTGCTGCGTCGCCAAATGCCAGGGCTGATCGGCTGCTGGGCGTGTGACCCCGCGCCTTTGAAATCCGCGGAGCCACGGGTCGGGCCCTCCCTCCCCGCCCGCCGACTGCACCCGCGCCAGGCCCGTCCCCGGGCGTCGCCTCCTCCTCCTCCGGGCGGCCGGGGCTCTGGGCACCCCCCGCACGGTGCCCCGGGGTGACGGGCGTGGCGGAGAGCACGGAATCAGGGGTCCGGGCTGCTGGCCCTGGGAACCCCCTCCCCTGCGGCGGCCGCGCGCCTGCGCACTGGTTCCGGGGCCGGGGCCCCTTTGCCCCGGGGGGGGGGGGGAGCGGTTGTCGAGGCAACGTGTTTGCGTCAGCGAACCTGGCGCGGCGCCCGGGCTCAGAGGGCGAGGGAGGCGGGGCCCGAACTCTGGACCAATAGGGCTCCAGTCATTTAGTGTGGGGGCGTGGCCAGAGACCGCGCTCCAACCAATGGAATTGTTGTTGTCGGGGCCGCCCTACCAGAGCGTGCGCCTCTTAAGGGGACCGTGCGCGTTACTCCACACGTCGCTCGCGACTGTGTTCTGGGCGGAGGCCTAGGGCTCACGGTTGGGGGTCAGTGGGCCTGGCCGGGGGGCAGAGGGAATGGAAGGCGCAGACTCGGAGTTGGAGGTCAGCGGGCCGGGCCCAGCCCCACGTCCTCCTCTTTTTTTTTTTTTTTTGAGACAGAGTCTCACTCTGTCGCCCAGGCTGGAGTGCAGTGGCCGGATCTCAGCTCACTGCAAGCTCCACCTCCCGGGTTCACGCCATTCTCCCGCCTCAGCCTCCGAGTAGCTGGGACTACAGGCGCCCGCCACCACGCCCGGCTAGTTTTTTGTATTTTTAGTAGAGACGGGGTTTCACCGTGTTAGCCAGGATGGTCTCGATCTCCTGACCTCGTGATCCACCCACCTCGGCCTCCCAAAGTGCTGGGATTACAGGCGTGAGCCACCGCGCCCGGCCCACGTCCTCCTCTTTTGCCGGTTTGTGTGACTCTGGGTCTGGTCTGGGTCTCCCGAGCTTCAGGTTCAAACTCCAGGTGCTCAGAGCTGGGGAGCTGCGACAGTTCTAGGGGCGGTGCATTCACGGCGCTGCTCCCCTGGCCGGCGCCCCTGCATTTATGCAGCGCCCACGGTTTGCACTAGGACCCCCTGCAACGACCGGTCTCTCTGAAGGTCACAGAGGAGCCGGGGGGCTGGGGGACCCCAGAAAGTGACCAGGCCTGGATGAGCAGGACTGAGCCGCACGCCTTGGCCCTACACCGACACCTCTTCCTCTGTGGCCAGGAAACATTCCTTCCAAGGACCCCTACTGGAGGGGGTGGGAGGGTTGGTCCCCCAAGGCCCGGGCGCTGTGCAACTGAGTCAAAGCACAGAGGCAGGTGGTCAGGATGGGACATCCAGCAGCCACAGCCACAACCCCTCACCCCAGGCAGGCCTCACTCTCCACTGTAGCCCTGATCAATGAATCACAAGTGAGGGGCAGGAAACAAGATTGAGGGACCCACGGTGTAGACAGCAGGGGAGGTGGCCCCACCAACCCACCCGTCTGGCACCCTCTACGTCCTAAGTCTGGAGTGTGCCAGTGGCAGCCCTCAGGGTGAGGACAGGCTGGAAGCCTGGCACCCCCGCCAGGCTGGCCTAGAAGAATGGGGGTAGCCCCTCTGGCCATGGGAAGTGGTACATTCACAGGTCCTGCGAATGACATGGGCATCTTTGGGGGCTTTTAGCCGACCACAGAGTGTCTCAGGCTTCCTGGCAAGAGCCTGGACCCCATCTTCACGATGTACCGCTCTCCTGCTGGGACCTTGGGGTCTCCTGTCTGCGGCCAGCCCAGGACCCCACGAGTTCCTCATTCCTGCTTCTCTCCAGATAGACCTTTTAAAGGTCTGCATTTCTCTTTGACTTTTTTTCTCGCAATAGTTCTCTTCATTATAGAAATACCCAAGCAGACTTACTCTGTGGCCCAGGCCGCAGTGGAGTGGCACGATCTCAGCTCGCTGCAGCCTCTGCCTCCGGGTTCAAGCACTCTTGTGTTTCAGCGTCCCCAGTAGCTGCACCAACACACCCAGCTAATTTTTTTTCTGGAGGCAGAGACTCACTCTGTCGTCCAGGCTGGAGCTCAGAGGTGCAATCTCAGCTCACTGCAACCTCTGCCTCTTGGGTTCAAGCAATTCAACTGTCTCAGCCTCCTAAGTAGCTGGGATTGCAAGCACCACCATACCCAACTAATTTTTTTTTGTTTGTTTGTTTTTGAGATGAAGTTTTGCTCCTGTCAGCCTGACTGGAGCGCAATGGTGCGATCTCGGCTCACTGCAACCTCCACCTCCCGGGTTCAAGCAATTCTCTTGTCTCAGCCTCTGACTAGCTGGGATTATAGGTGCCTGCCACCACGTCCAGCTAATTTTTGCATTTTTAGTAGAGACAGGGTTTCACCATGTTAAAGGCTGATCTCAAACTCCTGATCTCAGGTGATCCACTTATCTGGCCTCTCTAATATTTGTAACTTTAGTAAAGACGGCGTTTCACCATGTTAAAGGCTGGTCTTGATCTCCTGATCGCAGGTGATCCACCCATCTCGGCTTCTCTAATTTTTGTATTTTTAGTAGAGATGGGGTTTCACCTTGTTGGCCAGGCTGCTCTTGAACTCCTGATCTCAAGTGATCTACTGGTCTCAGCTTCCCAAAATGCTGAGATTACAGGTGTGAGCCATAGTACTCAGCTTTATTTTATTTTTTTGAGACAGGGTCTTGCTCTGTCACCCAAGCTTAAGTACAGTGGCCTGATCTTGGCTTAGCGCACTCTCGAGTTCCTGGGCTAACGCAATCCTCCCACCTCAGCCTCCCGAGTAGCTGGGATTATGGCGAGTGCCTCCATCCCCATCTAATTTTTGTGTTTTTCAGAGACGGGGTTTCACCTTGTTGGTCAGGCTGGTTTGGAACTCCTGACCTCAGGTGATCTGCCAACCTTGGCCTCCCTAAGTGCTGGGATCACAGGCCTGAGCCACCGTGCTGGCAGCTATTGTCCAGTTTCTGAGTGACATCATCTTGGTGATGGTTTTGATTTGCATTTCCCTGAAGGCTTGTGTGTTCCGTCTCTTCTCCATGGATGTTGACCAACACGTGTGTAAATGTTCAAGACCCACGTATTTAAAAAAGTAAAAAGAAACAGATGACAATGGCCGGGCACAACATGGCCAAACCCCGTCTCTACTAAAAATAAAAATATTAGCAGGGCGTGATGGCACACGCCTGTAATCCCAACTACTTGGGAGGCTGAGGCAGGAGAATCACCTGAACCCGGGAGGCGGAGGTTGCAGTGAGCCGAGATCGTGCCACTGCACTCTAGCCTGGGCGACAGAGCGAGGCTCCATCTCAAAAATAAGATAAAAAATAAAAAAATAAAATAAAATAAAATAATAAAATAAATAAAATAAAATAAAATAAAATAAAATAAAATAAAAATTTTAAAAATTGCCCATCCGTCTGAGGCCTCCTGTGCAGTCACAGCGCCCTGTGGCCCCGCGGCCAAGTGGGAGAAGCAGGCAGGGGCCGTTGCTTCCAGAACGCCAGGACACTGACTGCAGGTGGAGAGAAACGGGAGGGGCAGCTGTGGTGACCCAGGGCTGGCATCCCCCTCCCGGCGATGTGACCTACCAGGGACCTTGCCACGGGGCCTCAGTCAGTCTTCTGTTGATGACACGCTGAGGTCAGGACCAGGGCCACAGCCTGTGCCTGATAAGAAGCGGTTTCCAGTTATTTGGTGAATGGGTGCTGGGGGTCTGGGCTGAGGCGTCCAGGGAGCCACACCTGACCCCATGTCCCTCTATCCCACAAAGTAGAGGAGCGTCATGGGTCACCTGCCCGGAAAGGCAGGTCCAACCTCTGCCTGCGGTCAAAGCTCAGAGGGGATCCCTGAGGCCGGCAGCAGAGCCACGAGGACACAGTGGCCTGGCGGCAGAGGTGGGGCAGCGCAGAGCCACTTTCCAGGACAGACAGATGGAGCCCTTCTCCCTCCGGCCTTCCCGGGAGCAGGATCCCATCCAGAGACGCGAGGCCTGCAGTGGGGACAAGGAGGGCAGCTGCTCTGGTTTCCCATCTGCTTCTCTGGCTTGGAAAGCAGGGCAAACAGCTCCAGAAATACCGCGGAACGTGGGCCACGCCCCCGGGGCGGCCACCAGGCGGCGGCACCAGAAGGTCAGCAGAGACAGAGCATCAACAGCAGCCACACAAAACACCCATGCGGAACACAGGCCGAGTGCACACATGGACACCTGATGCCCAGCGGCTGAGAGGACAGCACAGCCTGAACACCCGGCGGGAGGGGATGGCTGGGCATAGCGTGGTCCATCCACGCTGGAATGTTATCCCATGACCAACAGGAGCCACGCCACAGCGTGAACCTGGAGGACATCATGCTCAGCACAGACGCTAGACTCAGAAGGCCATGCAATGTGTGATCCCATTTCTATGAACTGTCCAGGACAGGCACATCCAGAGGCATGGAGGGGATGTGTGGGTGCCGGGGAGCGCTGGGATTACAGGCATGAGCCACCGCGCCCGGCCTGTCCCATAGACATTTTGATTCACCTTGATCATTAAGATTGCAATTGCTGGCCAGGTGTGGAGGCTCATGCCTGTAATCCCAGCACTTTGGGAGCTGAGGCTGGTGGATCACAAGGTCAGGAGTTCAAAACCAGCTTGGCCAAGATGGTGAAACCCCGTCTCTACTAAAAATACAAAAAAATTAGCTGGGCGTGGTGGTGGGTGCTGGCAGTGCCAGCTACTCAGGAGGCTGAGGCAGGAGAATCGCTTGAACGTGGGAGGTGGAGGTTGCAGTGAGCCAAGATTGTTCCACTGCACTGCAGCCTGGGTGAAAGAGTGAGACTCCGTCTCAAAAAAAAAAAAAAAAAAAAAAAAAAGATTGCATTTGCTTTTTCCTCCTGGTTTGCTTTATTTGATATACCTATGCTGGCTGGGAACAGTGGCTCACGTCTACAATCCCAGCACCTTGGGAGGCCGAAGAGGGAGGATCGCTTGAGGCCAGGAGTCAAAGATCAGCCAGAGCAATTGAGGGAGATTTCATTTTTACAAAAAAGAAACAAAATCAGCTTGGCATGGAGGCACATGCCTGTAGGCCCAGCTACTTGGGAGGCTGAGGCCGGAGGATCACCTGAGCCCAGGAAGTTGAGGCTGCAGTGAGCTGTGACTGTGCCACTGCACTCCAGCCTGGGCGACAGAGCAAGACCCTGTCTGAAGAAAAAATTATATATATACATATAAACTTTGCCTAAGCTTCTGCTTCTGCCAGTCTATATCTTTGTTATAGCAATTTTATGGGGACATAGTTCACACCTTATAAAATTCTCCCACTAATGTGTACAGTTCAGGGCAGGCGTGGTGGCTCATGCCTGTAATCCCAGCATTTCGGGAGGCCGAGGTGGGTGGATCACCTGAGGTCAGGAGTTCAAGACCAGCACGGCTAACATGGTGAAACCCCATCTCTACTAAAAATACAAAAATTAGTCGGGTGTGGTGCCTATAATTCCAGCTACTCGGGAGGCTGAGACAGGAGAATTTCTTGAACCCGGGAGGCGGAGTTTGCAGTGAACTGAGACTGTACCACTGCACTCCAGCCTGGGTGACAGAGTGAGACTCCGTTTCAAAAAAAAAAAAATGGCCGGGCGCGGTGGCTCACGCCTGTAATCCCAGCACTTTGGGAGGCCGAGGCTGGCGGATCATGAGGTCAGGAGATCGAGACCAACCTGGCTAACATGGTGAAACCCTGTCTCTACTAAAAAATACAAAAAATTAGCCAGGTGTGGTGGCGGCGCCTGTAGTCCCAGCTTCTCGGGAGGCTGAGGCAGGAGAATGGCATAAACCCGGGAGGCGGAGCTTGCAGTGAGCTGAGATCCGGCCACTGCACTCCAGCCTGGGCAACAGAGCGAGACTCTGTCTCAAAAAAAAAAAAAAAAAAAAAAGAAGCCAGTTTCTAAATTAATTTCAAAATCACGAGATTTCCTATATATACCAGACTTCCATGTTTATGAAGTATAATGGAAAAAAAGGTATCATGGAAAAATATCTCATTCATATTACAACCAAAAATAATTACAAATTACCTTTGAAAGAAATGTACAGATAAGAAATGCCCAGAATAGGGCAACCCACAGAGATGGAGGGTGGATGTGTTTGTCAGGGGCTGGGAAAGGGATGGGAGTGAGTGCTGATGGGGACGGCATTCCGTTTGGGGTGATGGAATGGTTTTGAATTTGATAGCGGTGATATTTGCATCACTTTGTGAATATACTGTACACAGCACCACTGAATTTCAAATTGTTTTTTTTTTTTGATACAGGGTCTTGCTCTGTTGCCCAGGCTGAAATATAGTGGCACAATCACGGCTCACAGCAGCCTCAACTTTGGAGGCTTAAGTGATCCTCCTGCCTCAGCCTCCCAAGTAGCTGGGACTACAGGCATGCACCACCACACCCGGCTAATTTATTTTTATTTTTAGTAGAGATGAGGTCTTGCCATGATGCCCAGGCTGGTGTCAAACTCCTGAGCTCAAGTGATCCTGCTGCCTTGGCCTCCAAAGTGCTGGGATTACAGGTGTGAGCCACTGCACCCAGCCAATTTTAAATTTAAAAATGGTGAATCTTGGCTGGGTGTGGTGGCTCACACCTATAATCCCAGCACTTCGGGAGGCCGAGGTGGTGGGATAACCTGAGGTCAGGAGTTCGAGACCAGCCTGGCCAACATGGTGAAACCCCGTCTCTACTAAAAATACAAAAATTTGCTGGGCGTGGTGGTGGATGCCTGTAATCCCAGCTACTCAGGAGGCTGAGACAGGAGAATCGCTTGAACCCGGGAGGTGGAGGTGACGGTGAGCTGAGATGGCACCACTGCACTCCAGCCTGGGTGACAGAGAGAGACTCCAACTCAAAAAAACAAAAACAAAAACAAATACAAAAATTAGCTGGGCGTGGTGGCACATGCCTATAATCGCAGCTGCTAGGGAGGCTGAGGCAGGAGAATTGCTTGAACCCAGGAGGCGGAGGTTGCAGTGAGCCAAGATCGCGCCATTGCACTCCAGCCTGGGCAGCAAGAGTGAAATTCCGTCTCCAAACAAACAACCTAGTAAACAGCAGCCTCTCTGGAAGGCGGTTCCCAATCCCCAGCTCTGCCTAACAGGAGCCCGTCCCTTCTTAGCGCCACGGTGCCCTCTAGGGACGAGGTGCGGCAGCACAGCCTGAGGGGCACAGGGCTGAGGTTCCACCCTGCGGGTCCCGGTCCGCCCCTCCCTGAGGCGCAAAATACCCAATCGCGAGCCAAAGCTGGTCTTCCGTTAGGCCCCGGACCCACAGTGTTTCACGTTGGAAGGGACCCCAGAGACTCACTCACCCAATGCCCACATTTTTCACATACAGAAAACAAAAAGCGGCCGGGCGCGGTGGCTCAAGCCTGTAATCCCAGCACTTTGGGAGGCCGAGACGGGTGGATCACGAGGTCAGGAGATCGAGACCATCCTGGCTAACACAGTGAAACCCCGTCTCTACTAAAAAATACAAAAAAAAAAATAGCCGGGCGAGGTGGCGGGCGCCTGTAGTCCCAGCTACTCGGGAGGCTGAGGCAGGAGAATGGCGAAAACCCGGGAGGCGGAGCTTGCAGTGAGCTGAGATCCGGCCACTGCACTCCAGCCTGGGTGACAGAGCGAGTCTCCGTCTCCAAAAAAAAAAAAAAAAAAAAAAAAAAAGAAAACAAAAAGCAGCTGGGCACAGTGGTTCACGCCTGCAATCCCAGCACTTTGGGAGGCTGAGGCTGGAGGATCCCTTGAGGCCAGGAGTTCGAGACCAGCCTGGCCAACATGGTGAAATCCTGTCTGTACTAAAAATACAAAAATTAGGGCCGGGTGTGGTGGCGCACGCTTGTAATCCCAGTACTTTGGGAGGCCGAGGCAAGGGGGTCGCCTGAGGTCAGCAGTTTGAGACCAGCCTGGCCATTATGATGAAACCCCGTCTCTACTAAAAATACAAAAAAATTAGCCGGGCATGGTGGCGGGCGCCCGTAGTTCCAGCTTCTTGGGAGGCTGAGGCAGGAGAATGGCGTGAACCCGGGAGGCGGGAGAGCTTGCAGTGAGCGGAGATCGCGCCACTGCACTCCAGCCTGGGCGACAGAGCAAGACCCCGTCTCAAAAAAAAAAAAAAAAATTAGCCAAAAAAAAAAAATTAGCCAGGCGTGGTGGCGGGCGCCTGTAGTCCCAATTCCTCAGAAGGCTGAGGCAGGAGAATTGCTTGAACCTGCGAGGTGGAGGTTGCAGTAAGCTGAGATCAGGCCACTGCACTCCAATCTGGGCAACAGCAAGACTGTCTCAAAAAAACAGTAATAATAAAATAAAATAAAAAGAAATTTTAAAAATGAAATAAATAAGTAAATAAGAAGTTTTAGTGTATGTTAATTTGTCCAAGGCCTGGCCTGGAGGTCACCCCTTCGGTCTTTTCCCTCTGAATCTGTTCCTCGGCACGTGGTAAAAACTTTACTGCTTCATTTTCTTTTCTTTTCTTTTTTTTTTTTAAGACAGGGTCTTGCTCTGTCATCCAGGCTGGAGTGCAGTGGTGCGATCTCGGCTCACTGAAACCTCCACCACCCGGGTTTAAGCAATTCTCCTGCCTCAGTCTCCCAGTAGCTGGGATTACAGGCACCTGCCACTGTGCCTGGCTAATTTTTTTTGCATTTTTAGTACAGGCGTGGTGGCTCCTGCCTGTGATCCCAGCACCTCAGGAAGGCTGAGGCGGGAGGATCACTTGGGGAGTAGAGTCTGAGACCAGCCTGGGCAAGAGAGCGAGACCCTGTCTCTAGAAAAAAAATTAATTTTGCTTTCTTTGAGACGGAGTCTCGCTGTGTCACCCAGGCTGGAGTGCAGTGGTGTCATCCCCATTCACTGCAACCTCCACCTCCCGGGTTCAAGTGATTCTGCTGCCTCACTCTCCCAAGTAGCTGGGATTACAGGTGTGCCGCCACGCCTGGCTAATTTTTGTATTTTTAGTAGAAACGGGGTTTCACCATGTTGGTCAGGCTGGTCTCAAACTCCTGACCTCGTGATCTGCCCGCCTCGGCCTCCCAAAGTGCTGGGACTACAGGCATGAGCCACTGCTCCTGGCCACATTTTTGTATTTTTAGTAGAAATGGGGTTTCACCATGTTGGACAGTCTGGTCTCAAACTCCTGACCTCAAGTGATCTGCCTGCCGTGACCTCCCAAACTGCTGGATGACAGGCGTGAACCACTGCGCCCAGACTACAAAAAAAATAAATAAAAAAGAAGAATAAAGAACATTAGCTGGGCATGGTAACGTAGCTGTGGTCCCAGCTACTTGGGAGGCTGAGGCAGGAGGATTGTTTGAGCCTTGGAGGTTGAAGCTGCAGTGAGCTATGATCGCACCACTGCACTCCAGCCTGGGCCACACAGTAAGACCCTGTCTCAAAAAAAAAAAAAAATTAAAAAATTTAAAAATAAAATAAAATTAGCCGGGCGCAGTGGCAGGTGCCTGTAGTCCCAGCTACTTGGGAGGCTGAGGCAGGAGAATGGCATGAACCAGGGAGGTGGCACTTGCAGTGAGCCGAGATCACGCCACACCACTGCACTCCAGCCCGGGTGACAGCGCGAGACTTCGTCAAAAAAAAAAAAAAAAAAAAAAAAAATTTCTCAGCCCCAAGACCTGAAGCTCACCCCTGGGATAGAGCACCCTGTTAATAATGGCAGGAAAAGGGAAGTGAGCACCTGCCACCATGGGCACCAAAACGACACCATTTATTCCGACATCTGCGTCTGTAGTTTTATTCCATATCTGGCTGGGGGAGGGTAGTCTCTGGGGTGGATGGAGTGAGGGTGAAGGGGACAGGGATGGTCCCTGCTCCCACCTCCCAAACCCACCTGGGAAGCTGCATGGCTGGGCTGCTGGGACATCCTGAGCCCTGGGGGAGACAGAGGTGTGGGTGTCTGGGCTTCATCTTGCAGGTACAAGGGGATACATTCCATCAAGCAGATCCTGGTTTCATGGAGTCCTTCGAGGGCTCAGCTGGGAGGTCCCTCTCCTAGGGGCTCCAAGAGCCAGACCCAGTGGTTTCTGGATCAAGGACGAGTCCTGGGAGCTTCAGGCTTCGGCGGTGACAGTGTTAATTGCACTTGTTCGATTTTCTGGCAGGAGCCAGGAGAGACGGGGACAGCGTCCTTCTCTTCGGTAACCATCCCAGGCACCCCGAGGTGACCAGACTTCTGTGTGGTCTGGGACAGTGCAGGGCTTAGGCGGGAAGGGCCACCGTGGTGAAAGGCCACTGACAATTCTGGTGAGGAGTAGGGTGGCGGGGGTTCAGTCAGGGAGAGGAGGTGGCTGCCTTTGCTCAGTGCCCTGCTCTCACCTTCCAAGGGTCTAGGGGACACAGAGCTCATGGATTTTGGTCCTGCAGCCCCAGGGACCACACAGAAAAAGGGGTTCAACTGGAAGTCTGCAGCATCTGCGAAAGGCCAATTCTAGAAGAACTGGAAGACTCCAGACCGGGGGAGAGGCGTCAGGCACAGAAGAGTCCTGCCTGGGTTGGTCAGAAGGAAAGAGGACATCGTTCCGAGGAGGCAGAGGGCTCACTATGTTATTGATTTAAAAATTCTTTAGGCCGGGCGCGGTGGCTCAAGCCTGTAATCCCAGCACTTTGGGAGGCCGAGACGGGCGGATCACGAGGTCAGGAGATCGAGACCATCCTGGCTAACACAGTGAAACCCCGTCTCTACTAAAAACACAAAAAAAACTAGCCGGGCGAGGTGGCGGGCGCCTGTAGTCCCCGCTACTCGGGAGGCTGAGGCAGGAGAATGGCGTGAACCCGGGAGGCGGAGCTTGCAGTGAGCTGAGATCCGGCCACTGCACTCCAGCCCAGGCGACAGAGCAAGACTCCGTCTCAAAAAAAAAAAAAAAAAAAAAAAAAAAAATTCTTTAGGCTGGGTGCAGTGGCTCATGCCTGTAATCCCAGCACTTTTGGAGGACAAGGTGGGCGGATCACCTGAAGTCAGGAGTTTTCAGACCAGCCTGGCCAACATGGTGAAACCTCATCTCTACTAAAAATACAGTAATTAGGCTGGGCGTGGTGGCTCATACCTGTCATCCCAGCACTTTGGGAGGCCAAGACGGGAAGATCACGAGGTCAGGATATCAAGACTATCCTGGCTAACACGGTGAAACCCCGTCTCTACTAAAAATACAAAAAATTAGCCGGGCGTGGTGGCTCACACCTGTAGTCCTAGCTACTTGGGAGGCTGAGGCAGGAGAATGGCGTGAACTTGGGAGGCAGAGCTTGCAGTGAGCGGAGATCGTGCCATTGCACTCCAGCCTGGGCGACAGGGCGAGACTGCGTCTCAAAAACAGAAACAAACAAATAAACGAAAATACAATAATTAGCTGGGCCTGGTGGCGGGCGCCTGTAATCCCAGCTACTCGGGAGGCTGAGGCAGAAGAATCACTTGAACCCACGAGGTGGAGGTTGCAGTGAGCCGAGAGCGTGCCATTGGACTCCAGTCTGGACAACAGAGGGAGATGCCATTAAAAAAAAAAAAAAAAAAGTAAAAAAAAAAATCTCAAGATGGTTGTAAATGTGACTATAAAAATCAAACCCTTTATGATATACAAAGGGGCCCTTAGGAAATGAGTCAGCAGCCGGGGTGCAGGACGTGGGCTCCCAGGAGTCCAGGAAGCCCTGAATGTTTCAGCTGAATGTTTCGGAAGAACTGAGGAAGCAGAGCGCACGGGGTAAGAGAGAGGGCTGGGTGCGGTGGCTCACACCTGTGATCCAAGCACTTTGGGAGGCCGAGGTGGGAGGATCACTTGAGGCCAGGAGTTCTGCGAGACCCCTGTCTCTAGTTTGTAAAAAAAAAAAAAAATTCTGTAGGAAAATGGAAGAGATTGGGGAGGGAGGAAAGAGGATGCCCGGGTCCAGGTCGTGCCTCTGTGTGAAGGGACACCAGCAGCTGCCAGTGGGGAGCGCAGAGTAAAGGCCTGCGGCAGGAGATGTCCACCCTCAGGGGCTCGGAAGCCCCTCAGCCTCTTGCCTCCCCAACAGGAGACATGTAGAAGGCTGAGCAAGCTGGGTGCCCCTGAGAGACAGGCCCAGGCAGGGCTGTGGCCACAGCAGCCCCAGGGGCTCCCCAGTGAGGTGGAGGCAGGATCAGGTGGGGACGAGGGCTGGGGCAGAAGTTCCAGGAGCCGGGGAGCCACCCAGGGCGGGGAGTGACCCTGGAAGCCGTCCAGCCTCCTGGAAAGTGGAAGTGGTTTGAAAAACACAGTGGGCTTTTCCGGTTGCTAGTAACACACAGAATTACAGAGTTCATGTTCGGTCCCAGACGGGAGACTGAGGCTCGAGACGGTGAGGGAGGCATCTGCCGTCCAGGGCTGGAGCTCCTGAGGACCAACACCTGCTCAGCGGCCCAGCCCCTGGGCTCCCTGAGTTGCTCAGGCTGGAGAGAATCGTGATGATGGTTCCAGAACATCCTCCTCCAAGTCTCTGAGGCCCCAGCGGCAGTTCAGGCACCGGGGGGCCCGCAGGGCTCTTAGTGGCACATACGGGCGGTCATTTCTTTCTGTTAAGAGCAAGCAGGACATCAGCTCCCACCAGCCACTCCCAAAAGGGGTGATGTGAACAGCAGACACACAGAGACGCACAGGTGGAGGGACGGCAGCTGGGGGCTTCCCTGAACCCCCAAACAACAAAAACCACACAGGCAATCGCACGCCTGGGACCAGGGGCAGCAGGCTACCCCATGAGGCCAGAGTCAACATTTTCAGATCTGTGGGCCAGACGGTCCCTGTCATGATGGCTCAACTCTGTCTTGTACCTCAAAAGCCACCTCAGACAACTGGTAACCTCATGAGTGTACCTCGCTGCCAATAAAACTTTATTTACAGCCAGGCATGGTGGCTCATGGCTGTAATGCCAGCAGTTTGGGAGGCAGAGGCAGGCAGATCACCTGAGGTCAGGAGTTTGAGACCAGCCTGGATGACACGGTGAAACCCCATCTCTACTAAAAATACAGAAATTAGCCGCGCATGGTGGCGGGCGCCCGTAATCTCAGCTACCCGGGAGGCTGAGGGAGGAGAATCGCTTGAACCTGGGAGGTGGAGGTTGCCATGAGCCAAGATAGCGCCACTGCACTCCAGCCTGGGTGACAGTGCGAGACTCTGTCTCAAAAGAGAAAAAAACAACTTTGGGAGGCCGAGGTGGGCAGATCACGAAGTCAGGAGATAGAGACCATCCTGGCTAACATGGTGAAACCCCATCCCTACTAAAAATACAAAAAATTAGCCAAACGTGGTGGTCACCTGTAGCCCCAGCTACTCAGGAGGCTGAGGGAGGAGAATCACTTGAAACCTGTGAGGTAGAGGTTGCAGTGGCTGAGATCGTACCACTGCACTCCAGCCTGGGCGACAGAGCGAGACCCTGTCTCAAAAACAAAACAAAACAAAACCCTACAAACTTTATTTACAAAAACAGAAAGCCAGCCGGGGGCTGCAGTTTGCTGACGCCTGTCTTATACAGACTGGGACACTGGAAGGAAAGTTCTAGAATACAGAAAAAAAGAAAAAGAAAAAAGAAAAGAAAAACAAAGAAAAAGAGAAGACCCCACTACCACCTTTAGATCCACCGAGTATGCAACTATTAATTTTAAATTTAGCAACATGTTTACCGGTAGCAAAGCCTGAAAGGGGATACACAAAAATGAGGCAGTTATGTGAAGATGTTTTTAATCTTTTTTTTTTTTCAAGACGGAGTTTCATGCTGTCATTCAGGCTGGAGTGCTGTGCGCAATCTTGGCTCATTGCAACCTTCACCTCCCGGGTTCAAACGATTCTCCTGCCTCAGCCTCCTGAGTAGCTGGGATCACAAGTGCCCACCACCAAGCCTGGCTAATTTTTTTTTTTTTCCCGAGACAGAGTCTTGCTCTGTCGCCCAGGCTGGAGTGCAATGGCATGATCTCGGCTCACTGCAACCTCCACCTCCTGGGTTCAAGCGATTTTCCTGCCTCAGCCTCCTGAGTAGCTGGGATTACAGGTGCCCGCCACCACCCCAGCTAATTTTTTGTATTTTTAGTAGAGACAGGGTTTCACCACATTGGCCAGGCTGGTCTCGAACTCTGGACCTCATGATCTGCCTGTCTTGGCATTCCAAAGTGCTGGGATTACAGGCGTGAGCCACTGCGCCTGGCCTAAATGTTTTCTTTTTTTTTGAGACAGGTTACTGGCTGTCACCTAGGCTGGAGTACAGTGGCACCATCTTGGCTTACTGAAGCCTCGACCTCCCAGGCTCAAGCGATTCTCCTGTCTCAGCCCCCTGAGTAGCTGGGGCCACAGGCGTGCACTACTGTGCCTGGCTAATTTATTTTTTGTAGAGAAGATGTCTCACTATGTTGCCCAGGCTGTTCTCAAACTTCTGAGCTCGAGTGATCCTCCCTCTTTGGCCTCCCAAAGGGTTGGGATTACAGGTGGGAGCCACCTCGTCCGTCCATTTTTAACCATTTTTTAAAGTTGTAAGAGAGTGATGGCTCCCAACTGTCATCTTAACCCCTTGGGAAGCCAAGGCCGGAGGACTGCTTGCATCCATGGGTTTGAGAACAACCTGGGCATCATAGCGAGACCCCATCTCAAAACACAATAAAAACTCAGCCGGGCGTGGTGGCTGTGGTCCCAGCCACCGGGAGGCTGGTGGGGTCCCGCTCTCACATCAGGGCCACCACATCCATACAGTGCTTGACAACCTGGGGAACAGAGCAGCCCCTGGGCAGGTTCCAGGGCCAGGCCCTGAATCACGGGCACCCACTCCACTGCTGGTCCCCATCACCGAGTCACAAATGTGGGCCTCAATTTCAAGAAGCCACACTGGCTTCAGGGACGTGGACCCCACACTGAGGAATCTGGTCCCTGGGTTCGTCTCTAGATAAAACCTGGTAAGGTGGAAAGCAGACAGGCAAGGGCGGGCGCAGAGGTACCAGGCTGGCTGTAGAAGTCGGGTGGAGTCTAGGCCAGGTGCGCTGGCTCCCGTCTGTCATTCCAGCACTTTGGGAGGCCGAGGCAGGCAGACCACCTGAGTTCAGGAGTTCGAGACCAGCTTGGCCAACATGGTGAAACCTGGTTTCTACTAAAAACACAAAAATTAGCATGGCGTGGTGGCACGTGCCTATAATCCCAGCTACTCGGGAAGCTGAGGGGGAGACTTGCTGGAACCCAGGAGGTGGGGGTTGCAGTGAGCCAAGATCACACCACTGCACTCCAGGCTGGGTGACAGAGGGAGACTCCAGCTCCAAAAAAAAAAAAAAAAAAAAAAAAAGGCCAGGCACGGTGGCTCCCGCCTGTAATCCTAGCACTTTGAGAGGCCGAGGCGGGTCAGATCACGAAGTCAGGAGATCCATCAAGACAATCCTGGCTAACACGGTGAAACCCCGTCTCTCCTAAAAACACAAAAAATTAGCTGGGCGTGGTGGCCGGCGCCCGTAATCCCAGCTACTTGGGAGGCTGAGGCAGGAGAATCACTTGAACCCGGGAGGCAGAGGCTGCAGTGAGCCAAAATCGTACCACTGCACTCCAGCCTGGGCGACAGTGAGACTAGGTCTCAAAACAAACCCAAACAAACAACGTTAGGGTGGAGTCTGCGCCGGCCCCTATCCCTTTCATAAGGGACACTGAGCTGCGCTCTGGGACACCTGAGCTCTGGACTATGAAGGAGCTCTGGACTGTGCAGCAGGAGGCGGGGCCGGCGCGGGGGATACTGCACCTACCGCCCGGATTTGCTCCATGGGAAAACGCAGGCTCCCTCCCGGCTACTGCCCAGATTTGTTCCATGGGAAAACGCAGGATCCCTCCCGGCTACTGCCGCCCGGATTTGCTCCGCGGGAGAACGCAGGATCCCTCCCGGCTACCTCACCACCTGTCCCATCAGCAGGGTACCCGGGACCCAACTCTAGGGCCCAGGGCTGTGACCCAGGGAAAGCCGGGGCCGCCAGCTGCTGGGCCGACCGCGGGCAGTCAGCGTCCTGGCCCCGGAAGGGTGCCTCTGCCACGGGCCGCCAGCCCCACCGTAACCCCAAGCCCTCAGCCCCAAGCCCGCGCACCAGTGGCTCCAGCTCCTTGGTGTCGATGAGGCCGAACTCCTTGACGAAGTAGTAGAAGTGCTTGTAGCAGGTGTTCACGTGGGCCTCGGAGCCCATCTGCGCGATGCGGTCAAAGTGGTGGATGTAGACGTGCACGAACACGCGGAACAGCCGCGACAGGATCTTCCGCACCGTCTGCAAGAAGTTCTTGGGGAAAGGCGTGCCTGCAGGGAGAGGGGTGGGACGGGTCCACGAACTCAGGCAAGTCCATGTCCAGAACCCTTTGCTCCTGGATGTGACAAGGGGCTTCCAGACAGAAATTGCCAGCAGGCCGGGGGCTGGTGGCTCACGCCTGTAATCCCAGCACTTTGGGAGGCCAAGGCAGGCAGATCACTTGAGGTCAGGAGTTCGAGACCAGCCCGCCAACATGGAGAAACTCCATCTTTACTGAAAAATAAAAAAAATTAGCCGGGTGTGGTGGCTCACACCTGTAATCCCAGCTACTCAGGAGGCTGAGGCAGGAGAATCGCTTGAACCTGGGAGGTAGAGGTTGAAGTGAACTGAGATGGTGCCACTGCACTCTAGTCTGGGTGACAGAGTGAGACACTGTCTCAAAAAAAAAAAAAAAAGAAAGAAAAAAGAAAGAAAGGTCCGCTGTACTCTGGAGGGACATGCCCCAATGATCACCCACAAACCCACGTTTATGGGGTGCCCCTGAGAGCCACACAGAGCATTACACATCGAGCTGGGCAGGAGGTCCCACCAAAGGGTGATGATCCTGGTGGGCCCAGGGGCTCCATGGCAGTGACTCTGAAAGCACTGAGAACACTGGGCCCAGCGCTGGCAGGTATACTTGTCTCCTCTGTGAAGGACTCCAGGCCTGATGCTGATCCCGCCCTTCTCTGCTTTGGGGTGAGGGAGACAGGAGTCACCAGGAGCGATTCGGGATGAAGCGGGGCTACTAAGCGCAGCCCGACTTAGGAGAAGATTCAGAAATGGAATCTCTCTCTTTTTTTTTTTTTTTTTTTTTTGAGACAGGGTCTTGCTCTGTCACCCAGGCTGGAGTACAGTGGCGCCATCATAGTTTACTGCAGCCTCAACCTCCTAGCCTCAAGCAATCCTCCCACCTTAGCCGCCCAAGTAGCTGCAACCACAGGCGTGCACCACCACACCTGGCTAATTTTTTTTTTTTTTTTTTTTTTTTTTTTTGAGACGGAGTCTTGCTCTGTCACCCAGGCTGGAGTGCAGTGGCCGGATCTCAGCTCACTGCAAGCTCCGCCTCCCGGGTTTACGCCATTCTCCTGCCTCAGCCTCCCGAGCAGCTGGGACTACAGGCACCCGCCACCTCGTCCGGCTAGTTTTTTGTATTTTTTAGTAGAGACGGGGTTTCACCGTGTTAGCCAGGATGGTCTCGATCTCCTGACCTCGTGATCCGCCCGTCTCGGCCTCCCAAAGTGCTGGGATTACAGGGTTGAGCCACCACACCCAGCCTGCCTGGCTAATTTTTAAAATTTTTCGTAGAGATGGGATTTTGCTATGTTGCCCAGGCTGAGCTCAAACTCCTGAGCTCAAGCGATCCCTGGGCTCGGCCTCCCAAAGCACTGGCATCACGGGTGTGAGCCACTGTGCTTGGCCTCCCTGACTTTTCCAGAAGGCTGTGTATCCCCGAGCCCCTGCCCACCACTGACTCACCCACGTTGGTGGGGAAGAGGTCCTCGTTGTTGATTTGTGCCTCGATCCAGTCCATCAGCAGGTCCATGTACCTGGGGGCGGAGAGCGCCGTGGGCTTCCGGAACTTATGCTCGTCCTGCCAGCGGTACTCGTACTTGGGGCCCCCCGACATGACGGGGCAGGACTGCTCCGTGCAGCCGTCGCTGATGGTGCCGTAGATGAGGTTGACGCGGTTAAAGAAGTCCACCACGTGAACGGCCACCCAGTCGTTCAGGTCCTCGCCCGGGGGCAGCTGCACGGCTAGCCGCAGGTCCAGCCCAGCGTTCAGCGATGCCTGCGCCTTCTTGTGCAGCTCGAAGCGCTGGGTGCCCGGCTCGAACTTGCGCTTGGGGCGGAATGTCTTGTCCTTGTTGAAGACTTGCTTCAGGAAGGGGTTGGACATCTTGGTGACGCCTGTTCTCCTGGAATGCTTCTGCAGAGGGGTCCTGGGCCAGCTGGCTGGGGGACCAACCCGAGAGGCCACGAAACACTCACCAAGCCCCACAGCTCTCCCGCGGACCTGAAATACACAGGGGAATCATGACCTGCTGGAGGTGACAGAATTTCCCGGAAACTCGTGCTGACGGCACAAGCGGCAGGATTTGTTTGTTTGTTTTATTTTCTGAGACAGGGTCTCGCTCTGTTGCCCGGCTGGAGTGCAGTGGTGCCATCATGGCCTACTGCAACCTCTGCCTCCCAGGCCCAAGCGATCCTCCTACCTTAGCCTCCTGACTAGCTGAGACTACAGACACACACTACCACACCTGGGTAATTTTCTTTTAGTAGAAACGGGGCTTCTCTATGTTGCCCAGGACGGTCTCCAACTCCTGGGCTCACGTGATCCTCCCACCTCTGCCTCCCAAAGTGCTGGGCTTACAGGCCTGAGTCACTGCACCCAGCGACTAGTGGCAGGGTTCAAAACATCCCCTGGACTTCTGACTTTAAGGAGTTTCACCCAAAGGGGGCCACCTCCTCAGTGGACAGAACAGAACTGCACGTGGCGAGGCCTGACTGGCTCACAGCAGAAGGTGCAGAGAGCCGGGCCCCAAGAGCCTGCAGCGGCCGCACCTTCCCCGGTGCTGATGCCTGGCTGGGGCCTGGACTTGCTGCCACCTGGCACTCTGGGGCTTGAGTGTGGGGGCAGGCTAAGCTGCCGGTTGTAGGGGACTACGCAGGCCGCACTGTGGCCTCCACAAAGGAAGCCACGCCCCAGTGCCCGCAGCCTGTGCGTGGCAGCCTAGGTGGAAAAAGGTCTTGAGGGATGTCATCTTGGATGACCTGGATGGCCCTACAGTCAGAGACAAACGTCCTTATGAGCGAGGCGGGTACGGGCGAGGTGGCTCTGTGAGGACGGAGGCGGGTACGCGGGAGATGGCTGTGTGAGGATGGAGGCGGGTATGGGGGTGATGCTTCCACAAGCGAAGGGCCCACGATGCAGGCCACCGCCAGGAGCAGAGAGAAGCCTGGCAGATGCCCCTCGGCCTCAGAGGGACCCAGCCCCGCCCACACCTTCGTCACGGACGTGCAGCGCCAGAGCTGACAGAATGAATCTCTGTCATGGCAGTGTTGTCCGCTGTGCCCAAGTCACTGGTCACTGGGTCAGAGACCCCTGCGAGGCCGGGCGCGGTAGCTCAAGCCTGTAATCCCAGCACTTTGGGAGGCTGAGACGGGCGAATCACGAGGTCAGGAGATCGAGACCATCCTGGCTAACCCGGCGAAACCCCGTCTCTACTAAAAAATACAAAAAGTTAACCGGGCGAGGTGGCGGGTGCCTGTAGTCCCAGCTACTCGGGAGGCTGAGGCAGGAGAACAGCGTGAACCCGGGAGGCGGAGCCTGCAGTGAGCTGAGATCCGGCCACTGCACTCCAGCCTGGGCGACAGAGTGAGACTCCATCTCAAAAAAAAAAAAAAAAAAAAAAAACAGAGACCCCTGCAATTGGTGTGATCCCTCTTTGCTTGATTTCATCTGCAAAGACCCCCTTCCATGTTGGATCACATGGCGAGATGCTGGGTGATTCCAGGGGCAGCTGTCCACCTCAAGGCACTGGATAAATGAGGAAACTTCCAGGCGCCAGCCCAAGTCTCACACACACCTGAGCGGTGACTTGTAAGACACCTGGGGGTTGCTCTGGCGTAGGGCCCCCGGCATCCGCCGACTCCCCTGAGAATCCTCAGGGGAGAGAGACAGAGTCCATCCCGCATAGGGCGGAGGGACGACCTGGATCACACACCGCGCATGTGCCAGGTTCACACTCAGCACGCAGGGCCTGTCACTACCAACACCGTTGTCACTACCAGGATGCCGGCACCGTGGCAGGCCCAGAGTGGATGCAGACCCCACCCTGCTCTGCTGGGTGCACCTCCTGGACTGGCAGGAAAAATAAAAAAATAAAAAATAAAAACAAGGCGTGAGCAGAGCTGGATCCTTCCAGAGGCCCCAGGGCTTACGGTTAGGGTACTCCCCAACAGACAACAGAACGGCCCCCACCAGAGAATGATCTGGACCCAAATGCTCACAGGGCCTAGGCGTCGGGGGAAGAGATGCTGCATTGTTTGGAAGAAAAGCAAGTTAGAGGCTGGGTGCGGTGGCTCACGCCTGTAGTCCCAGCACTTTGGGAGGCTGAAGCTGGCGGATCACCTGAGGTTGGGAATTCAAGATCAGCCTGGGCAACATGGTGAAACCCTGTCTCTACTAAAAATACAAATATTACCCAGGCATGGTGGTGCGCACCTGTAATCCCAGCTACTTGGGAGGATGAGGCAGGAGAATCGCTTGAACCCGGGAGGCAGAGGCTGCAGTGAGCTGAGATCATGCAACTGCACTCCAGCCTGGGCGACAGAACAAGACTCTGCCTCAAAACAAAGCAAAACAGAACGAAACACGGTGTCCACTGTGAACACAGTGACAACAGAGTCTGCGCCATAAGAAGGTACAGGGTCAATGGCTTGTCACAAGGGAGCACCTGGTGAGGACCGGCTGGGGGCACTGCTCAGGGCAGCCTGGGCACAGGTGGCAGGAGGACTCAGGTCCCACACACTCTGCGGTGACCAGAAAGGCCTGAACTTCCCCAGTGCCAACCTGGGGCCCTTAGCCACCATCGTGACTTCCTGCCACCAGGGTTAACACCCAACTAGGAACTTACACTTTTCATTTTCCTGGAACAAAAACCCCACCTCCACTTCACAGATGAGAAAACCAGGGCCCAGACAACCAGGCCTCTACCCGCTGGCTCTGTGGACATCGGGGTCGGATCGTTCTCTGAGGTGGGACCGTCCTGGGCACTGCAGGGTGCTGAGCAGCATCCCTGGCCTCCACCCATGCCCTGCCGGGAGCACCCTCAGTTGCGACAACCACAGATGTCCCCAGACATCACCCAGTGTCCCTTGGGGTTAAGATTAGATCGCTCTGGTGAGATCGTGGCTCAGAAGATTATGACTGACTCTACAGCCGTGTCTCACGCCACACGGCTAGTGGGTGCATCGGCCGGGGCTGGAACCCTGGACTCTGTGTGTGAAGCCACCGCTGTTTCTGCCCCACAACTCCCTGAATTCAGCAACTCTCGGGGACGCGGGCAGCCGTCTGATCATGAATCTAGTGACACACGCTTCCCAGGCCAGTGCTGCTCCACCATGGGGCCCCTCCACTGCCCAGCAGAGCCACATGGATGCTCTGAGTCCAGGGGCTGCTGACCCGTCCTGGTTTTGCTGGGGGGCACAACCCCAGGGTGAGCACACAGGTACCCCCCTGCATGCTTCTATTTTTAGAGAGGTTCTCGCTCTGCTGCCCAGGTTGGAGTGCAGTGGCGGGATCACGGCTCACACTTCAGCCTGGACCTCCTAGCTCAAGGGATCCTCCTGCCTCAGCCTCCTGAATAGCTGGGACCACGGGCACTCACTGCCATAATATTGTATAATTTTTTCACCACCAGTTAATTTTTTTTTTTTTTTTGTAGAGACAGGATCTCACTATGTTGCTAGGCTGGTCTTGAGAACTCCTGGACTCAAGCGATCCTTCCACCTTAGCTTCTCAAGGTGCCAGGATCACTGGCGTGAGCCACTGTGCCTGGCCACCCCCGCCCACTTCCCAAGGAAGGCGCGATCCCACAGCTGAGTCTCAGACCCTCCCTGGGAAGCGCCTGATTCAAAGAGGCCACCTCTGTGCTTATGGTATCCCCCTGGGGCTGGGGAGCCCAGGACGCATCCATGCTGGGGCTGAGCAGGTGGGAGCCATTGGTGGGGACCTGAGGCCCTTCCCCGTTGATGGCTCAGCACCCAAGAGGCCTGCGCCTGCCCCGGTGATGAGCTCTGCAAACCACACCTGCCTTCAGGCCACACCGCCTACAGCACAAGATCAATGAAGCCCCTTGGGAGAAGGGAAATAGCGGCCACCTCCAGGCCACGGCCCACCTGCGCTGAGCGAGATGCTCCTCCACACCGCACCGGGGATCAATCACCTCCGTCCCCACATGCCTGTCTAGATGGGGCGAGTGCAGGCCTCACTTTACCAGAGAGGAAACCGCGCAGGCGAGCGCATCCCCGTCCACCCAGCCAGGCCCACACGCCTCCCTCCTCCCCATTTCCACTTCACTCCTGGGCCAACTCACAGCCGACTTCCCAACACCAGCAGAAATCACAGCACAGAGCAAAACCCACCCGCCACAGCCCGGTGCTGCCCTTTGGGGATTTCAGGGTCTCCCGTGCCATTCTGGGGGCTCAGCTTCCAACCATGCCACCTGGTTGGGCAGACGGGGCCTTCCAGCAGTGGCATGGCAGCCCTGGGCTGACTGCAGCCACAGGAGGAGACCCCTACCTGGGCTGCGCCTCAGGGAGAAAGTGGCTGTTCCCACAGGCCCCCGCTTGTCTTTTTAAAACTGTTTGTAGAGATAGGGTCTCACTACGCTGCCCAGGCTGGTCTCGAACTCCTGGTCTCAAGTGAGTTCTGCCTCGGCTTCCCAAAGCCTCTCCTCCTACTGCCTCGGCTTCCCAAAGTGCTGGGATTACAGGCGTGAGCCACCATGCCTGGCCGAGGCTTGTCTTTTTCTATATCCCTTTACACTTCTCTACCAGACTCATGCCAAAGACAGTTAGTTCCAGAAAACAAGACAGGGCAGCCTGAAGAGTTTGTAAACTCCCTCTGGGCATGTCTGTCTCCTTTCAGAAGGTGACGGGTACGGGGCGAAGGGGCTCATGCCTCTAATCCCTGCACTTAGGGAGGCCAAGGTGGGTGGATCAATTGAGGTCAGGAGTTTGAGACCAGCCTGGCCAACATGGTGAAACCCCATCTCCACTGAAAATACAAAACGCTAGCTGGGTATGGTGGCGTGTGCCTATAATCACGGCTACTCAGGAGGCTGAGACAGGAGAATCGCTTGAACCCAGGGAGGCGGAGGCTGCAGTGAGCTGAGATCATGCCACTGCACTACTCTAGCCCGAGTAACAGTGAGACTCCGTCAAAAAAAAAAAAAAAAAAAAAAGGTGCGGGATTTTAAGTGGAAGTTGACATCTTCTGAAGAGCCCTGTGGACGGGCAGAGTTCCCGTCACAGCAAATGGTTTTCTTTTTCCTTTTTATTTTTTTTGAGACAGGGTCTTGCTCTGTTGCCCAGGCTGGAGTGCGGTGGCGCGATCTCGGCTCACTGCAATCACTGCCTCCCGGGTTCAAGCGATTCTCCTGCCTCAGCCTCCCCAGTAGCTGGGATTACAGGCGCCCGGCACCACACCCAGCTAATTTTTGTACTTTTAGTAGAGACGGGGTTTCACCATGCTGGCCAGGTTGGTCTCAAACTCTTTACTTCGTGATCCGCCCGCCTCAGCCTCCCAAAGTGCTGGGATTACAGGCGTCAGCCACCATACCCGGCCTAATTTTCTTTTTTTTATAGAGTCAGGGGTTTCGCCATGTTGCCCAGGCTGCTCTCAAATTCCTGGCCTCAAGCAATCCTCCCGCCTCAGCCTCCCGAAGTGCTGGGATTACAGACACGAGCCACTGTGCCCGGCCTAAGCAAACCGTTTTCTATCAGGAACAAACACAGGCTCCTTGGCGAAGGGGTGATCGGCCACAGAAAGGGGTTTTTTCCCAAGAAAGGCCAGGACGGCCTCAGGACCCTGCCTCCCGCCCTCGCCCTCGTTGTCCCCTGAGGCTGGGGGCTGGTTACCGTGTCTGGGTCTCCCTCCGCTCTGCTCTTCTCAGATTTCTCCAGGGACAGTGTGGGGAAGACAAGGCAGGAATCAGCTCTCAGAATTCCACACCAAGGCCTTCTCAGCTGCCCTGGTCTTCCCACGGACGAGGCACAAGTGATTCTTGGAAACTTCTAGAGAAATGAAAGGTGAGATGACAAATTCCCCTGCTGCAACACTTAAAAAAAAAAAAAAAAAAAAACAGTTTCTCTAAGCAACCAACTGGTATGACCCCTCCCCCGCCAAGGTGCAGCAGCTCACAGACCAGTCACCCACTTCCTTCCGGAGGTTTCCACATCCTGTCACTGCCTCGGGGACCGCTGCCCCAGAGCACAGGAGGCGCCTGAGAGACAAGCCCTGAGCAGAGACGTCAGTTCCCTATGTTCTAGGTCAGTGCACAACACTGGCTCCCGGCCTGGCAGCCCTGATACTTGGCTGGAAGATGCTCCCAGTCCAGAATCTGTCCTGTTAAAAAAGGCAGCGTCGGCCGGGCGCGGCGGCTCACGCCTGTAATCCCAGCACTTTGGGAGGCCAAGGCAGGCGGATCACGAGGTCAGGAGATCGAAACTATCCTGGCTAACGTGGTGAAACCCCTTCTCTACTAAAAATACAAAAAACTAGCCGGGCGTGGTGGCGGACGCCTGTAGTCCCAGCTACTCGGGAGGCTGAGGCAGGAGAATGGCGTGAACCCGGGAGGCAGAGTTTGCAGTGAGCTGGGATCGCGCCACTGCACTCCAGCCTGGGCGACAGAGCGAGACTCTGTCTCAAAAAAAAAAAAAAAAAAAAAAAGGCCGGGCGCGGTGGCTCAAGCCTGTAATCCCAGCACTTTGGGAGGCCGAGACGGGCGGATCACGAGGTCAGGAGATCGAGACCATCCTGGCTAACATGGTGAAACCCCGTCTCTACTAAAATATACAAAAACTAGCCGGGCGAGGTGGTGGGCGCCTGTAGTCCCAGCTACTCAGGAGGCTGACGCAGGAGAATGGTGTAAACCCAGGAGGCGGAGCTTGCAGTGAGCTGAGATCCGGCCACTGTACTCCAGCCTGGGCGACAGAGAGAGACTCCGTCTCAAAAAAAAAAAAAAAAAAAAAAAAAAAAAAAAAAAGGCAGCGTCCCAGAGTCACCTTCCAAAATTTGAGTACTTATCTATTTTTTATTTTTACTGTTATTTTTTTTGAGACAGAGTCTCGCTCTGTCGCCCAGACTGGAGTGCAGTGGCGCGATCTCAGCTCACTGCAAGCTCTGCCTCCCGGGTTCACGCCATTCTCCTGCCTCAGCCTCCCTAGTAGCTGGGACTACAGGTGCCCGCCCCCATGCCCAGCTAATTTTTTGTACTTTTAGTAGAGACGGGGTTTCACCAAGTTAGCCAGGATGGTCTCGATCTCCTGACCTTGTGATCCACCCGCCTCAGCCTCCCAAAGTGTTGGGATTACAGGCGTGAGCCACTGCACCCGGCCACCAGGCTGGACTTGAACTCCTGACCTCAAGTGATCCACCCGCCTTGGACTTCTGAAGTGTTGAGATTACAGGCGTGAGCCACCACGCCTGGGCTCTGAGTGTTTATTTTTATTTACTTTTTTATTTTTATTTTTATGTTTTTGAGGCGAAGTGTCACTCTTGTTGCCCAGGCTGGAGTGCAGCGGCGCAATCTCAGCTCACCGCAAGCTCCACCTCCCAGGTTCAGGCAATTATCCTGTGTCAGCCTCCTGAGTAGCTGGGATAACAGGCGCGCGCCACCACACCTGGCTAATTTTTGTATTTTTAGTAGAAACTGGGTTTCACCATGTTGGCCAGGCTGGTCTCAAACTCCTGACCTTAGGTGATCCACCTGCCTCAGCCTCCCAAAGTGCTGGGATTACACACGTGAACCATCGCACTCAGCCACTTTTATTTTTGAGATGGAGTCTTGCTCTGTAGCCCAGGCTGGAGTGCAGTGGCACGATCTTGGCTCACTGCAACCTCCACTTCCACGGTTCAAACGATTTCCAGCTAATTTTTGTATTTTTAGTAGAGATGGGGTTGAGCATGGTGGTCTCGAACTCCCGACCTCCAGTGATCCTCTAGCCTCAGCCTCTCAAAGTGCTGGGATTATAGGCGTAAGCCAGTGTGCCCGGCCTGAGTGTTTACTTTTAAATGCTGCAACTGCTCCTGGTGCTGGAAGGCCATCCTCACTCCTGCTGGAGGGTGACTGCGTCTTCCCTCATCACCCAGGCGTGCATCCTGTCAGTGTTTTGTGTTTCTGTCTGGTTTACATTTTTGTGTTTTAGAGACAGGGTCTTGCTGTGTTGCCCAGGCTGGGGTGCAGTAGCACAACTGTAGCTCACTGCAGCCTTGACCTCCCAGGCTCAAGTGATCCTCCCACCTCAGCCTCTCGAGCAGGTGGGACCACAGGCACACAACACCACACCAGAATAATTTTTGTATTTTTGTAGAGATGGGGTCTTGCTATTTTGCCCAGGCTGTTCTCAAGCTTCTGGAGTCAAGCGATCCTCCCACCTCAGCCTCCCAAAATGCAGGGATTACAGGTGTAAGCCACTGTACCTACTGCATCTCCGACTTATCTTGTGGGAAAGCAGGCAGGCAGGAAGCAAGGCCTGTCCAGGCCACTCTGTGCCAGGTGTTATCAAGGGGTTAGCATACTGTCCTAATTCTCCTGATCATCTTTTCTTCTGTTTTTAGATTGACATTTGACTCACATACCACACATTTTAATCTTTTCAGTTACAGTTCAGGAGTACAGTTACGTGACTCCTGGCATGTTTGGAGTTGCACAACCACTAGCTTTATCTAATTCCAGAACACTTCCATCACCCCTGAAAGAAATCCTGTCCAGGTGCAATGGCTCACGCCTGCAATCGCAGCACTTTGGGAGGCCAAGGCAGGAGGACTGCTTGAGGCCAGGAGCTCAAGACCAGCCTGGGCAACATAATGAGACCCCGTCTCTGCAAAAAATACTTAGAAATTAGCCAGGCATGGTGGATGTGCCTGTATAGTCCCAGCTACTTGGGAGGCTGAGGTGGGAGGATCGCCTGAGCCCAGGAGGTTGAGGCTGCAGTGAGCCATGATTGTGCCACTGCACTGCAGCCTGGGGGACACAGTGAGACCCTGCCTCAAAACAAAGCTAAGATCATGTCGCCTAGGGGACAGTTACAATGATGAGACGTCACGGACACCTGTGGTGCCTGCTTCAGAGGACCCAGCCCAAGGTTTCAAGAAACAAGAGCCCAAGTGTCAGAAAGAGGAAGCCACATGGAGGAACACCCCAAGCTCCCGTCCAAACCCAGGGCCACACTCCTTTCACGGAACTTTTACTGCCGGGGCCACAGGGTCTGGGCTTGACTGGGCACCACCGACTTGGCACCGCCTTCTTGGCCTCCTGGATGGCTTCAGTCTGAATGGGGAGGCAGGAGCCATGCTCTGAGCCCGCCCAGTGGGATCCAGGGGCCCACCCGTCTCGCCTCCTCGTGGCCACTGTGAAGGGCTCTCAGCCACACCCAGGGGCCCACCCCAGTCTCCCTCCTTGTGGCCACTGTGAAGCGCTCTCAGCCACACCCAGGGTCCCACCCCAGTCTCCCTCCTCGTGGCCACTGTGAAGAGCTCTCAGCCATACCCAGCTGCAGCAGGGGTCTCAGCTGGGGGGCGATTCTGCACCCCGGGGGATACTGGGTGATGTCTGGGGGCATTTGTGGTTGTCATAACTGGGGGATGCTCCTGGCACAGAGTGGGTGGTGGCCAGGGATGCTGCCCAGTGCCCTGCAGCGCCCAGGACACCCCACCCCAGAGGACAATCTGCCTTGAATGTCCACAGTGCCGAGGGGGAAAAAGCTTGTCCTGTGAGTGGCAGAGCCAGGGACCTGACTGTTCTTGTTTGCTTTATTTATTTATTTTTTGAGACAAAGTCTTGCTCTGTCACCCAGGCTGGAGTGCAGTGGCACAATCATAGCCCACTCTAGCCTCAACCTCCGGGGCTCAAGCAATCCTCCCACCTCAGTCTCCTGAGTAGCTGGGACTACTGGGTGTGCGCCTGGCTAATTTTTGTATTTTTTTTTCTTTTTTCTTTTTTGAGATGGAGTTTCGCTCTGTTGCCCAGGCTGGAGTGCAGTGGTGTGATCTTGGCTCACTGCAACCTCTGCCTCCCGGGTTCAGGGATTCTTCTGTCTCAGCCTCCTGAGTAAGCTGGGACTACAGGCGCCCACCACTACACCCAGCTAATTTTTTTTTGTATTTTTAGTAGAGACGGGGTTTCACCGTGTTGGCCAGGCTGGTCTCAAACTCCTGACTTCGTGATCCGCCCACCTCAGCGGGATTACAGGCGTGAGCCACCGCGCCCAGCAATTTCTGTATTTTTTGTAGAGACGGGGGTCTTACTATGTTGTGCAGGCTGGTCTTAAACTCCTGACCTCAAGGGGTCCTCCCATCTTGGCCTCCCAAAGTGCTGGGATTATAGATGTGAGCCACTGAGCCTGGCTGTCTCCCTCTTTATTTTTTTTTTAATTTGTTTTTTTTGAGACGGAGTCTCACTCTGCCGCCCAGGCTGGAGTGCAGTGGCCGGATCTCAGCTCACTGCAAGCTCCGCCTCCCGGGTTTACGCCATTCTCCGGCCTCAGCCTCCCGAGTAGCTGGGACTACAGGCGCCCGCCACCTCGCCTGGCTAGTTTTTTGTAGTTTTTAGTAGAGATGGGGTTTCATTGTGTTAGCCAGGATGGTCTCCATCTCCTGACCTCGTGATCCACCCGTCTCGGCCTCCCAAAGTGCTGGGATTGCAGGCTTCAGCCACGGCGCCCGGCCCTTGTCTCCCTCTTTAATGAGTACTTTTTACAAATTGCCAACCACATCACTAGTTAGTACACAGTGACTGTGGGTTGTCAGAGGTGCAAACATGCATCTGCCTACCCGTGTTTCTCCTGCTTTCCGGGGAGCACTTCCCTATGCACTCATAAACTAACCCTACAGGGGTTCATGCCGCAGCCCTGTGAGGCTGGCAGGGCGGGTAGAAAGTGGATGCTCTCATTCCTGCTAAGTGATCATGGACCTTTGCTGTCATTAGTAACAGGCCTGGCATCTGCTGGGGCCCTGGAGGACCTGCTCTTGTGAAACTCATCATTCCCCGGCTGGCGGGAGGGGCTCACCCATGCTGCACGTCCAGAAGCTGAGGCCAGCTGCCTCGCCTGAGGGTTTGAGGTGAAAGGTACGAGTCTGGGCTTGAACTCAGGTCCTTCAATTCTGAATCTGGTGTGTCTGCCACTAGGGCAGCGTCTCTGCACTATGGACGTCAGCGTGGGTCACTCTCTGGGGAGGGGCCATCCTGGGCACTGCAGGGTGCTGAGCAGCGTCTCTGGCCTCCACCCACTCCATGCCAGGAGCTCCCCCAGTCATGAGAAAAACACAAATGTCCCAGGCTTGGCCCAGTGTCCCCTGGGGGCAGAATCACCCTCCACTGACACCCCTTGGGTTAGGGGATTCCACGGACCCCCAAGAGACTCTGCGGCCCATGATCCTCTGCTCTGCTGAGGTCCCAGGAGGCTACACACATTGAAATTCATACCCTGATGAGGGGGAGAGGAGAATCCCAGGAGCTGGGGTCCCCTGGTTTATACTGTCTGCCACATTGGGAGTTTATTCTGGTGTCTGGTGTGAGGAGGGAGCAGACTTGATTTTCTTTTTCCAAATAACTAATGCAGTCCCCCACTTGGCATTCAGGGCTGGATCCATCTCTGGGGTGAGTGTGTCCTGGGCACTGCCGGTGCTGAGCAATGTCCCCGGCCCCCATCCACGCCATGCCGGGGCACCCCCTCCTCTAGTGGTGACAAACACAAACGCCCCCCACCTCACCATTTCCAAGTTCCCTGGGGGCAAAACTGCCCTGGGGCAAGACCTCAGTTAGATTGGCAGCTTCCCCTCTGATGTAATCTACAAGGGACTCCACTGAGGGGATTCTGAGGGGATTCTGGGGCCCCTGACACCCGACTCATCTTAGCCCAGCCAAGTCCGCATCCTCAGAGATCCTCAGCTGCTGAGCGCTTCTGAAACCAGCATCTGCAGCCCAGGAGAGCTGGCCTGGTGACTCAGGCTATCTTGATTCTCCAGGGCACTTAGGGTGCGACTCCCTGCCCAGGTGTCCCAGCTCAGCCCATCCCTTTGTCCCCTGTGGGAATTGTCCATGCTTTGAGTGGTTCACACCCCCGACCATTTCCTTTTTTCTCCCATTTGCCTCATGGCCCAGAGGGTGTTGGGGGGCAGAGTTAGGGCCAGACCACCCTGCCCCCTGCCCCCACAGGCCTGAAAACAGTGAGGATTCTGCCCCTCAAGGCTGGGTGATGTCTGGGGACATCTGTGATTGTCAGGTTTTGGGGGAGCTCCTGGCATGGAGTGGGTGGAGGCCAGGGACGCTGCTCAGCACCCTGCAGTGCCCAGGACACTCCACCCCAGAGAATGACTCAGTACCCAGGGGGAGACCCTGGCCCCAGCCCCACACAGGAAGTCAGTAACAACTTCCTCCTTTCCTGTGGGACCTATGGTCAATGAAATGTGACATTAAACATAGCAATGATAAAAATATGTGCATTATTTTAACACACTTTTAAAACTAATAAGCTAAATATAAGTTCTGCATTAAAACCAGAAGTCCTAAGAGAAAAAGCCCAGGACTTGTGGGGAAGAAAAGGGAGAGAAACCTATGTGAAATTGACTCCTGTAGTAAGTAACCCTACAACCAAGACTCCAGGCTGGGCGCGGTGGCACAGGCCTGTCATCCCAGCACTTTGGCAGGCCGAGGTGGGTGGATCACCGGAGGTCAGGAGTTTGAGACCAGCCTGGCTAACACGGTGAAACCCTGTCTCTACTAAAAATACAAAAAATTAGCCAGGTGTGGTGGCGGGTGCCTGTAGTCCCAGCTACTCGGGAGGCTGAGGCAGGAGAATGGCGTGAACCTGGGAGGCGGAGCTTGCCTGGCGACAGAAAAAAAAAAGGAAAGAATCATAAATTGGTACAACCATGAAAAAAAATAAGGAACTACTGTGTCTGGAAGGAAGGTTTTTTTTTTTTTTCTTTCTGCTGTCTGTTTGAGACAAGGTCTCACTCTATCACCCGGGCTGGAGTGCAGTGCTGCGATCATGGGTCACTGCAGCCTCAACCTCCTGGGCTCAAATGCTCCTCCCACCTCAGCCTTTCAAGTAGCTGGGACCACAGGTGCATGCCATCATGCGTAGCTAATTTTTGTATTTCTGGTAGAGATGTGGTCTTACTATGTTGCCCAGGCTGGTCTCAAACTTCTAGGTTCAAGCTATCCTTCTGCCTTGGCCTCCCAGAGTGCTGGGATCACAGGCATGAGACACAGCGCCCGACCCTCTGTAAATCTTTTGTGGTACACTGACACACTTTTTCCAGTCTGGGTATATAAGCAAAAAAACAGTCATTTTGATATACTCAAAAGGAAAAGGGGGCGGAGCGCTGTGGCTCACCTCTGTAATCCTACCACTTTGGGAGGCCGAGGCAGGCAGAGTGCCTGAGCTGAGCAACGTGGTGAAATCCAGTCTCTAACAAAACACTAAAAAAATAGTTGGGTGTGGTGGCGCATGCCTGTAATCCCAGCTACTCGGGAGGCTGAGGCACGAGAATCTCTTGACCTCGGGAGGCGGAGGTTGCAGTGAGCCGAGGTTGTGCCACTGCACTCCAGCCTGGGCAAGAGACTCCATTTCAAAAACAAAAAGGAAAAAGGAAGAGGCCAGGCGCGGTCCCCAGAAGGTATCGTGTCAAAGTCCGAAAGAAAGCCCAAGTTCAGCCTTTTTTTGTGTGCAGCCAGGCACACGCTGGACCACAGCCACCCACTGTGTGTTCCAGAGACTTCTCTGGGACTCCGAAAGGCAGAAGTGAAGGCCTCCTCCCAGAATCCCGTTTCTCAAGTCGGATTTGCCTTTTCTGCTTAAGCCATTTGACCTTCTAAATGCCAGGAAAACAGACACAGCTCGTCGGCTGGGGAAAGTCTAAAACTCGCCACCTCAAAACCCCAAGCTCTGAGTCAGCTGTGTGGGGAATTTTTCTGAAACCTCCACTATCAGGTCCCTAAGGTGGGAGAATGCCTCCTCGGAAGGGAATTTTTTTTTTTTTCAAGACGTTGCCTCACTCTGTTGCCCAGGCTGGGGTACAGTGGCATGATCTTGGCTCACGGCAAGCTCCGCCTCCCAGGTTCAAGCGATTCTCCGGCCTCAGTCTCCTGAGTAGCTGGGACTCCAGGCACGCGCCAGCACGCCCGGATAATTTTTGTATTTTTAGTAGAGATGGGGTTTTGCCATGTTGGCCAGGCTGGTCTTGAATATGTGACCTCAGGTGATCCACTCTCCTCTGCCTCCCACAGTGCTGGGATTGCAGGGATGAGCCACCCGCAGCTGGTCAGCACATCCCAGTTCGGACCAGCCACACTGCAAGGCCTCCACGGCCACAGGTGGTCAGCTCGGCTCCAGAGTTAAAAGAGAAAAGTCAACCTGTTGAAAGAGAGGGAGCTGGGAAGGGTGCAGTGGAGCGGGTGTTGCTTGAGGTGGGTGCCTGAGTCATTCCTGGGGAAAGGGAAACACATCCGGGGGTCCGGAGGACAAGGACGTGGCACGCTGGGAGTTCACTTTCTTAGTCCTCACTCTGTAATCGGTAGATCTTCTCAGTGAGTTCTAATAAGCAGGTCCCTGACAACTGCGGTTAAGAACCTAGCTTCTGGAAGTTCTCAGGGCTGCACCTCTGCAACTCTGACAGCCCGGGGGCTCATTCAGCCCTCCTTCCTTTCCTTCTGTACGTTTTTTTTTTTTTTTTTGAGATGGAGTCTTGCTCTGTCGACCAGGCTGGAGTGCAGCGGTGCCATCTCGGCTCACTGCAAGCTCCACCTCCTGGGTTCACGCCATTCTCCTGCCTCAGCCTCCCTAGTAGCTGGGACCACAGGCACCCGCCGCCATGCCTGGCTAATTGTTTTGTATTTTCAGTAGAGACAGAGTTTCACCGTGTTAGCCAGGATGGTCTCTATCTCCTGACCTTGTGATCTGCCCGCCCTGGCCTCCCAAAGTGCTGGGATTACAGGCTTCAGTCACTGCGCCCAGCCTTTTTTTTTTTTGACAGTCTTGCTCTGTCGCCCAGGCTGGAGTGCAGTGGTACAATCTCAGCTCACTGCAAGCTCTGCCTTCCCTGGTGCATGCCATTCTCTTGCCTCAGCCTCCTGAGTAGCTGGGACTACAGGCACCCACCACCACGCCCAGCTAATTTTTTGTATTTTTAGTAGAGACAGGGTTTTACCGTGTTAGCCAGGATGGTCTTGATCTCCTGACCTCGTGATCCGCCCACCTCGGCCTCTCAAAATGCTGGGATCCCAAAGTGCAGGTTCACAGGCATGAGCCACCGTGCCTGGCCATGCCCAGCTAATGTTTGTATTTTTCGTAGAGACGCAGTTTCGCCATGTTGGCCAGGCTGGTCTTGAACTCCGGACCTCAAGTGATCCGCCTGCCTTGGCCTCCCAAAGTGCTGGGATCGCAGGCATGAACCGCCCCGCCTGGCCACTCTCTTGCACTTCTGAAACAACCAGCAAACCCAACAACCAAACAAACGTCCAGCTTTCCCTACACAAAAGCAAAACCAGGCCTGGAAAGGAAGTGAATCCAGGAGAACAGAAAAGGGTCAAAACCCATATTATCGCACACACGCAGGGAAATGAATGACTCGCTCCTCAAGGCATCACTGTGGCCTCTGACGGCTCCAGCCTTCAGCAGCCCCCCCAGCTCTGTGTCCCAACGCCTCTTCCGTGAAAGGGAAATCCCTGTGACTGCATGATGCACAAGAAGGAAGGCGGTCGTGACCACGGCTTAGAGGCCGGCCAGGGCACTCCCTCCTGCCTGTGCAGGAGGCAACTCCCAAAGCAGAAAGCACAGATGGGACGTGAAACATGCAAAACACACATCTCAACATTTATCCAACCATCTGCTTTGAATATGGGAAGTTTACTGCATGTCAATTAAACCCGTATAAACTGTTAAGGAGAAAACGAAGAAAAAAGCAAGTGTAAAAAAGCAGTGTGGGCTGGGCGCGGTGGCTCACGCCTGTAATCCCAGCACTTTGGGAGGCCAAGGTGGGCGGATCACCTGAGGTCAGGAGTTCAAGACCAGCCTGGCCAACATGGCGAAACCGTCTCTACTAAAAATACAAAAATTAACTGGGTGTGGTGGCAGGTGTCTGTAATCCCAGCTACTAGGGAGGCTGAGGCAGGAGGCTCACTTGCACCCGGGGGGAAGAGTTTGCAGTGAGCAGAGATGGCGCCACTGCTCTCCAGCCTGGGCGACAGAGTGAGACTCCAGACTTCGTCTCAAAAACAAACAAAAAAGCAGTGTGTACAAAGACTGGAAATCTTTTTTTTTTTTTTTGAGACGGAGTCTTGCTCTGTCGCCCAGGCTGGAGTGCAGTGGCCGGATCTCAGCTCACTGCAAGCTCCGCCTCCCGGGTTAGGCCATTCTCCTGCCTCAGCCTCCCGAGTAGCTGGAACTACAGGCGCCCGCCACCTCGCCCGGCTAGTTTTTTGTATTTTTTTAGTAGAGACGGGGTTTCACCGGGTTAGCCAGGATGGTCTCGATCTCTTGACCTTGTGATCCGCCCGTCTCGGCCTCCCAAAGTGCTGGGATTACAGGCTTGAGCCACCGCGCCCGGCCAAGACCGGAAATCTTACCCCAGGATGAGTTGCGGCTCGGAGCACTGATTTTCAACTCTGTGACTGGATTTTCCAATCTCCCCACCCCTCTCAGTGACTGCTGATAAAATGCACCCTCGCTTACACTTTCCAGCCCCTCTTCGCTGGCGGGAGGCGCAGCTTGTCCTTGGTGGGCGCCTCTTTCGGGGGTGGGGGGACCCTGCCAGCGACTTTGGGGACCCCGAGCAAGAAGGGCCTATTTGAAAGGGCCCGACTGCCGCGTGGGCTTAGGGGTCCTGAAGCCCTGCAGAATTTTAACACACACCGGGAGGTGCGGGGTCCTGCCAGGAGTTCGCCCCCGCAGCTCGACCCCGCACCCTGTATCCCCCTCCCAGGGAATCGGTCTCCCTGCTGCCCGCGTTCGCCCCTCCTGGGGAATCGGCCTCCCTGCCTGGGTTCGCCCTTCCTGAGGGATTCCGCTTTCCCGTCGCCAGAGTTCCCCCTTCCTGAAGGCTCGGCCTCCTCGCCGCCTAAGTTCACCCCTCCTGAAGGATCCGGCTTCCCCGCCGCCTGAGTTCGCCCTTCCTTTTTTTTCCCCCCTCTCTTGTTGCCCAGGCTGGAGTGCAGTGGTGCGATCTCGGCTCACTGCAACCTCTGCCTGCCGGGTTCAAGTGATCCTCCTTTCTCAGCCTCCCAAGCAGCTGGGATTACCGGCGCCCGCCACCTCGCCCCGCTAATTTGTATTTTTGGTAGAGACGGGTTTCACCGTGTTGGCCAGACTGGTCTCGAACTCCTGATCTCAGGTGATCCGCCCGCCTCGGCCTCCCAAAGTGCTGGGACTACAGGCGTGAGCCACCGCGCCCGGCCTCGCCCTTCCTGAAGGCTCGGCCTCCCCGCCGCCTAAGTTCGCCTCTCCTGAGGGATCCAGCTTCCCAGCCGCCAGGGTTCGCCCTTCCTCAGGGCTCGGTCTCTTCGCCGCCTAAGTTCGCTCCTCCCGGGCACCCACCTGGTCGCCTCTGCCGCCCGCCTTCGCGCCTCCTGGGCACCTACTTGGCCGCCTCTGCCGCCCGCCTTCGCCCCTCCCGGCACCCACCTGGCCGCCTCTGCCGCCGCCCCGCCTCGCAGCCGCCGCGGAAGGACACGGCCGCGGAGGACGCCTACACGCACGTCCGACCGCACCCGCGGACCGGACCTACTTTCCTTAAAGAGCCCGGGGCTCCGCGCCGAAGCGGCGTGTAGGGGTCTCCCGTCCTCGGCCCGGCGGGCTATAAGGGGCCCGGGCGGCGAAGGCGCACGGAGCCAAGTTCCAGGCAGCAGCCCTGGGACGCCCTGACAGGGCCAGGCCGAGCCGGGCCGGGCAGGGCGGAGGTCTCCGTTGCCTAGCAACCGGGACTGCGGCCTGTGGGCGGAGCCTGTACCGTCGCCGGGACACGGGGCGGTGCCTCAGCGGGAGCTGGCCTAGGAGCCGGCACGGGCCATTGGCGCATGCGTAGGGCGCGGCCTGGGGGCAGGGCCCACCTAGTGGCGGAGTCTCCTAAGGGGCGGATCGTGGGCGGGGCCTGGAGGCGGAACCGGCGCCGTCAGTAGTCCGCTGAGGACGGAGGCGGGGCTGGGCCCTGGAGGGGGCGGGGCCTGCGCCGGTGGGGTGGGCGGGGGAGGAGGCGCGGCCTAGTGCCCGAGTGGGGGCCGTTGGTTGGTGCGCGGCTGAGGGGTGTGGCGCGAGCAGCGCCGTTGGTTGGCCGGCGGCGGGCCGGGATGGGCATGGCCCTGCTGCTGTGCCTGGTGGGCGTGACGGCGGCGCTGGCCCACGGCTGTCTGCACTGCCACAGCAAGTTCTCCGAGAAGTTCTCCTTCTACCGCCACCATGTGAACCTCAAGTCCTGGTGGGTGGGCGACATCCCCGTGTCAGGGGCGCTGCTCACCGACTGGAGCGACGACACGATGAAGGAGCTGCACCTGGCCATCCCCGCCGAGATCAGTGAGTGCCGGAGCCCAGCCCAGTCCCGACTCCCCCCCCAGCGAGACGCCCGGGCAGGCCAGTCACCTGGCTGCTTCTCCTGCCCGCAGCCCGGGAGAAGCTGGACCAAGTGGCGACAGCGGTGTACCAGAGAATGGATCAGCTGTACCAGGGGAAGATGTACTTCCCGGGTAAGGGGCGCGAAACCCAGGCGGGGCCCGCCCACCCCAGGACACCCCGCCCACCGTCTGAGCCTGACCTTCTCCTGCCTGGACTCCTCAGGGTATTTCCCCAACGAGCTGCGAAACATCTTCCGGGAGCAGGTGCGCCTCATCCAGAACGCCATCATTGAAAGTGAGCAAATAAGGCTTCAGGGGAGGGAGGTGTTGCCCAGAGCCTCGGAGACCCACGGGGCTTGGCTGAGGCTGGAGCGATGTGAACAGGGCACCTGGCACCGGGCAGCTGGGGAGGAGGGCAGCTCCCCAGGGAGGGACCCAGCCCAGCCCCTGAAGGATCAATGCCATCACCCCGCGGGACCTCCCCTAAGTAGCCCCCAGAGGCGCTGGGAGTATCGCCACGCCCTCCCCTGAAGTTTGCTCCATCCCACGCTGGGGGTCACCTTGGGGACCCCTTCTCTCTGGGCCATGGACACACATACATGAAAACCAGGTGAGCCTGGGCCCCAGTGGCAAGGGACAGGCCCCGAGGCTTTGACGGATTGGGAGGAGGCAGGACTGGGGACAAGGCTGGGCCTGGTAAGACTGCACTGTCCTGCCTTCCCACAGGTCGCCTCGACTGTCAGCGCCACTGTGGTAAGCCAGGCTCTGTCCGGGCTGAGGGGCGCGCTGGCAGCAGCTCAGGGCCCTGGAGGCCGAGGGGAGCCCTGGCGGCTGTGGTGTGTTTCAGGCATCTTCCAGTACGAGACCATCTCCTGCAACAACTGCACAGACTCGCACGTCGCCTGCTTTGGCTATAACTGCGAGTAAGGCTCAGGCATCACACCCACCCGTGCCAGGGCCCTGCTGTCCCTGGGGTCCCAGGCTTTCCTTGGAGGGGGTTCCCCACCTTCCACCTGGCCCTTCTCATCGGGGTAGGGTGGGTTCGGGGGTTCAGGGGCGCACCACTTCCAAGCCCACGTCCCGTAGGTCCTCGGAGCAGTGGGAGTCAGCTGTCCAGGGCCTGCTGAACTACATGTGAGTGGGGTCTTGGGGCGGCAGCAAGCTCACCTGGGCCTGGGAGGGAACACTGGCCGTGGCCACTCGGCCTCCTGAGTCCAAACCCACTGTCCTTGTAGAAATAACTGGCACAAGTAAGTCCCCTCCTCAAACCGACACAGGCAGTGTGCGTGTGTGAGCACCTCGTGGGTGAGTATGTGTGGGGCACAGGCTGGCTCCCTCAGCTCCCACGTCCAAGCCAGCTCTGCGCAGGAGGTGGCCGCAGTCCCTTTCACCCTCAAAGGTCTCTGATCCTTAGCGGGAGGGGGGCATCCTGCCTAAAGGGTCCCCATAGGGTCTGGTTCCACCGCTGCCCCAGGTCTGTGGTCAGAGCCTGGGAGGGTTCCCTGCGATGGTTAGGGGTGCCCCATGGAGGAGCTGACTGCCCCATATTGCCTTTCAGACAGGACGTGAGCATGAGGTAAGGCTGCCTTGACCTGACCTTCAGGGGAAGGGAGTAAAGGAAGGGGGGGAACTGGGGGTCCTCTAGGTCAGTGGGGGTACTGCAGGTGGGGCTCTCCCTATACCTGGGACACCTGCTGGATGTCACCTCTGCAACCACACCCATGTGGTGGTTTCATGAACAAACTACGCTCCTCCTCCTTCTCCTGGCCTGGGACATACAGAGCCACCCCAGCCTTGTGAGTGACCTAGAGAAGGGAGGCCTCGGGAGAAGGGGTGCTCCTAAGCACTGTGTGCCACGGCCCCCACACCCTTCTGAAATCCCAGGCACGCGGGTGTCGTGAATGTGGCCACACATAGGACCACACATCCCAGCGGGGAGGAGAGGCCTGGGGCCCCCCAGCAAAGACCCCCAGGGAGGGAGGCAGGGGGTGGGGGACATGGAGAGCTGAGGCAGCCTCGTCTCCCCACAGCCTGGTATCGCCGGCCTTCAGGTGTCTGGAGCCCCCACACCTGGCCAACCTGACCTTGGAAGATGCTGCCGAGTGTCTCAAGCAGCCCTGACAGCAGCCGGGCCTGCCCCAGCGCAACGTGGGGCCAGGACTCAGCTGGACAGCCCCCGCCTGTCCCTCTGGAGCTGGGCTGCTGCTGCCTCAGGACCCCCCCTCCAACCCCAGACAGAGCCTGAGCTGGCCAGGGCCGGGAGGGCGGGAGGGAGGGAGCGGGGGTGGGCCGTGTACAGCGTCAGCGCCTGGGCAGGTCTGCGGAGCTGCGAGACTGATGATTAAAGTCCCTGATGTTTCTCTTTGCAGAAGAGTTCTTGTCGGAGCAGGGGGAAGCCCCTGGGGGCTGGAGGTGGACTTCTGGGGAGCCCTGAAAGTCCCAGACAGAGCAGGGCAGGTCCTGGCCTCAGGTCCGCAGCCATGGGGGCCGACTTGGAGCCACTCACAGGGCCTCAGGGAGTGTCCCCGGACTCCTAGATGTGGGGCCGTGGCCCACCTGAGCACACACGGGTAGGCTTGCACAAGCCCACAGAGTGCCTGGGTTCTTCCACCCAAAGCGAGGCCACAGTATGGTCGAGACCAGGGCCAGCACTAGTGCGTTTAGGTGTTGGGGTCACTCACATCGGACCCGAGCCAAGGAACGCAGGAACTGTGGCTGTCTCTAGTCATCTCTGTGGCAGCAACAGGTGTGGCATGATGGCCAGAGCCGGGGCCACGACTGCCTGACCAGTCCTGAGACACAGGAGGGAGGGACTCGTGTTCCATCTGTGCAGTGGTGCCGTTCCAAGTCCCACTCTCACTCGGGCGACATCAGCCCGGTGGTCTCCTCGCTTTCTGCCCGTCTCCTCACTTCCTCGAGTGTCCCTTTGCTCCGGCATTGGGGCGGCTGCAGGACACTGGTGAGAACACCCCTGAGCACACTGACGCTGCCAGCATGGGCCCCACGCACTGTTCCGCGGCCGCCTCAGGCTTCCATCACAGGAGGGGCACACGGGCACATTCGCTGTCAGGAACGGCGTGTGGGAAGGTGGCCGAGTGCCTCCCAGGCTCCGTGGGACATGGGAGCCATACGCGTGTCAGGGGAGAACGTGGTAGTGGCCACTGAGGACAGCATCTGGAGTGGTGGCGCCGGGTCCTGGCTGTGAAGGATGCTTCCTTGGAGGCCGGCGAGCGTATTTAACAGGAAAGAGGCTCGCGGCAGGTGCTTTCAAGGCACGGTTTTCTATAAAGGACGCTGGTGTGGGCCGGGGCTGGGGTCCCGTCTGTGCTGCTCTGCGCCCCCTGCCACCAAATGCCTGCCACCACGGCCGCGTCTTGGGTTAGAGTTGGCAGGGGCTTCACTGACCCAGTGTCACCTTGCTCGAGGCTCCCATCTTCAAGGTGTAAGGCTGGTGTAAAAGGAGGCAAATTCACCCAGGGGCGGGGTGGCTGCTCTTCCGCAGTTCTCAATTCTGGATCTGTCCCTGCCCTGAGGGGCTCCTGCGGAAGGGGAGGGAGAGCGGGCACCTGCTCCCCTGCACAGCCCTGGGGGGAGATGCTGGGAACCGAGGCCTCCAGGGGGTGGGGGATTCCCTGGCCTGTGCCTGCCCGAGCCCCAGGCCTGGATGGTGCTGGGGACGGAGGCCACCTCCCAAGGGCCCGTGAGCTGAGGCGCAGAGGCTCCAACCCCGCAGCGCCGCGTGACCAGGTCAGGCAGAAGACCCCGTGTGGAAATGCCTGTTTCACAACTTTATTGGATCATCTTGACACAAAATCATGGCAGCAGCGTGATATGTCTCTTCTTTATACGGGAATGTCGACAGCAAATAAACTCTTATGTAACACATCATATAATTTCAAATCCTAGAATCACTGCACGGGATTCTGTAATAGATTACATGCTAAAGTGACAGTTTTCATCAAAAGGAAAAGATAAAATGTCATTATCTCTGAGGAAGGGTCAGTCCTGTGCCCACACTGGCCACGGGGATTGAGCGGAGGCCCCTTGCCCTGCCTGGTGGGGGCTCTTCCAGGTCCTGCCCAAGGGCACTGGGCACACTCCTTCAACACAGGAGAGCAGCCCGGGTCGGGAGCTTCCAGGCCCTGCCCAGGCCTTCCTAACAGTGCTGGGAAGGACGGGGGGAGACCTTGGTGCGCACAGTGGCGAGCAAGGGACGCGACCGCACCCCCACCCCAAACCTAAGCCCGTCGAGCTGCACTTCTGCTGACCAGGAAGAATGGTGGCAGAGGCCTCCTCCCGCCCGGTCCATGGCTCTGACGGCAACCTCTCTTTGGCGTCCCTGGCCCCTCCCTGCCCACAGCCTGGCTGGCGCGTGGCCTGGGATCCCAGGGCCAGCCACAGCCCACGAGCACACTGATGATGGACAACGCCCAGCAAACCCGCTTTCCCACTGTGGGCCTGGGACAGAAAACCTTGGCGACAGCGGCCCTTCCTTGCCTTTCCCCGGACGCCACTGTCAGGACCTTTGGGACAAAAGCAGGTGACCTCAGAGAAGGCCACGTCAGCCCCACCCTGTCCACCAAGTGCCCCTCATGTGGTGCCCGTTGGGCCCTGGCCCAGGACAGGAGCCCCTGAAGCCACATTCAAGGACTCGGCCTCCAGCGCAGGGCAGGCACAGGCCAGGTAGGGGTGCCCTTGCTGGTCTGGGGACGTGAAGGGGACTTCTTGCCAAAGAGAGTGGGAAGAGTCACAGTAAAAAAGGACGGTCGGATAATTCAACGCAACGTACGACCTCGGACGTCTACACGGTGGGCGACAACATGGAGTTAAATTAACACTCAGGCTTTCGTACAGTACACACGACCGAGGAGAGGCGAGACACGTCAGGGCTGTGGTCCCCGGGTGGGCGGGGCTCGCAGGCAGCTCTCAACACTTGGCCAGCGTCGCCTTCATCTCTTCTAACAAGTTGCTCAGCAGCGTGGAGTCACTGCACTTCCCGTCGACTGAGACAGAGTTCTCCCCCTGTGTAAGGAAAAAGATTGGGAATTTTTTTTTTTTTTTTTGAGAGGGAGTCTCGCGCTGTCGCCCAGACTGGAGTGCAGTGGCCAGATCTCAGCTCACTGCAAGCTCCACCTCCCGGGTTTGCGCCATTCTCCCGTCTCAGCCTCCTGAGTAGCTGGGACTACAGACGCCGCCACCTCGCCCAGCTAGTTTTTTGTATTTTTTAGTAGAGACGGGGTTTCACTGTGTTAGCCAGGATGGTCTCGATCTCCTGACCTCGTGATCCGCCCGTCTCGGCCTCCCAAAGTGCTGGGATTACAGGCTTGAGCCACCACGCCCGGCCAAAGATTGGTATTTTTAAAAGTGTGTGCAGAGGCCAGGCACGGTGGCTCACACCTGTAATCCCAGCATTTTGGGAGGCCAAGGTGGGTGGATCACCTGAGGTCAGGAGTTGGAAACCAACCTGGTCAATACGGTGAAACCCTGTCCCTACTAAAAATACAAAAAACAGACCAGGCGCGGTGGCTCATGCCTGTAATCCCAGGACTTGGAGAGGCCGAGGCGGACAGATCACGAGGTCAGGAGATCGAGACCATACTGGCTAACACGGTGAAACCCTGCCTATACTAAAAATACAAAAAAAATTAGCTGGGCGTGGTGGCGGGCTCCTGAAGTCCCAGCTACTCGGGAGGCTGAGGCAGGAGAATGGTGTAAACCCGGGAGGTGGACCTTGCAGTGAGCTGAGATCGCACCACTGCACTCCAGCCTGGCAGAGTCTCACTCTGTCTCAAAAAAAAAAAAAAAAAATCGCCAGGCATGGTGGCAGATGACTGTGACCCCAGCTACTTGGGAGGCCGAAGCAGGCGATTTGCTTGAACTTGAACCCAAGAGGCAGAGATTGCATGTGAGCTGGGATTGTTCCACCACACTCCAGCCTGGGCAACAAGAGCAAACCTCTGTCTCAAAAATAAATAAATAAAAGTACATGCAAGTCAGGCCGGGTGGCTCACGCCTGTGGTCCCAGCTATGCAGGAGGCTGAGGCAGGAGGATCCTGTGCAGAGCGGGGCTGGGGTGGGAGGATCCTATGCTGGGAGCTGGGGCGGGAGGATCCTATGCGGGGGGCTGAGGTGGGAGGATCCTATGTGGGGGTGCTGGGGCGGGAGGATCCTATGCGGGGGGGGCTGGGGCGGGAGGATCCTATGCGGGGGGGCTGGGGTGGGAGGATCCTATGTGGGAGGCTGAGGCGGGAGGATTCTATGCAGAGGGGGGCTGGGGCGGGAGGATCCTATGCGGGGGGGCTGGGGTGGGAGGATCCTATGTGGGAGGCTGAGGCGGGAGGATTCTATGCAGAGGGGGGCTGGGGCGGGAGGATCCTATGCTGGAGGCTGGGGCGGGAGGATCCTATGTGGGAAGCTGAGGCGGGAGGATTCTATGCAGAGGGGGGCTGGGGCGGGAGGATCCTATGCTGGAGGCTGGGGCGGGAGGATCCTATGTGGGAGGCTGAGGCGGGAGGATTCTATGCGGAGCGGGGCTGGGGCGGGAGGATCCTATGGGGGGGGGGGGCTGGGGCGGGAGGATCCTATGTGTGGGGTTAGGGTTGGAGGATCCTATGTGGGGGCGCTGGGGCGGGAGGATCCTACGCGGAGGGGCACTGGGGCGGGAGGATCCTATGTGGGGGGCTGGGGCAGGAGGATCCTATGTGGGAGAGCTGAGGTGGGAGGATCCTATGTGGGGGGTGGGGGGTGGGGGCTGGGGCGGGAGGATCCTATGCGGGGGAGCTGAGGCGGGAGGATCCGATGCGGGGGGCTGGGGTGGGAGGATCCTATGTGAGGGGCTGGGGTGGGAGGATCCTATGCGGGGGAGCTGAGGCGGGAGGATCCGATGCGGGGGGCTGGGGTGGGAGGATCCTATGTGAGGGGCTGGGGTGGGAGGATCCTATGCGGGGGGCTGAGGTGGGAGGATCCTATGTGAGGGGCTGGGGTGGGAGGATCCTATGTGAGGGGCTGGGGTGGGAGGATCCTATGCGGGGGGCTGAGGTGGGAGGATCCTATGTGAGGGGCTGGGGTGGGAGGATCCTATGCGGGGGAGCTGAGGCGGGAGGATCCGATGCGGGGGGCTGAGGTGGGAGGATCCTATGTGAGGGGCTGGGGTGGGAGGATCCTATGCAGGGGAGCTGAGGTGGGAGGATCCTATGCGGGGGGCTGAGGCGGGAGGATCCTATGTGGGAGAATGAAGCAGGAGCATCACTTGAGCCCAGGAGGTTGAAGCTGCAGTGAGCCGTGTTTGTACCACTGCACTCCAGCCTGGGCAATACAGCGAGATCCTACCTCAAAAACATAAAAAAAAAAAACCACCCACTATGTGCAAATACTGCCTCGCAGCTATATGTGTTGACCTTTTAATTTTGCGAATTTCCTAATTATTAAAACACAAAACGGGAAGGGCTCGGGTGAGGGAGTGGCCCATGGCACCCGTGGGAGGGGCTCCGGCCTACACAGAAGTGGGAGCTGACACCTGAGGGCCCCAAGGCAGCCAGAGGCAGCTGGGGACAAAGACCAGAATCCGAAAAGCTCCTGAGCTGGCAGTGAGTTGAGCAGTCTGTCCTTCCGCCCTCCTGCCACTGGGCCCCCGAAGCAACTGTGGAAGAAGCCAGCGGAGTGGGGTAACCAGAGCCCCAGCGAGGGAGGTGCGTGGAAAAGCAGCGGCTCAGGATCTGCTGGGCCCGCCCCTCGAAGCGGAGCCCGCCCCAAAGAGCAGCCCAAGCAGAGTCCAGAGGCCACGGCCGGGTCCCGCCAGGCCAGGGACAAGAGGCAGCACTGAGAGGACAGAGGCTGGGTAGGTGGCGGTGCACTTGGGGCCACAGTCCCCAGAAGGCAGGAGGCACCTGCAGCTGAGACCTGACCACCCACGTCCTCCACAGAATGGAACAAGGCCCAGAAGCTCACAGGACTCCAAGGAAAAACCGGGAGAATCCACTCATACGGAGAGGCCCTTGGCAGACCCCAGTGCCAAGACCCCAGCCCCAGGGCACCAATGCCAAGGCACTAATGGCAAGGCTGTCAGTAAACCCCAATGCCAAGATCACATCACCCAGATGCCAACACCAAGGCACCAATGCCAAGGCCATTGGCAGACACCAACACCAAGGCACCAACACCCAGACCCTAATGCTGAGGCACCAATGCCAAGACCCCAGCGCCAAGACCCCAGCACCAAGGCCATGAGCAAACACCAATGCCAAGACACCAACACCCAGACCCCAACACCAAGACCCCAATGCCCAGACCCCAATGCCAAGACCCCACCACCCAGACCCCAACACTGAGACCCCACTGGCCAGACCCCAACACCAAGACCCCACCGGCCAGACCCCAACACCGAGACCCCACCGGCCAGACCCCACCGCCCAGATCCCAACACCCAGACCCCAACACCGAGACCCCACCGGCCAGACCCCACCGCCCAGATCCCAACACCCAGACCCCAACACCGAGACCCCACCAGCCAGACCCCACCGCCCAGATCCCAACACCCAGACCCCAACACCGAGACCCCACCGGCCAGACCCCACCGCCCAGATCCCAACACCGAGACCCCACCGGCCAGACCCCACCGCCCAGATCCCAACACCCAGACCCCAACACCGAGACCCCACCGGCCAGACCCCACCGCCCAGATCCCAACACCCAGACCCCAACACCGAGACCCCACCGGCCAGACCCCACCGCCCAGATCCCAACACCCAGACCCCAACACCGAGACCCCACCGGCCAGACCCCAACACCCAGACCCCAACACCGAGACCCCACCAGCCAGACCCCACCGGCCAGACCCCAACACCCAGACCCCACCGCCCAGACCCCACTGCCCAGACCCCAACACCCAGACCCCAATGTTCAGACCCCAATGTTCAGACCCCAACACCCAGATCCCAACACCCAGATCCCAACACCCAGACCCTAACACCAAGACCCCAATGTTCAGACCCCAACACCCAGACCCCAACACCCAGACCCCAACACCCAGACCCCAATGTTCAGACCCCAACACCCAGACCCCAACACCCAGACCCTAACACCCAGACCCCAACACCCAGACCGTAACACCAAGACCCCAATGTTCAGACCCCAACACCCAGACCCCAACACCCAGACCCCAACACCCAGACCCTAACACCAAGACCCCAATGTTCAGACCCCAACACCCAGACCCCAACACCCAGACCCCAACACCCAGACCCTAACACCCAGACCCCAACACCCAGACCCCAACACCCAGACCCTAACACCCAGACCCCAACACCCAGACCCCAACACCCAGACCCCAATGTTCAGACCCCAATGTTCAGACCCCAACACCCAGACCCCAACACCCAGACCCCAACACCCAGACCCTAACACCAAGACCCCAATGTTCAGACCCCAACACCCAGACCCTAACACCCAGACCCCAACACCCAGACCCCAATGTTCAGACCCCAATGTTCAGACCCCAACACCCAGATCCCAACACCCAGATCACAACACCCAGACCCTAACACCAAGACCCCAATGTTCAGACCCCAACACCCAGACCCCAACACCCAGACCCCAACACCCAGACCCCAATGTTCAGACCCCAACACCCAGACCCCAACACCCAGACCCTAACACCCAGACCCCAACACCCAGACCGTAACACCAAGACCCCAATGTTCAGACCCCAACACCCAGACCCCAACACCCAGACCCCAACACCCAGACCCTAACACCAAGACCCCAACGTTCAGACCCCAACACCCAGACCCCAACACCCAGACCCCAACACCCAGACCCTAACACCCAGACCCCAACACCCAGACCCCAACACCCAGACCCTAACACCCAGACCCCAACACCCAGACCCCAACACCCAGACCCCAATGTTCAGACCCCAACACCCAGACCCTAACACCCAGACCCCAACACCCAGACCCCAACACCCAGACCCTAACACCAAGACCCCAATGTTCAGACCCCAACACCCAGACCCTAACACCCAGACCCTAACACCCAGACCCCAACACCCAGACCCTAACACCCAGACCCCAATGTTCAGACCCCAACACCCAGACCCTAACACCCAGACCCCAACACCCAGACCCCAATGTTCAGACCCCAACACCCAGACCCCAACACCCAGACCCTAACACCCAGACCCCAACACCCAGACCCTAACACCAAGACCCCAATGTTCAGACCCCAACACCCAGACCCTAACACCCAGACCCCAATGTTCAGACCCCAACACCCAGACCCCAACACCCAGACCCCAACACCCAGACCCTAACACCCAGACCCCAATGTTCAGACCCCAATGTTCAGACCCCAACACCCAGATCCCAACACCCAGATCACAACACCCAGACCCTAACACCAAGACCCCAATGTTCAGACCCCAACACCCAGACCCCAACACCCAGACCCCAATGTTCAGACCCCAACACCCAGACCCCAACACCCAGACCCTAACACCCAGACCCCAACACCCAGACCGTAACACCAAGACCCCAATGTTCAGACCCCAACACCCAGACCCCAACACCCAGACCCCAACACCCAGACCCTAACACCAAGACCCCAATGTTCAGACCCCAACACCCAGACCCCAACACCCAGACCCCAACACCCAGACCCTAACACCCAGACCCCAACACCCAGACCCCAACACCCAGACCCTAACACCCAGACCCCAACACCCAGACCCCAACACCCAGACCCCAATGTTCAGACCCCAACACCCAGACCCTAACACCCAGACCCCAACACCCAGACCCCAACACCCAGACCCTAACACCAAGACCCCAATGTTCAGACCCCAACACCCAGACCCTAACACCCAGACCCTAACACCCAGACCCCAACACCCAGACCCCAACACCCAGACCCTAACACCCAGACCCCAATGTTCAGACCCCAACACCCAGACCCTAACACCCAGACCCCAACACCCAGACCCCAACACCCAGACCCTAACACCAAGACCCCAATGTTCAGACCCCAACACCCAGACCCTAACACCAAGACCCCAATGTTCAGACCCCAACACCCAGACCCTAACACCCAGACCCCAACACCCAGACCCCAACACCCAGACCCCAACACCCAGACCCCAACACCCAGACCCTAACACCCAGACCCCAACACCCAGACCCCAACACCCAGACCCCAATGTTCAGACCCCAACACCCAGACCCCAACACCCAGACCCCAACACCCAGACCCTAACACCCAGACCCCAACACCCAGACCCCAACACCCAGACCCTAACACCCAGACCCCAATGTTCAGACCCCAACACCCAGACCCCAACACCCAGACCCTAACACCCAGACCCCAATGTTCAGACCCCAACACCCAGACCCCAACACCCAGACCCCAACACCCAGACCCTAACACCCAGACCCCAACACCCAGACCCCAACACCCAGACCCTAACACCCAGACCCCAATGTTCAGACCCCAACACCCAGACCCCAACACCCAGACCCTAACACCCAGACCCCAATGTTCAGACCCCAACACCCAGACCCCAACACCCAGACCCTAACACCCAGACCCCAACGTTCAGACCCCAACACCCAGACCCCAACACCCAGACCCTAACACCCAGACCCCAATGTTCAGACCCCAACACCCAGACCCCAACACCCAGACCCTAACACCCAGACCCCAACACCCAGACCCCAACACCCAGACCCCAATGTTCAGACCCCAACACCCAGACCCCAACACCCAGACCCCAACACCCAGACCCTAACACCCAGACCCCAACACCCAGACCCCAACACCCAGACCCTAACACCCAGACCCCAATGTTCAGACCCCAACACCCAGACCCCAACACCCAGACCCCAACACCCAGACCCTAACACCCAGACCCCAATGTTCAGACCCCAACACCCAGACCCCAACACCCAGACCCCAACACCCAGACCCTAACACCCAGACCCCAATGTTCAGACCCCAACACCCAGACCCCAACACCCAGACCCCAACACCCAGACCCTAACACCCAGACCCCAACACCCAGACCCCAACACCCAGACCCTAACACCCAGACCCCAATGTTCAGACCCCAACACCCAGACCCCAACACCCAGACCCTAACACCCAGACCCCAATGTTCAGACCCCAACACCCAGACCCCAACACCCAGACCCTAACACCCAGACCCCAACGTTCAGACCCCAACACCCAGACCCCAACACCCAGACCCTAACACCCAGACCCCAATGTTCAGACCCCAACACCCAGACCCCAACACCCAGACCCTAACACCCAGACCCCAACACCCAGACCCCAACACCCAGACCCCAATGTTCAGACCCCAACACCCAGACCCCAACACCCAGACCCCAACACCCAGACCCTAACACCCAGACCCCAACACCCAGACCCCAACACCCAGACCCTAACACCCAGACCCCAATGTTCAGACCCCAACACCCAGACCCCAACACCCAGACCCCAACACCCAGACCCTAACACCCAGACCCCAATGTTCAGACCCCAACACCCAGACCCCAACACCCAGACCCCAACACCCAGACCCTAACACCCAGACCCCAATGTTCAGACCCCAACACCCAGACCCCAACACCCAGACCCCAACACCCAGACCCTAACACCCAGACCCCAACACCCAGACCCCAACACCCAGACCCTAACACCCAGACCCCAATGTTCAGACCCCAACACCCAGACCCCAACACCCAGACCCTAACACCCAGACCCCAATGTTCAGACCCCAACACCCAGACCCCAACACCCAGACCCTAACACCCAGACCCCAATGTTCAGACCCCAACACCCAGACCCCAACACCCAGACCCTAACACCCAGACCCCAATGTTCAGACCCCAACACCCAGACCCCAACACCCAGACCCCAACACCCAGACCCTAACACCCAGACCCCAACACCCAGACCCCAACACCCAGACCCTAACACCCAGACCCCAATGTTCAGACCCCAACACCCAGACCCCAACACCCAGACCCTAACACCCAGACCCCAATGTTCAGACCCCAACACCCAGACCCCAACACCCAGACCCCAACACCCAGACCCTAACACCCAGACCCCAATGTTCAGACCCCAACACCCAGACCCCAACACCCAGACCCCAACACCCAGACCCCAACACCCAGACCCCAACACCCAGACCCTAACACCCAGACCCTAACACCCAGACTCTAACACCCAGACCCCAACACCCAGACCCTAACACCCAGACCCCAACACCCAGACCCTAACACCCAGACCCCAATGTTCAGACCCCAACACCCAGACCCCAACACCCAGACCCCAACACCCAGACCCTAACACCCAGACCCCAACACCCAGACCCCAACACCCAGACCCTAACACCCAGACCCCAACGTTCAGACCCCAACACCCAGACCCCAACACCCAGACCCCAACACCCAGACCCTAACACCCAGACCCCAACACCCAGACCCCAACACCCAGACCCTAACACCCAGACCCCAACACCCAGACCCTAACACCCAGACCCCAACACCCAGACCCTAACACCCAGACCCCAACACCCAGACCCCAACACCCAGACCCCAACACCCAGACCCCAACACCCAGACCCTAACACCCAGACCCTAACACCCAGACCCTAACACCCAGACCCCAACACCCAGACCCTAACACCCAGACCCCAACACCCAGACCCCAACACCCAGACCCCAACACCCAGACCCCAACACCCAGACCCCAACACCCAGACCCTAACACCCAGACCCTAACACCCAGACCCTAACACCCAGACCCCAACACCCAGACCCTAACACCCAGACCCCAACACCCAGACCCTAACACCCAGACCCCAATGTTCAGACCCCAACACCCAGACCCCAACACCCAGACCCTAACACCCAGACCCCAATGTTCAGACCCCAACACCCAGACCCCAACACCCAGACCCCAACACCCAGACCCTAACACCCAGACCCCAATGTTCAGACCCCAACACCCAGACCCCAACACCCAGACCCCAACACCCAGACCCCAACACCCAGACCCTAACACCCAGACCCTAACACCCAGACCCCAACACCCAGACCCCAACACCCAGACCCCAACACCCAGACCCTAACACCCAGACCCCAATGTTCAGACCCCAACACCCAGACCCCAACACCCAGACCCCAACACCCAGACCCTAACACCCAGACCCCAACACCCAGACCCCAACACCCAGACCCTAACACCCAGACCCCAACGTTCAGACCCCAACACCCAGACCCCAACACCCAGACCCCAACACCCAGACCCTAACACCCAGACCCCAACACCCAGACCCCAACACCCAGACCCTAACACCCAGACCCCAACGTTCAGACCCCAACACCCAGACCCCAACACCCAGACCCCAACACCCAGACCCTAACACCCAGACCCCAACACCCAGACCCCAACACCCAGACCCTAACACCCAGACCCCAACACCCAGACCCCAACACCCAGACCCTAACACCCAGACCCCAACGTTCAGACCCCAATGCTGAGGCACCAATGCCAAGGCCACTGGCAGAAACCAACATCAAGACCCCAACCCACAGACCCCAAGCCAAGGCCGTCGGCACACCAAGGTGGACGGACACTAGGACTCTCCGACACAAGCTTTCTGTCTTCTTTTTTGGAGTCTCGCTCTATTGCCCAGGCTGGAGTGCAGTGGCATAATCAGGGCTCACCGCAGCCTTGAACTCCTGGGCTCAAGAGATCCTCCCACCCCAGCCTCCCGAGTAGCAGGGACTAGAGGCTTGCTGTACTGATTTCTTAGTACTGGCTAATTTTTTAAATTTTTTGTAGTCCTGGGGTCTTGCCATGTTCCCAGGCTGATCTCGACCTCCAGGGCTCAAGCGATCCTCCTGTCTCAGCCTCTCGAGTAGCAGGGACCACAGTCACATGCCACCATGCCCAGCTGGCCTAAGCTTTAAAGTAGCTCTTAGGAAAACACTCCAACAGATCACCAGGGCATCAGCAAAGACATGGAAGATACAAGAAGAGCCCAGTGGGAATTTCAGACCTGAAAAACAGACCCTCCCTGTGTGGGCTCAACGGCAGAACAGCCAGGACAAGGCAGAGTGGTGAGCTTGGCAGGAGAGCAACAGCCATGAACCCATCTGAACACAGCCTCGGGTCATGAGGGGCAGCAGCCCAGGCTGGGGAGGAAGAGCGCAACACCCAAAAAGGAGCAAACCAAATCAGCTCCCAGACGCCTCACGCCCATCAGAATGGCTGCTGTCAGCCGGGTGCAGTGGCTCATGCCTCTAATACCAGCACTTGGGGAGGCTGAGGCAGGCGGATCAGGAGTTCGAGACTAGCCTGACTAACATGGTGAAACGCTGGAAACCCTGTGTCTACTAAAAATACAAAAAAATTAGCCAGGCGAGGTGGTGCGTGCCTGTAATCCCAGCTACTTGGGAGGCTGAGACAGGAGAATCGCTTGAACCTGGGAGGCGGAGCTTGCAGTGAGCTGAGATTGCGCCACTGCACTCCAGCCTGGGCGACAGAGCAAAACTCCATCTCAAAGAAAAAAAAAAGAATGGCTGCTGTCAGCACAACGACGACAGGTGAAGAAATGGTGCCTCCTGCATGGCGGCAGATGGGATACACGGTGCGGCGCTGGGGAAGACAGTCTGGCAGCTCCTCAAAACCTCAAAACCTCAAACATGGAATTACCACAGGATCCAGCAATCACACTCCTGGGTGTATATTCAAAACAAACGGGCTCACTCCTGCAACGCCAGCACTCTGGGAGGCCGAGGCAGGCGGATCACCTGAGGTCAGGAGTTCCAGACCAGCCTGGCCAACCTGGCAAAACCCCGTCTCTACTAAAAATAGAAAAATTAGTCAGGCGAGGTGACGCGCACCTGTAATCCCAGCTACTCAGGAGGCTGAGGCAGGAGAATTGCTTGAACCCAGGAGGTGGAGGTTGTGGTGAGCCCGTGGCTCCACTGCACCCCAGCTTGGGCAACAGAGTAAGACTCTGTTTCCAAAACAAATACAAAAACAAAAACTAACACACAAAAACAAAAGTACCGAAGGCAGGGACTCAAACAGTTATTTGTTTAACAACAATGTTGACAGCAGCACAATTCACAAGAGCCAGAAGGTGGGAGCAGCAATGGATGAGGGGACACACAGCACGGTCCATCCGCACAAGAGAATACGATTCTGCCATGAAAATGAAGGGAATCCTGACAGAGGCTGCGACGTGGATGCACCTTGAGGACATGAGGCGGAATAAGAGCAGCCAGACACAGAAGGACACATCCCGTGTGGGTTCCACTCCTAGGCAGTCCCTAGAGTCATCAGATTCACCAAGACACAAAGTAGGGTACGGGGTGCCAGGGGCTGGGGAGGTGACGGGGAGTGAGTGTTTCATGGAAGGCCGTGAACCAGGAGAAAACTGGAATATTAGGAATGAAAAGAACAGCAATGACAGGTCGGATGCAGTGGCTCACGCCTGTAATCCCAGCACTCTGGGAGGCCGAGGCAGGTGGATCATGAGGTCAGGAGATCAAGACCATCCTGGCTAACATGGTGAAACCCCATCTCTACTAAAAATACAAAAAATTAGCCGGGCACGGTGGTGGGCGCCTGTAGTCCCAGCTACTTGGGAGGCTGAGGCAGGAGAATGGCGTGAACCCGGGAGGCGGAGCTTGCAGTGAGCCGAGATCGCGCCACTACACTCCAGCCTGGGCGACAGAGCAAGACCCTGTCTCAAATAAATAAATAAATAAATAAATAAAACAATGTGTGTATGCACGATCCCTGGACACCCACACATAAAAATACAAAGCAAGGGTATCAAAACCACAACAGACCTCTAGGAACTGAGGAATGCTGAGTAATGAACATGAGGAAGAAGGCGGAGAAGTGAAAGAAACACATGCAAACTGGAAATCCTCAGTATGCTTCCAGAGGGCACTGGAACCAAACCAGACATCAAGAAAAATTGGTTCTTTGAAAAGTGCAATAAAATGGACAAACCTCTACCCAGGAGAACCAGGAAAAAAGAGAGACAAACCGTGACCATCAGAACAGAAAGTGACCCAGGATCATCACAAGGAGCAGTGAAAACAATGGAGCAGCGAGACCGCGGCGTGCACCGCTCCGCACATCAGCTCAGTGACTCTGATGATTCCTTACGCTCGTTCTCTGAAAAGTACAAACTACCAAACTCATCCAAGGTGAGCGATAACTTGGGGATTCCTGTAACTGTTAACACAAAAAACTGCGGTTGTAGCTAAAAGCCTGCAGAAAAGGAACTCCCCAGGCCCGATGGTTTTCTGATGAATTCCGTACACACGTTTCTTTCGAAGGAAAAAATGCCACTCATCACACACAGGCTGTCCCAAAACAGAGAGGACACACTCTCCTGCGTGCCTGATGAGGTCACTGGATGACAAAACCAAAGGCGGTACCAGAAAAGAAAACTAAAAACCCAACTCCTCATATACAGACACAAAAGCCCTCAACAAAACAGTCACACACTGAGTTTGGCAGTCGACACACTGCGAAGACAACCACCCTGCAATACTCAGGAGAGGGAGGCCTGGAGCGGAGCGAGCGAGGAGTCATTCTGGAAGCTCAGCAGTGAGAGGTGGAGAGTCCGACCCTAGGACCTTGGCTGCCTTGTGCACAGGGGTGGGGTGGGGGGCAGGTGCAGTGGGAGTGGGGGCCCCCGGAGCCATGTGTCAGCCTGGGGTGAGCAGCACAGCAGGAGGCGGAAGCCCCGTCTTGCTGAGGGAAAGTCTGCGCTGCTGAGTGGGGCTGGCGCAGGTGAGGGGCTCACGGCTGCGGTGCTGCCATCACTGTCCTTGAGCCCTCGAAATCCCAAGGCTCACCCCTGGGGATGAAGGCCTGGGCATGACCCCAGGAGAGATGGGAGCCAGGGTATGTACAGCGACCTAAGGCTCACCTTTTTCACCAGGAGGCAGATGTGGTGGCCCTGGATGGAGCGGCTGTACATGGAGGCGCAGGAGTCCACTCGCTCCACAACTGCAACAGAGCGGGCAGCGTCAGGCCCCCATGGCTGCATGGTTGCAGCCCCACCCCCAGAGCAGGGGCCACCTTCCTGGGCTGCCCGTGGCCACAGCTTCAGGTCCGCAGGAGCAGGGTGTGGCCCTGGGAAGCCTGGGGTGTGGGGAATGCAGCCCCCGCGCCAGCTCCCAGGCCTCGGGGCCACCAGTCACCCAGGATCCCAAAGGGTGGGAGTTTGGGTGCGAGGGCCACAGACCCGGCTCCAAAAGGAAGGGACAGCCGCCACGCGTGTGAAAGCCCCTCACTCTCCTTACCAGAAAAATGGTGGTGAAAACAGATCTTCGCCAGAAGGTTCTGGAAGGACATCCGAATGCCATCGACTTTGACTGAGCTCATGCTCAAGTCCCCAGACTCCAGCAACTTGGCAAAGGCGTCACTGTGGGAGGGACAGGGAGGCTGACTCCGGTGGGGCCGGGTTCCTCAGGCTCCCTGGCACAGAAGCCGACAAAACTTGCCACACATGCCACCTCCTGCCTGTCTGGGCTGGGAGGTCTCGGGGGTCCTGGAAGATGCGGCTTATTTTCATGTGTGGAAGCCCTCACACCCAGAAACTGATAATGACTTGTTTTTAAAGAGGTCACAGAGGTCCTGAAGTCATGGGGTGGGCCCTCCTCTGACAAGCACGGATGTCCTGTAGGAAGGGACTAGCGGGACAGGCTAGGACGCAGGCACACAGAGGACAGCCTGCGACGACTCAGGGGGCAGGCGGTGCTGCACACCACGCCGTGCTGAGGAGAGGCCTCAGGAGCAGCCCGTGCTGCTAGCTCCTTGATCTCACTCCTCCAGCCTCCAGGACTGCCAGGAGCCAGGGCCTCTCTGGGTGACGCTGCCAGGCCTGTGGCTTCAACTACGCGGCCCCAGCTGGTGCAGACACCAGGCAGCCTGACCTGCACCAGCCACGAGCCAGGCCTCCAAATCCGTCTCTAAAGTCCTGCCCAGAAGCCTCAGTCCCCAGGGCACAGGTGTCTGTAAGGTCGAGGGAGGTGGAGGGGTGCGGGAGGCGGAGGGGTGCAGGAGGTGGGCGTGGCCGGGCCCCACCTGTAGCAGGGCGTGGTGGTCAGGTAGGAGCTGCAGCTGAAGTGCAGCCGGAAGTCCAGCTTCTCGTGGGTTGCGCCCTCGTCATTCTGCAGTGGAGGGAAGGTGGTGCAGCTGAGTGGGGAGTCAGGCCCAGGTCAGAGTTCCGGGCTCCGGGTTCCCCAGGCAGGTGGCCCACTTCCCCTAGGGACACCTGGACACCCACTGGAATGGGGCAGGAAGAGCCCCAGCCTGCAGAGTCGGCTCCCTGACGCCGAGTGGAGCCCCGCATACCTTGGCGATGAAGGACAGGGTTCCCTTGAGCTTCTGCGCCATGACGATGCTCTGGATGGTGAACACATACTGGGCTTCGTTGGAGACGCCTGGCGGGGAAGAGGGGGAGTGGGGCCTGAGACGCAGCTGGGGCTCAGCACGGGCGGGGCCCCTGGGTCTGTCCTCAGCCCCAACTCCTCGATGGCTGATTAGGAATCTGAGCTCAGCCCCCAAGGGAGCACCAGGGGACAGGAGCAGAAACAAGAGGCTAGTGGTGTCCCCAGTTTGGCCTGGACCTGGTCCCATCCCTGTTTCAGAGGACAGACTCGGCCACTGGAGCCGTGGAACCCAGGAAGGCCCCAGCCCCCAGCCCAGCCCTTGGGGCTCTAGCTAGGTCCATCTGAGGCCATCACACTTCTCAGAGAGCTGCAGCGAGACCCCGACACTGAGGAGGCACTAAGGTGCAGCCTGGGGACCAAGGGAACGTGAGGAAGAAGCAACAAGCACCAGTGGATCTGGGCAGCCACCAGCTGCCACCATGCTCCCACAATCCCCAGGAGAGGCCGTGAGTGGGGCAGGGCTCACCCGGGGGCAGCTGGAAAGGCACGGGGACGCCATCATGGACGGAAGAGCCCTGCGGCCGGGCCATCCTGGCATTGAGTGAGTCCAGCACGCTGAGCTCCATGCCCTTGAGGATGCTGCTGCTCCGGTTCTCCAGCACGATGGCCACGGTGACCTGACTGTCCTCCTGCAGACTGCCCCGGATGTCACAGGTCTGCAGGGCATGGCCAATGTTAGCAGGGCAGGCGGACCTGCCGCAGGGAACAGGCACAGCTGCCTGTCTCTCAGTGACCACAGAGGCAGCACAGGTCCCACGGGCACAGGAAGACACCGAGAGAGGCGACCCCCAGCTGCAGCCAGGCGCCTCCTGTGGTTGCTCTTGGAATGCATGGCGGGGGCCCTCCTGCCAGCTCAGGGCATGTCTCTAACCTTACCCAAGCCAGAGGCGCTGCCCAAGCAATGCCCTGCCAGGGATCACAGGCCCTGGGTACACCAACATCTGGGAGCTGTGGGGGCTGCCCCAGTTCTGTGCAATCCCATGCCAAAGAGCAAGGGCTGGCCCACCCTGCCCCGGGGAGCAGCTCACCATTTTAACATAGGAATTTTCAGCGAGGAGGGAGTAGCTGGACTCAGGCTGGAAAGAGAAAAGGCCCATCAGCCTCGGGGCCTCGAGCTCCGTCCTAACGAAGACTCCAGTGCAGCCCAATACCCCAGGTCAAATGCCACGACTCCAAGAACGCTTGGGGTGAGGGGCTTCAAAGGGGCCTGCAAGGGATGCCCGGCTCCCAGGACCACACAGCCCACCGCGGGGGTGCCGAATGTGGGGCTGCAGGCCAGGGCCAGGTCCCTGCTCCCGCCAGGCTCAGCTTCTTCAAGAATCTGCTGTTCTCTCCCGCATGGAGGCCGCAGGAGTGGGGAGCAGCCCGCAGCCTGCCAGGAACCCTGGCACGGGGCGGGGGCGCTGAAGTACCCCTCACCGGCAGCGGCTCCTCCTCTGGTGCGCCGTTCTGCACCGGCTCCCCCGCCGCCTCCTCGCTGCCCAGAGGCTGCTTCTTGGACTTCTTCTTGCCTTTGGTCCGCTCCTCCTTCTCCTTCTTGTGCTTCTTCTTCTTATGCTTGGGAGATTTCTGGAGCAGGAGGGTGGTCAGGTTCAGTTCCCAAGCTGCTCCAGCGCACCCCCCTCACAATGCGAGGTCGGGGCCACAGGCTGGGCTGCTCAGGCTGAGGGGCCCATGTGTCTGGGTGGGATGGTAGGACCAGCTACGCCTCAGGCCTACCGGGACGAGCTCAGGCCAGACCCAGCCCAGCGGAGGCTGGGGCCGTCCCTGGCTGGCGGCAGGCGGCAAGCGCCAAAGCAGCTCAGGGAACAGTCCCTGCCGACCAGGGAGCCATGCATGGCCAACTGGTGAGGACGCCACTCTTGAAGCAGCCACGCACACCCACGCACACACCCGAGAGGGAACACACACGTCCACGCACACTGCACAAATGTTCAAAGCAGCACACTGTGTGGCCACAAAGTGGAAGCGGCCCAAGTGGCTATCAACAGACGAGTGGGCCAGCACAGCGTGGCCGGTCCATGGAGGAACGGGGTCGGCAGAGGGTGGCCTGTCCACGCACCAGAACATGACCCAGCCATGAACAGGAACCAGGCTCTGACCCAAGCCATAGTGTGGATGCACCTTGAGGACATCACACTCAGTGACATACCACACACAAAAGACCACACACTGTATGACCCCATTTCTGTGAAATGTCCAGGACACACTGATCCACAGAGACAGGAAGGATGCGTGGGTGCCAGGGCTGGGAAGGGAATGGGGAGTAACGGCTGGTGGGAATGGAGTTTCTTTAGAGGTGATAGAAAGTTCTGGAACTAGACAGAGGTGATGATGGTTGCACAACTCTGTATATATACAGAAAACCACCATATACATATTTCAAATGAATAAACTCTATTAGACTTATGAACCATGTGTGAATAAGGAGATTATTAAAAAAACAAAAGACCACAACCACAACAAAAGGCCCGTGAGAAGTCCGATGCAAAGGCGAGAGCAGGGCTGCCCTGGGATCTGGGTGGCGGAAGCTGTCCGGCCCCACGTTGGAATGCTAGGGCGCATGCAGCCCTCCACAGCCACTGGGGAGTGACAGCCTCACCTTGTCCTGGTCTTGCCCCTCAGCGTTGTCCTCCTCAGCCTGCGCCTCCGTCTTGGCGTCCTCACACTCGTCCTTCGGGGTAGTGGCGGCGTTCACACTGAGCTCCTCCTGCAGGGAGCCAGGGCTCAGGGCTCATGCTGGGCAATGAGGGGCCCCACTCCACTTCACTCCAGGCAGCCTCCATGCCGCACACCCTCAGCTCACCCTCACCCCTGCCTGAGAGGCCACAGTGCCCTCCGAGTGACAGGGAGCCTGTGGGCACAGAGGCCCTGGCCATCCTCCCCTTCCCCTGGCCCCTGCTTGGCCCACTGGGACGTGGGAGCATGACCCCGGCCCCACTCAGTGCTGCGAGAGTGACTGCGAGAGCACAGGGCCTCAGGAGACCCCAGGGCTCTTCCCTGAGTGCCAGGTATGACCTCTGGAGACACGAAGGCCGGCAGTGGCCAGCTGCTGGTCTCTTACCGTGGATGGAGCAGGGGCGGGGGCAGGGGCAGGTGGCGGGGTGGTGGACAGCCAGAAGTCCAGGTCCTCAGCCTGAAATCACAAGACAGGCTGTCAGCAAACGCAGTGCATGGTCCTGGGAAGAGGCGCCGGGGACAGCAGGGGCCAGCTGCCCTTGCTGCCCCCAGGGCACTGGACCAGCTGGGCCTTGCAGAGCCTGCGAATCCAGGAGCTGATGGTGATGTCCTCAGCCAGCCCTGCTGGCTCTGGCTTTTGCTGCCAGAAGAGGGCCAGGGACATATCTGTGGGTGGGTATGCGCCATTCCAGTGGTCAGAAGGCCCCTGGTGGCCCGTATGTCTGCCTGGGCCCCCTGACGTGGGTGTGCACAGGCCCCCAGGCTCTGCGAACATGCGCTCCTTTGAAAAACCCATTTCTTTCTCTATGTGAAAATCTGCACACAGATGCTGCAGAAACAGTTCTGGAGCTGCACACAAGGGTGGCATCTGGACCACACTGAGCTCTGACCATGGCTCCCCAACACAGGTGAGGACACGGCTCACCTGTGGGATTGTCGGCTCCTCCTCAGTCTCCCCTGACGCAAGTGCACAGCCAACTCCCCTCGGAAGCCACGCGTCCTCCCTCTGCCAGGGCACAGGGTGAGGCGGCTGGCGCTCGCTGCCTCAGACTCACAGCCATTTCCCCTGAGCTCACTGCTGCCCCCAGGCTGTCTGGGAGTTCAGGGCAAGAGAGGGGAATGGGCCGGGCGCGGTGGCTCAAGCCTGTAATCCCAGCACTTTGGGAGGCCGAGACGGGCGGATCACAAGGTCAGGAGATCGAGACCATCCTGGCTAACATGGTGAAACCCCGTCTCTACTAAAAAAAAATACAAAAACCTAGCCGGGCGAGGTGGCGGGCGCCTGTAGTTCCAGCTACTCGGGAGGCTGAGGCGGGAGAATGGAGTGAACCCGGGAGGCGGAGCTTGCAGTGACCTGAGATCCGGCCACTGCACTCCAGCCTGGGCGACAGAGCGAGACTCCGTCTCAAAAAAAAAAAAAAAAAAAAAGAGAGGGGAATGGAGAAGGATGCTACCCTGGGCACTAGCTTCACCTTCTTCTCCTTCTGCTTCTTCTTCTCCTTGTCTCTCTCTTTCTCTTTGTGCTTTTTCTCTTTCTTCTTGGGTTTCTTGCTCTTCTTTTCTACCATGGGAACGTCCTTCTCGGGGGATTTTGAGGTCTCGGCGTTTCTGTGTTTCTGAATAGGCAGCTTCTCGCTGTCGGCTAAGGGCCTGGAAACGGGAACAACCGGGCCGCACATCAGCACCCCTGGTCACCCCCCAGGACCGCCAGTACGTGCTGTGTCCAAGCATGTGACAGCGCGGGGCCCGCTCCTCCCGCCCCTGGCCCCAGCCATGGTCCGACGTGGATCTGCCCAACACGGCCTGCTGGAGGCTCTCATGGGAGGGTCTGTCGAGGTATGGGGACCTTCCGAGCACCCCAGGCCTGGAGACTTCAGAGCCCACACTTGGGGTCTTAGTTGGGAGGGCCAGCCAAAAGCAATGCAGTGAGGACGTGGTCTGGGGAAGGCCCGCCTGCACCCCGTCCCAGCCTGTCCACCCTGCAGAGCCCGGCCCCGCCCACACCCCGTCCCAGCCTGTCCACCCTGCAGAGCCCGGCCCCGCCCACACCCCGTCCCAGCCTGTCCACCCTGCAGAGCCCGGCCCCGCCCACACCCCGTCCCAGCCTGTCCACCCTGCAGAGCCCGGCCCCGCCCACACCCCGTCCCAGCCTGTCCACCCTGCAGAGCCCGGCCCCGCCCACACCCCGTCCCAGCCTGTCCACCCTGCAGAGCCCGGCCCCGCCCACACCCCGTCCCAGCCTGTCCACCCTGCAGAGCCCGGCCCCGCCCACACCCCATCCCAGCCTGTCCACCCTGTAGAGCCTGGCCCCGCCCGGAAGGGAGGATGAGAGGAAGGGAAGCAACCACCTGTGGCCTCCAGCCTCACCCTGAACCCCTGTGCACTCACTTATCCAGGTCAATGTCCAGAGCCCTGTAGGGATCATTGGGGTCTTTGTCATCCTCGTCGCTGGGCAGAGCGTTCTGACAGGAAGAGGTGAACACCATCAGTGGAACCCGCACCTGTGGCCTGGTGGAACCCCATGTATCTCGGACACAATGGGACTGCCTGAGACAGTCACGGTCATGGCCACGCCCACAGAGGCCACACGCCCATGCGGGCAGTGACATGGCTCCACCAGAGGCTCTGTTCAGCATCCAGGCACCAAGGGCGGCTGGGCCCCAGGACGCAGCCAACCTGCATCTGCCTCTGAAGCTGCTGGCCCCGGGGTGGGTGCGTGGGGACGTGCGCTCAAGGACAGAGGCGCCTCTCCTCCTAGGCTCTCTGGGGCAGGGCCTCATCCTGGCCACCAAGGAAGACCACGGGGAGATGCTGCTGTGCATGGCCCCAGGACACACACGTGTAGAAAGACAGACATCCCCGGGCCGGGCCCTCCAGTGAGGCTGACCTCAGGCATCTCCTCCGTGACAATGTCCACCTGCTGGGCAGGGGCAATGTCCTCGTCGCTCTCCGTGGGCAGCGAGCTGTGGCGGCGCTTGCCCTTCTTCTCCTTCTCCTTCCTCTTTTTCCTCCTCTTGTCCTTCTCCAGCTTCTGCCGGTGCCGCCGCTCCTCCTCTAGCTTCACGTACTGGTCTGACATGGGCAGCCCTGGGGACCGGAAGCGGGCAGGCACTCAGCACCGGGTCCCAGGGGCTTAAGGGGAGGGCAGCAGGAGCGGCCTACAGCCCATGTGAGAAATGCGGCGCTGACACACGGGAGACACTTGCCTGGAACCTTCAACGGGACGGAGAGGTCGATCTGCACCACAGGAATGTGTTCCACGCCCGGGGTGTCCTGATATCGCTGCGAAAGCAACATCCAGGCGTTAATGGTGCACTGAGGGGTGACACACGGGCAGGACAAGCCTCAGGGACGCAGGGGGCGCGACGCAGCCCTGACATCCTCAGGAGCCAGGAGTCCTGCCAGGGCTCTGGGCCACGAGGAGCACTGTCAACATCTGGAGGAACAGACTCTTACAGACAGTGAGGGCTGGAAAGCTCGTCACGCGAGTGACCCTGTAGGCCTACTGCGCAGGGAGTAGCAAATCCTCGTCCACTTTTTCTACCTGAATATTCTGTTTTCTCCTCAAATGAGAAAAGTAATCTGGCTTCAAGCCCAGAGTGAGGCAGCAGGTTGCCCACAACCGTGAGGTCAGGGCTGGACAGCAGCTGGGCTGCCGTGCACATGGAACAGGCCCCCCGGCTGGAGGATTGAACGAATGAGGCCCACAGGGAGGCACCCGCCCCTCAAAGGCTCCGCAGAGTCACTGTGTGGCCCCAGCTCCACTCCCAGGATCTTCCAGAAGGAACCTGAAACTCAGAGGGATGCCACAGGGCATGGGTGGTGAGGGTAGAGGGTGCTGAGGGACAGGCAGCCGGGGACGGGCCTCACCTTCTGTGGCGACGGCGAGCTCTTGATGTAGAAGGGGTTGTTGGCCTGCTCCTGCTTCCGGGCCTCTCGGCGCTGCGGGACACGACCTGGCATGAGCCCGAGCGAGCGGGCAGGATACCTCTCTATGGATGTCCACTACCAGCCACCCAACCAGGCAAGGCTGGATCTTTGGCTATTTTCACTACTGAGCTTTTACTAACAGGGAAACCAAGGCCCGCAATTGGGAAGAGCGCGTACTGGGGAAAAGGAATCGCTAACCCTCTGGGAGGCAGGGACGCCCATGCCTCCACTGCCAGGGTCAGGACCAGGACCCATGGAGGCCGCTGACCTGCCTGGGCTACCCGGCTACTGATGAGCAGCTCAGACGGGCTGGGGCTGCTGAGCTTGGGACAGGGCCTCCTGACTGCCAGGGCTGCCTGAAAGCACGGCCTGGAGGGTGCAGGAGCACAAAGGCCCGCACGCAGCCCACCATGGGCATTCCCTCTGTCGATGCAGGATGGAAGGAGAGGACTGCTGGAGGGGCTCCCCTCTCTGCACAGGTGAGCAGGGCGAGGTGGAGCCCCACACGGGGCACAGGGGCTGCATCTGCCTTGGCAGGATGGGGTCCAGGGGCCTCCTTCACCTTCCCCAGCTTCTGGTCTGGGTGGGCTGCACATGTCTGCAGTGTCTTACAGCAGCTATGGCAGGGTCAGGGAAGTGCCCCACACAGGCACCCACAGGCCCCCAGTTGCAGGTCGGGTTAATGGAGTTCTCCTCAGGGGGGCTCCTGGATCTAGAGAAGCTGTTCCCCATTTCTTTTCTTTTTTTTTTTTGAAATAGAGTCTTGCTCTGTCACCCAGGCTGCAGTACAGTGGCACGATCTCACTGCAACCTCTGCCTCCTGGGTTCAAGCAATTCTATTGCCTCAGTCTCCTGAGTAGCTGAGATTACAGGCGCCGCCACCGCACCCAGCTAATTTTTGTATTTTTTTTTTTTTTTTGAGACGGAGCCTCGCTCTGTCGCCCAGGCTGGAGTGCAGTGGCGCGATCTCGGCTCACTGCAAGCTCCGCCTCCCGGGTTCACGCCATTCTCCTACCTCAGCCTCCCCAGTAGCTGGGACTACAGGTACCCACCACCATGCCCGGCTAATTTTTTGTATTTTTTGTAGAGATGGGGTTTCACTGAAACCAGGATGGTCTCGATCTCCTGACCTTTTGATTCGCCTGCCTCAGCCTCCCAAAGTGCTGGGATTACAGGCGTGAGCCACTGTACCCAACCAATTTTTGTCACAGGGATTCACTATGTTGGCCAGGATGATCTTGATCTCTTGACCTCATGATATGCCCACCTTGGCCTCCCAAAGTGCTGGGATTACAGGCATGAGCCACCACGCCTGACCAAGATGCTCCCCATTTCAGTGAAGCTCAATGAAACTCAACCATAACATGAAATACCCACTTGGGGCTTCCTGGAGGGCGGCAGTGCACAATCTTGAGCCAACAGAACCAAGCTCCGGACTCAGGAGCCTCAAAGACTCCCTGGGACACGAGGGAGGAGGCAAAGGCCCACCAGGGGCACCCAACAGCTCACCCGAGCCAGCTCCTCCTCGTCCGCCTCGGACGGCCGGTGCTTGGGGCGCCGCTGCTCCTCCTCGTGGAAGACGGCCCTGGGCCTCTCGTCCTCTGACTCGCTGTCTGAGAGTGGCTCGTTGATCCAGGCGTCTAGGTCCAGGCTGTGCCGGACAGGAGGGTCACACAAGGCAGTGTGTGTGACCGAGTACGCGCCTGCAGGCGCCCACCCTGAGCAGGCTCACCACGTGCCTGGCCATGTGAGACCCCAAACAGTGGTGCCTGCTACCCACACAGGGCCAGCGAGGCAGGTATCACTGCCCCTTAGAGAGGATGCAGAGACCCAGGAAGGCTGCAGCAGGGTCACAGTGGGGCCCTCACGGCAGGTTCAGGCTGCCTCAGAGCTTGATGGCAAGGGTGGAGCAGGCCTACTTCCCAGGGAGCATTCCCAGGTACAAGCCAGGTCCCAGAAGCAGCGAGAGCCCCCGTGAGTCCAGAGAGGGGCGCACCCGCCCCAGGCCTCCAACCAGCCCCACCCCCTCCTGGCTGTTGAGGGCTGCAGTACCCCTTCTGTGCCTCCAGGCATCAGGGGACCACATCAGGGCTGTGGTTGCAATGCCCCCACCCCTGTATCCTTACCCTTCAGGGACTGGAACCTTCTTCTGGGCCTTGGGGGCCACTGGGTTCAGCTCCCCAGCAAAGAGAGCGCTGACCTCCTCCGCCACGGGCACGTCCTTGGCCTGAAGCTTCTGGATGTGCTTGACCAGCTGCAGGATGCAGGACGCCTGCGGGGGACACAGGAGTCACCGCTGGTACCTGCCCGGAAGGCCATTTGGCCACCCTAGGGACACTGGGTGGCTAAGCGCCTGGCACAGGGACATGCGGGCCCTCTGGCACAGCCATGTACCCACAGAGAGCCCAGCCTTCATGCCGTCTCCGTCGTCATCCTTGCCAAGAAGCGGCAGAAAAGACCAGTCCACAAACAGAACAGAGATGGGGGCACAACAGGGAGCTTTGCCCACTGCAGAAATGCCTCCCATAAGGCCTGTGCCCCGACACCAGAAGCACCACCTTGTTTGGCCCCGGCGGGCTCCCTGCCTCTGTGCTGGCTGCAACTCAGACACAGCCAGGCTGGGCAGCTCCAAGAGTGACCATGGGCCCAGGATCATGGCCAGCCCCCAGATAATGCCACTGCTCAGAGGAGCCCGGGGCCACGCCCCATGCAGCCTTCACGCTGGGTCTCCTCAGCCACTGGATGGGCTGACACCACTCCCAACCTCTCTCACAGATGACCAGGCGCAATGTTTCACATCTGTAATCCTTGCACTTTGGGAGGCTGAGGTGGGAGGATCATCTGAGGTCAGGAGTTTGAGACCAGCCTGGCCAACAAGGTGAAACTCCGTCTTTACTAAAAATACAAAAATTAGCCGGGTGTGGTGGCGGGTGCCTGTAATCCCAGCTACTCGCAAGGCTGAGGCAGGAGAACCCCTTAAACCCAGGGGGCGGAGGTTGTCGTGAAATGAGATCACGCCACTTCACTCCAGCCTAGGCAAAGGAGGTAAATTCCATCTCAAACAAAACAAAACAACAAACAGAAAAACAGAGACCTGGGAACTGGTGGGCACCAGCTGGCACAGGTGTACAGTCTGCTCAACCCAGAACCCATGTCACCTGCAGGGCACCAGAAAGAGACACAGCCAGCCCCAGGCTCTCACACCTGCTGTCTCGCCGCATATGAAACAGGCTCTTCCTATGGCCAGGAGCAGCACCCCCACATACCCAGCACACCAGAGACCTGTCCAGTCCCACTGACCTAAAGGTCCCACGTCCCACTGGCTAACCCCAAACCCCAGCTGGCACAAGTGGCAACAAAGGAATCTCAGTGAGTGGCTTCAGAAGAGGAAGGGAGGCCCCGTCAACCTGGCCGCCCCTGGACAGAAAGGCACTGAGGGCTCCCTGAGGCTTGGCCCAACGCGGAGTGCAGCCTTACCCGCTCCTGCACCTCCAGGTCTGCGCTCTGCACAAACTGGGGCAGCCGGTCCACCATGAGCTGGGTGACGGCCTGGGCGCCCTCTGCCTCCCCGGCCTGCTCCTTCTGCTGCAGGATGTTGGCGTACAGCTTGACCACGTTCTGCACATACACGGCCTGGATGTGGCCTGGCAGTGTGGTGACTTTGGGCCGTAGCATGGCCTCCAGAGTGTGGTGCGGTTCCTGCAGATGCCTGAGGACAGGAAACGCCGTGAGTCCCCAGGATGCCCGCCCCGGGGCTCCTCTCCAACAGGTGAGGACCTGGGAGGCCTGGGCTTCTCACAAACGAGGTGACTCTGGGCCTTTCCCATTCCCTGAGCTGTCTCCGGGGGCTGAGACACAAAGCAGAAGAAACCAGGGGCCGTCCATAGCCCATAACACGAACAAGACAGAGACGTGGAGATGACAGAGCCACTGAGCGGAGGAAAGGTCAGAAGAGGAAAAAGGACAATGGGGTCGACTGTGCAGCTGGCCCTGGGAGGATGAACAGGACGGGCGGGGAGCAGACGGAGCCGGGAGACCCTGATCTGCGGGACACTGGGGCCTGGGGGTGAGCCTCACTCACAGCTGACACCATGTCTTGGGACTTGGATATGTTTCTAGTCCACTTTTCTCCCACTAAGAATAATAGAAGTGGCCGGGCACGGTGGCTCACACCTGTAATCCCAGCAGTGTGGGAGGCCAAGGCAGGCAGATCATGAGGTCAGGAGATTGAGACCAGCCTGGCCAACATGGTGAAACCCCATCTCCACTAAAAATACAAAAAATTGGGCCGGGCGCGGTGGCTCAAGCCTGTAATCCCAGCACTTTGGGAGGCCGAGACGGGCGGATCACGAGGTCAGGAGATCGAGACCATCCTGGCTAACACGGTGAAACCCCGTCTCCACTAAAAAATACAAAAAATTAGCCAGGCGAAGTGGTGGGCGCCTGTAGTCCCAGCTACTCGGGAGGCTGAGGCAGGAGAATGGCGTGAACCCGGGAGGCGGAGCTTGCAGTGAGCTGAGATCCGGCCACTGCACTCCAGCCTGGGCGACAGAGCGAGACTCTGTCTCGGAAAAAAAAAAAAAAAAAAATACAAAAAATGAGGCCGGGTGCGGTGGCTCACGCCTGTAATCCCAGCACTTTGGGAGGCCAAGGCAGGCAGATCACAAGGTCAGGAGATCGAGACCATCCTGGCTAACGTGTGAAATCCTGTCTCTATTAAAAATACAAAAAATTGGGAGGGATTGCATTGGGAGTTATACCTGATGTGAATGACGAGTTGATGGGTGCTGACAAGTTGATGGGCGCAGCACACCAACATGGCACAAATATACATACGTAACAAACCTGCATGTTGTGCACATGTATCCTAGAACTTAAAGTATAATTAAAAAAAAAAAAAAAAAATTAGCCGGGCGAGGTGGCGGCGCCTGTAGTCCCCGCTACTCAGGAGGCTGAGGTAGGAGAATGGTGTGAATCCGGGAGGTGGAGCTTGCAGTGAGTCGAGATAGAGCCACTGCACTCCAGCCTGGGCAACAGACAGAGCAAGACTCTATCTCAAAAATAAGAGTTCGAGATCAGCCTGGCCAACATGGTGAAACCTCGTCTCTAATGAAAATACAAAAAAATTAGCCGGCCTTGGTGGCAGGTGCCTGTGATCCCAGCTACTCGGGAGGCTGAAGCAGGAGAATTGCTTGAACCCGGGAGGCAGACGTTACAGTGAGCCGAGATTGCGCCACTGCACTCCAGCTGGGGCAAAGCTTGGGAGACAGCAAGGCTCTGTCTCGGGGTGAGGGGAAGAAAAGAAAATGACAGAAGTGCTCGTCTCCAGGATGCAGGCTGGCTGGGGACCCTTTTGGCATCCCAGAAGTCGGGTGCCCTCCTGAGCTGGCACAAGCCCAGGGTGAGGAGCGCTTCGTGTGGCAGTAACGGGCGAAGGTAGCGGCTAGTGGTGCTGCTGCAGGGCCCAGGGCAATGAGGCATAGTGGCAAATCTCATGAATTTCCAAGAGAGCCTGGAAATCCAGACTGCTGTGAGAACTGTGAGTCTCAGCAACACATTCCCACCTCCAAGCAGGCCCTGTGACCCAAGCCTGCTCAGCAGTGGCTGTGATCTGTCCTCTCGGCTAGAGAGAATCTGACGCTCCTGGAGATGGCAGGGGCAGTTTCCATAAGACCCATCCCTGCGGCCCACCTGGAATCCGGCACTGAGACCCCTGTGCTCCCAGAGGGGAATCCGGCACCGAGACCCCTGTGCTCCCAGAGGGGAATCCGGCACCGAGACCCCTGTGCTCCCAGAGGGGAATCCGGCACCGAGACCCCTGTGCTCCCAGAGGGGAATCCGGCACCGAGACCCCTGTGCTCCCAGAGGGGAATCCGGCACCGAGACCCCTGTGCTCCCAGAGGGGAATCCGGCACCGAGACCCCTGTGCTCCCAGAGGGGAATCCGGCACCGAGACCCCTGTGCTCCCAGAGGGGAATCCGGCACCGAGACCCCTGTGCTCCCAGAGGGGAATCCGGCACTGAGACCCCTGTGCTCTCAGAGGGGAATCCGGCACTGAGACTCCTGTGCTCCCAGAGGGGCCTGGCGTGGGCAGGCTGGGGCTGAGCAGGTGCCTCCCCGGGCCACCTAAATGCCACATGGAGCTCCCACCCCACCTATGGCAAGCAGGGCTCAGAGGGGCCGCCACTCGCCCAGCTGGGACTGAGTCTTGTAGACACCCAGGGCCAGCCGCCTATCTGCAGCCCACCCCATGGATCCTCCCACTTCCCAGTCCTGGTGCCCACGGGCTCTACAATCTCCTGGGAGCTCCACAGATGCCCGAGGGCAAAGAGCAGACAGGGCGGCACAGACTCGCCTCTGTAAAGGGGGAATGGGTCCGACCATGGTCAGGGGACAGCTGCTGGAAACCCACGGACCTGTGGGCTGGGGCAGCGGGCGATGGGAGACAGCGGGAAAGATCTGCCAGGCACGTCCCTGGCCCCTACCCCTCAGAAGCCTGGAGAAGCTGCCGGCCTGGAGGCCCAGCGTCACTCACTCTGAGAACTCCCCGCAGATCCAGGCGGCAGCGTAGAGCACCTCGCAGATCCCGTTCCGCTGGGTGCTGCTGGCCAGCAGGTGTGCACTGTCGAGCAGCGCAGACATCTGGGAGACGGCAAACTTGCGGATGGCCTTCACACGGATGGCCACGTCCAGCATCTGGGCGGCGATGAGGTGGCCGTGCCGCGTGCCCTCCAGCCGGGTCAGCTCCACCAGGATGCTGATGTACCTGCGGGCAGAGGGGGTGAGTGAGCAGCAGCACGGAACCCCCGGCCGCGCCCCTGGGAGCGGGACGCACCACTCGAAGTTGGTGATGTACTGGTAGTTGGACTGGCTGCAGATGTCGATGATCTTGGTGAGCAGCTCGTCTCGGTAGGTGGTGCCCTCTGCCTTGTCCACGTGGGTCATCAGCTTCTTCACGATCTCCATCAGGTTCTTCTTGGACACCTGGGCAAAAAGAGCATAGGGACAGTGGTGAGGGTGGACACGGCCTACGGCCTGCGGCCTGCTTGGTGAGACACCCAACACCTGCTTCTGAGACAGAATCCACGGGACACAGGCAGGTCCAGATTCACAGATTGACCCCAGGGAGGCAGCAGGCCCCTGCGATGTGGGCTGGGTTAGAGGCATCCGGCCCCCAGCCAGGGAGCAACAACTGGCCCAGCATGGTCTGTTCTGTGGGCTTGGCCCCGCTCCCTCCACACACGCCCTCAAAGACACTTGTAGGCTTGGCCCTGGCCCCCTGTCCACACAGGCCTTGGAAGACAGGCATGGATGAGGGCTGGCGCCCCTCTGCCCTGCCCCACCACACTAGCTGATGGCCGAGTGTGAGGGGACTCCATACATTCCACGTGGCTCTGCACCCGACATTTAACGTCCCCGAGAGAACTAAGGCGGGCAGGTGGGCAGAGGGCACGCACCATCCCATAGAGCAGGTCAAGGGCCCGCAGCCGGATGGACTCGTCCTTGTCATCCAGGCACTGCAGGATGAGGTCCTTGTGGGACTGCACGGACTTAGGGTGGGTCTTCAGGATCTTGGACATGGCCAGCAGCCCCAGGTACTTCACTGCAGAGAGAGGCCAGAGCCAGGTCACTGGGATGGACATAGGCAGCAAGGTGCAGGCAGGGCCCAAGGCTCTCTGGGCCGAGTCTCCACCTCAGGAGGCTGCCTGGCCTTGGCAACCCGGGGGCGGACAGAGCGACACCCCCAGCTGGAGCTCACACGAGGGATGTCGCCCCAGCAGAGCCCCCACACTGGGAGCCGGGGTGCAGGCTGCCCCATGCCGGCTCCCTCGGGAAGGCCTCCCCTACCTACTACCACGCTGTAGTAGCTGCTGTCGGCTTTCCTCTTCCACCCAGCCAGCACAGGGAAGAACGCAGAGAAGACTTTCCAGCAGCATCAGGCACCCTCGGCCCGGGGCAGGGTCTCACCCGTACCCGACACTCACTGTTCACCCGACTACCCCAAACTAGCTCATGAAGAGCTAAGGGTGGCTGGGCATGAGGCACAGATGCCACAACCTAAACCAGGGACGCCCCAGCCACAGGGCACACAGCCGAACCCGTTCACACACTGCCATCTACGGCAGCTGTCAGGCCACAGGGCAGCACCGAGCAGAGACAGACAGCGTGAGGTCCACAGAGAAAACGCAGCAGTCCCCACCTAGCCGTGGGGGATGGGCCCATGGCCCCCAGTGGAAGCCTGACATGGTGGGCAGTACTGAGACCCGCGTGTGGGTGTTCTTCCGACACATCTGTGCCTGTGGCGAAGTTCAGTGTATAAATTAGGCACAGTAAGAGATAAACAACTAACAGCAACTAAGAACAGAACAATCATAAAACACACAGTCATGAGAGGTATGTCATCGTGGTCTCTCAGAATACCCGACTGTGCGGTCCTTGCCTATTTTTGGACTGTGATGGGGGTACCCGAAACCTCAGATAAGGGGGGCGACTCCACTATCTGGGCTGTTGCAGTCAAGTTTGCCAACTCCTACTCTGAACAAAAAGATCTGGCTTCAAAACGAACGTCCAAAACACTGCCCAGGTACCAGGTACCAGGCAGGGGCCGTTAATTCTAATTCCTCAGCAGAGCAGCACAGGGGCACCCACACACGGGCAGGCACTTAGGCAAGGGCGCCGCATGCTACTCCATCTCACAACACAAAGCCTCAGCATCCCCACAGAAACATGCAGAGGCTGAAACATCCAGAAATCTCGGACCAAGGAGCTCAGTGAGTGGCATCTGTCCAACTGCCAGGGTCTCCCCAGTGGGGGTCACTGCCACGCCCCCTACATCCCTCCTGGGACTGGGGCTCAGCAGGAGCTGGTGTTTCCCGGCCTCCTCACACAGACAGGTCGGGGTGCAAAGGCGCCGCAGGGCGATGGCAGAGGGCTGCCTCTGAGGCGAGTGCCACACATCCGGGAGAGAGCTGGGGTCACAGATGCCACGTCCACTTCCTCCTCACGCTAGGAGGACCCCTAACTTCACAGAGGCGGGGGACACGCAAATGACAGCACTGGGGAGGGGACGACTCACAGTTCTGATCGGAGTCCTCGATCAATATCCTTAATTTCTGAACACAAAGCTGAAAAAAAGAAAAAAACAAGGCTGGTTAGTTCCTCTAAACCAAGGGTGAGTCCCAGGAGCCCTCCAGATTCAACCTTAACCTGGCCTAAAGCCCAGGGTCAGCCCCACCCAGCAATCAGAGCCCAGGAGGGAAACAAGCAGGGCCCACAATGGGGCACTGGGGACAAGGGAGGCCCTGCTTCCCACAGGCGCACTACCCCACTCCTCAGTGCCCCACGCATCTACCCCACAGACACACGATGGGGAGCCCAAGCAGGCTCGGGCCGGTAGTGCACACAGGAGGCGGCCGTGCCCTCCGAAGCCCCAAGGATGGCGTGGGGGGGCCAGCACCTTGGTCACAGGGTGGGCAAGCTCCCGCCCGTGGAAAGGCGTGGCCTCCACAGTGTGGGGGGGCCCTGCCCTGTGCGGGACGTACCTGGATGCTGGCGCTGTGGTTGGGCATGCCGGAGGACAGGGAGATGAGCACTGCAACAGACAACCTGGTCAGCACCGTGGTCAGCACCATGGCCAGTGCCGACACTCACTCAGGGCCATGGGCAGCCAGCATCCCCTCGCCGGGAGCAGGGATGGGAGTAAGGACAGAAATGCCACGGGGTTTGGGACCGCACATCCCAACTGTGTTTGCAAAAATCTAGCTCCACTGCAGGCCTGAGGTCAGGAACCTGCAGGCGCCCCCACCCTCACTGACAGGACAGCTCCCAGGCCTTAGCTGTTCCTGCAAACACTGTGGTTTACTTGCAACCCCTGCTTCCCTCTGGAGTCTGGAAGCCTGGCCCCGAGGCCACAGGACCAGACCCTGTAGGAACCCAGGCACTGGGTCTCTGGGAGCCTCCATGGTGACACTTCACGAATGATCATCACAGCTCACTGCTGGGGGATGAAGCACATCCTGTAGGACTTTACTGAAAGAAGGCTCTAGAAGCTGGGCCTGGCCTCCCCAACATCCCCTGAGCTGTTCCCCTTTACTGACTCTGCTGTGTCCTTTGGGCAGGGATAGGCAGGCAGCGAGAAGCTGACCCTCAGAGCCCTGGTTCTAACAGCTTTAAAAGAAACACATGCAGCCAAGGAACCACCAGGCACATGCAGGAACAGAGACTTGATTTCCAACAAGCCAGTGGCATGGAATGCAGGCATACAGGGGAGTGTGAATGTGTGTGTGTGTGTGTGTGTGTGTGTGTGTGTGTGTGTGTGTGTGTGTGACTGTGTTTTTCTTTTTAAGATGTGGGTTCTTCGAAGCTAAGCTATGAGGACGCAAAAGCATAACAATGATCTAGGCCAGGCACAGTGGCTCACGCCTGTAATCCCTGCACTTTGGGAGGCTGAGGCAGGCAGATCATCTGAGGGCAGGAGTTCGAGACCAGCCTGACCAACATGGAGAAACCCAGTCTCTACTAAAAATACAAAAATAAGCCGGAAGTGGTGGTGCATGCCTGTAATCCCAGCTACTTGGGAGGCTGAGGCAGGAGAATCACTTGAAACCTGGGAGGTGGAGGTTGCGGTGAGCCGAGACTGTGCCACTGCACTCCAGCCTGGGCAATAAAAGAGAAACTCTGCAACTGCCCCCCCGCACCTCCCCAAAAAAGAATGATCGAATGGACTCCAGGGACTTGGGGGAAGGGTTGGGGTGAGTGATAAAAGACCGCACATTGGGTGCGGTGTACACTGCTTGGTGTTGCTGCACATAAATCTCAGAAATCACCACTAAAGAACTGATCCCTATAACCAAATACCACCTGTTCCCCAAAAACTATTGAAATAATTTTTTTTTTTTTTTTTTTGAGACAGAGTCTCGCTCTGTCGCCCAGGCTGGAGTGCAGTGGCCGGATCTCAGCTCACTGCAAGCTCCGCCTCCCGGGTTTACCTCATTCTCCTACCTCAGCCTCCCGAGTAGCTGGGACTACAGGCGTCCGCCACCTCGCCCGGCTAGTTTTTTGTATTTTTAGTAGAGACGAGGTTTCACCATGTTAGCCAGGATGGTCTTGATCTCCTGACCTCGTGATCCGCCTGCCTCGGCCTCCCAAAGTGCTGGGATTACAGGCTTGAGCCACCGCGCCCGGCCTGAAATAATTTTTTTAACACAAAAAATACGAACATCTGGACATGAATAACCCTGGGTGGAAAATCTACATATAAATGTAAACATGAATGAAAAAATGTGGCAAAATAAATGCATATTCACACATGCAAGATTTCAGAAATGCCACACCCAATCTTTGTAGGAATGTTTTTTTTTGTTTTGTTTTTTGAGAAGGCGTTTCGCTCTTCTTGCCCAGGCTGGAGCGCAATGGCGCAATCTCAGCTCACTGCAACCTCCGCCTCCTGGGTTCAAGCGATTCTCCTGCCTCAGCCTCCTGAGTAGCTGGGATTACAGGCACCTGACACCACCCCCAGCTAACTTTTGTATTTTTTAGGTACAGACGGGGTTTCACCATTGTTGCCAGGCTGGTCTTGAACTCTTGACCTCAGGTGATCCACCTCCCCTGGCCTCCCAAAGTGCTGGGATTACAGGCGTGAGCCATCACACCCAGCCAGGAGCGTTATTTGAATATAAAAGTAAACAGTAATTCTTTTTGTTTTAAAACAGGTATACAGATTATCCAGATAGGAATAAATTTATTTTAAAAAGAAATGTAGGCTGGGTGCAGTGGCTCACGCCCGTATTCCCAGCACTTTGGGAGGTCAAGGCGGTAGATTACCTGAGGTCAGGAATTCAAGACCAGCCTGGCCAACATGGTGAAACCCCATCTCTACTAAAATTACAAAAAATAGCTGGGCGTGGTGGCGCGTGCTTGTAATCCCAGCTACTCGGGAGGCTGAGGCAGGAGAACTGCTTGAATCTGGGAGACGGAGGTTGCAGTGAGTGGAGACTGCGTCACTGGATTCCAGCCTGGGCAACAGTGTGAGACTGTCTCAAAAAAAAAAAAAAAAGAGGGTCGGGCACGGTGGCTCATTCCTGTAATCCCAGCACTTTGAGAGGCCAAAGCGAGCAGACCATGAAGTCAGGAGTTCGAGACTAGCCTGACCAACATGGTGAAACTCTGTCTCGACTAATAATATAAAACTTAGCCGGGCATGGTGGCGCGTGCTACTCAGGAGGCTGAGGCAGGATAATTGCTTGAACCTGGGAGGCAGAGGTTGTAGTAAGCTGAGGTCGTGCCATTGCACTCCAGCCTGGGTGACAGAGTGAGACTCCATCTCAAAAATAAAAAAAAAGAAAGAAAAGAAAAAAAAGAAATGTAGATGTGTTAATTATCTGAATTGTGCTAACTTTTTCACAATCAAGTGGTGTACCTTAAAAATATACCATTTTAAGGAGCCGGGAGCGATGGCTCAAGCCTGTAATCCCAACACTTTGGGAGGCTGGGGCAGGCAGATCACAAGGTCTGGAGCTCAAGACCATCCTGGCTAACATGGTGAAACGCCATCTCTACTAAAAATACAAAAAAAAATTAGCCGGGCGTGGTGGCGGGTGCCTGTAGGCCCAGCTAATCGGGAGAGTGAGGCAGGAGAATGGCGTGAACCTGGGAGGTGGTGCTTGCAGTGAGCCGAGATTGCACCACTGCACTCCAGCCTGGGCGACAGAGCAAGACTCTGTCTCAAAAAAAAAAAAAAAAAAAAAAAAAAAAAAATTTAAATTGTCAACTATACCTAAGCTAGAAAAAAACAAACGAGATGAGGTGCTGGCCGAGTGCAATATCTGAGGCCTGCAATCCCATCACTTTGAGAGGTCAAGGCAGGAGGATGGCTTGAGCCCAGGAGTTCAAGACCAGCCAGGGCAACACAGTGAGACCCTGTCTCCACCAAAAATTCAAAAAATGACCTGGGTGAGGCGGCATGCACCTGTAGAGGCAAGAGGACCGCTTAAACCCGGGAGGTCAAGGCTGCAGTGAGCTATGATTGCACCACTGCACACCAGCCTCAAGAGAGGCAGGGTCTGGCTCTCTCTGTAGCCTGGAACTCCCGGGCTCTAATGATGCTCTTGCCTCGGCCTCCTGAATAGCTAGGCCCTCATACCTGGTGAGAAGCTTCCACTTTATCAACCATAAGGAAGTGCACCGCCTAATGCCCCGTCAGGCTTTGGCCGACTTGGAGGAGCCCGGCTGAGACCACCGGGGACACTGAGTGTTGGCCCTGGTGCCCTGGCCCGGCCGGAGGCGTGGGTTCTGACTCTGCCTTAGAAAATATTTTTGTGGTAGATGCTGCTGCTTAAGTACCCACGGGTGAAACAACGTGCTGTCTCAGGAGTGCTTGAAAGTCTCAGAAAAAACGCAGCTTTGTGTGCGAGCTGCTGGGAGGCCCTAAGCATCTGTGGAAGCAGGTAGGAGGAGAGGCTTCATCTGCAAATGCATCTTTCACACCCAAGGGGACTCCAGAGCGGCTGGGCTACTGAGCAGCTGAAGCAGCAAACTCCCAGCACCAAGGGCGGCGGAGGACCAGGCAGGTGCGTGGCCACCTCAATAGCAGAGGCCTGGGGCGGCCTCCCAGCCAGCTTTCCTTCTCAGCGCCAGCACAGGTGGCGCTCGGGGACACCAGACCTGGTGCCCTCCTGTCCCCACCCGAGACCCCAGCCTGACAGTGCCAGACCTTCCAGACGGGGAGAGTGCTGGTTCTCACCTGCAATCACGGTGTTCACACATTCGTAGAGGAGGGACATGGCAGACGTGCTAAGGAAAGGAACACAGGGAAGCGGCATGAGACTGGGGGCCTCATCAGACACGGTGACCCAATGCCGGCGGCTCAGCTGGAGACTGCCTCAGCCCCACAGCCCAGGGAGCGAGCCCCCAGGAAGGAGCCCACGCCCTGCTCTCCAAGGCCTATGGTGCTTGGCTGCTCATCATCTCACCTTCCCAGAAAGGGCACGTGAGAAATCCCACTGCAGCTGCGGGCCCATGACAGCATCCGGGCAGGGACGGATCACGCACCCCCGGCGACCCAAGAGCCCATGAACCTGTGAGATGGCAATACCACCTTCTTACTGCATCCTTACTAGGGTTTTTTGTTTGTTTTGTTTTTGAGATGGAGTCTCGCTCTGTCGTCCAGGCTGGAGTGCAGTGGAACGATCTTGGCTCGCTGCAAGCTCTGCCTCCTGGGTTCACGCCATTCTCCCGTCTTAGCCTCCCGAGTAGATGGGACTACAGGCACCCACCACCACGCCCAGCTAACTTTGTTTTAGTATTTTTAGTGGAGACAGGGTTTCACTGTGTTAGCCAGGATGGTCTCGATCTCCTGACCTTGTGATCCACCCACCTCGGCCTCCCAAAGTGCTGGGATTACAAGCACGAGTCACTGTGCCCGCCTTTTTTTCTTTTTTTTTGAAATAGTCTCACTCTGTTGCCCAGGTTGGAGTACACTGCTGTGATCTCGGCTCACTGCAACCTCCGTCTCTCGGGTTCAAGCGATTCTCCTGCCTCAGTCTCCTGTGCAGCTGGATTACGGGCATGTACCCGCACACCTGGCTAATTTTTGTATCTTTTAGGTAGAGATGGGGTTTCACCATGTTGCCTAGACTGGTCTTGAACTCCTGACCTCAAGTGATCTACTCGCCTCGGCCTCCCAAAGTGCTGGGATTACAGGCGTGAGCCACAGCTCCCAGCCCTTTTCTCTGTTTCAACGTGTTCACACACAGATACTCGCCACAGAGTTGCAGCTGCTTACAGCTTTACAGTTGCCTGTGGGGCAGGGCCATGGCCCAGGAGACGTCCATGCCACGTAGCCTAGGAATGTGGTGAGCTTCACTACAAGGTGCGTGTGAGCGCACGCTATGCCGTTCACACGGTGAATCATCCTAATGACACCCTTCTGTGAACATGTCCTTGTTGCTAAGTGACACATGACTGCATCTGAAAGTCATGCGATGACGACTCTGCCTGTGGCCCACTCCACCCCTCCCCTTCCCTGCAGTGGGGGCTGGGGGGTGGTCCTGGCTCCTCCTCAGCACTTGGTCTGAGGAATTAAAGTGTCCTCTTCTAGCAACCAAAGGCAGCCCGGCCTGAAAAGGCTCCTGACATACGGTCCCATTTCACGGCCTTTCAGAGCTGAGACCCACAAAGAAAACCCAAACGCCTCAAATGTCTCTGGCAGCATGGAGAAGAGTCCAGTGGCCAGGCTTCCACCATAGGACAGAGAGTCTGCTGAACATATGAGCCTTCCATCTTTCAGCTGCTTCACGCCTAACTCCTGCTGTACCCCGCTGGGACCAGGCTGCCAGCTGCTCCAGCACTGGACCCCATGCAGCCCGCCCACCCCACTGCTCCCGCAATGGACCCCGTGGAGCTGGCCCACCCCTGCCACTCCGACACTGGACCCTGTGGAGCCCGCCCGCCCCGCCGCTCCGACACTGGACCCGCCCGCCCCTGCCGCGCATGGTCTCCACTCACCTGTGGATGAGGTTGGTGAGGGGCTCGATGAGCTTCTTGCCCAGCCGCGGCTCCAAAGGAGTCAGAGCACCAAACTGCAGGGACAGCAGGGCCTCAGTCTCCCGCGGGGAATGCACCACGCAGGGTGAGGAGGCCGCATCCCCGGGCAGTACTTGCCAGCTTGATGATCTTGATGAGGACCCAGTTGTTGGTGGAGGACGTCATCAGCTTGAAGAAGAGTGGGGCCAGGGACAGGTAGTTCTTAGGGTTCCGTCTGGCCAGCTCGCAGATGACGTTGACGGCAGCAGACTGAACCCCTGGGGAACAAGCGGTCCTCATGAGCATGCCTGCTCTTCTGCTTAGAAAACCATCCTCCTGTCTTCCTGGTCTGCGAGGAAGTTCTGGGGCCTGCGGCAGCTCTCACTCAACATGGCCCTGGCTCTGCCACCTCCTCCTGGTGACAGGGACAGCAGCTACAGGCCTGTTCCTCCAGGGAACAGGCCACAGCAGCCAGCTCCTGGTGCTGAGAAAGCATTGCTCGGCACTGTTGCGAGGCACAAGTGCGCCCGAGCGTCACCACGCTCAGGACAGCCTGACAGTGGCCTTCTGAGTGGGGGTTTCGGCAAGAAGGGCTCCAGAAACAGCTGCCCAGCCATCGGGGCTCAGGGAGCCTTCCTGCTGCGTCTGTGCCCAGCACTCCAGGGAGAAGCTCGCCCATCGGGTCCCGTGCTTAGAGCTGGGGTCTCCCCTCCTACACGCAGGGCCTCGGGATTCCTGTGGGCTGGCTTTGGAGTCCACCAAACCACGCCTGCCACACGCCAGAGGCTTCCCACACGCAGCCCAGGGAAACTCAGTGAAACTGAATTTGAAGCCATGTCCCACAGTCACCACATCACAAATACACAACAGTCACGTGAGGTGGAGGCAGCTCCTGTGAGGGACATACGGTCTAGACCATCCCCTGCTCTGCGGAAGGCGCCCCCTGGCAGCACTGGTCCTATGACGGGCTGGCGGGGTAGGGCGTACACCTCTGCTCAGGGATACACCAGGCTCACCAGCTGCCACATGAGATCTTACTGCCCCCACCTCCAGCACCTCCCTCCCAGCTGCCCCAGCGAGGGGAGGCCCAGCCACCTCCAGCCGGCATGCTCCTGGACGGAGCCCTCCACTGCTCCCCAAAGCACCCCCAAAACACACCACCACATCTTCCCAGGGTACTGGCTGAACCCCCACCCCCAAGCCTGAAGTTTAACTGAAATCCACAAACCAGGGTCGGGGTCCTCCAGCTTCTCCTTCAGCCGGGGAAAGGCGGGGCGCAGCGACTCAGGGTACTTCAGGAACACCTTGTACATGATCAGCACAGCCTTCTTCCTGATGTAGGGCTTGGTGTGCGACATCTGCGGGGCAGCGGGCTTCAGCCTACACGGGTTTTCTGCGCCTCATCCCTGCTCACGCCTCTCCCCGTCACCCTCCTCCACAGGGAGAAGACGTCCTACAGCCCGAGGCTGTGGCTGCACACCAGCCCCAGAGGCCAGAGAGCAGCATCTTAGATGGCATGGAAGCCGGCCTCCCTGTGCCCTGACTCAGGCCTGCCCTCCAGACTGAGCCCTTCTCCTGAGTGGCCTTCCTGCCCCAGGGTCCTGGGTCCCACAGTGGGAGGAGGAAGGCTAGAGAGGAAAGTCATGCTGGGAACTCAGCCTACAGCCCAGCTCCCCACGGCTGTGCCCTGCAGCTGCTCAAGTTCCCCGGCGGGAGCCCTCCCATCAATCAGGCCCAGGGAGCTGCCTTGAACTGCCTGGTCCTGACAGAGCCACCCCATGATGGGGCGCTGACATCCGCCCACTCACAGGCTCCCCACTGCTTTACTGTAGAGGAGCCGGCACTCTGTGAAGGCCAGAGTCAGTGATTTCAGCTTCGTGGGCCAGACGGCCTCTGTCGTGACCACGCGGCTGTGCCCTTCATAGCCCAGGCCACTGGAGACGACATGACACATGGAAAGAAGGTGCAGCCGGCTGGATTTGGCCCTGGGCCGCAGCCCACTGATCCCTGATCTAGAAGCTCAGCAGGCTGTGCTGACAATCTCCAAGACCATCAGCCACAATCTAGACACTGCTGGGCAGAGAGGCAGCCATGCGGGGACAGCACCCATCAGCCACGATCTAGACACCTCTGGGCCGACAGGCAGCCACGCGGGGACAGCGCTTCCCAGGGAGGAAACCACGCCCTTCCATACTGTTAATCTGGCTGCTGTTTTTTAAATGAAAAGGAACAAAGGTCTCCCTCATGAGCTGGAGATTAAGTCAGGCACAAAACAGATGTTTCTGGGGCCAAAATTTCCAGGGGCTTCTCAGATTTTAGACTGTCACAGCCGGGGCTGTAGCCTTTGACAAGCGGAGTGGCAGGGAGGAGCCCAACCGTGGTCAGGGATGGAGGAAAGAGGACCACACAGAAGCCCACTGGCAGCTCAGACAGGAGCCACTGTCAGACCTCGGGGCCAACATCCCCCACCGGGCCTGGCCCATCAGGGAGACCCTGCTCCTCCTCTTGGCAGGATGATTTCAAACATAAACTCAAGACACGCAGGAATCAAAGCGGCCCAAGAGCCGCCCCACCAGCTGACAGTGATTTGGTTCCATCTCAGGCAGGCCACACACCAGGGCCCCAGCCGGTGTCCGCACGGCCAAGCTTCCCTGGCACGCCACTTGGACCGAGTTTTTCCCCGAGCAGACGTGCAGGGTGGCGGGCAAGCTTACAAACTCACCAGTGTCATGATGTCGTTTGCCAGGTCTCTGGCAAGGTCTGGGGTGACGAAGCAGGACAGACCCGTCAGCGCAACACCTGTGTCGTACTGGCTAGGGCTGCTCAGGTCCTGGAAAGCGGCAGAGAAAGGGCCGTGGCCAGGATGCCCTGGGCGGCACATCCGACGCCTGGGTCGCCAGGAGCAGCAGGAGCAAAATCCTCCCAGGACGCCCCAGGACTCGGCATATCCCCTTGGGGTGCAGCTGTGCCTTATCACCCCTGCTGCAGAGGGGTCTGGAGCTGAACTCAGACGAGGAGGAACAATTTAGAGCCCATGGAAGACACTGTCACCAAGAAAGGAGCCGGGATGGGCGCGGCTGGGGACACTGAGGTGTGAGGCACAGCCTGGAGGGCTGTGTGTGTGGCAATCAGCTGAGTTCCGTGGCTCCTCCTGGGTGGGCATGCCGGGCACAGTGAGGTCTGAGGCACAGGCCGAAACACTCTGTGGGCGGGAATCAGCTGAGTTCCTGGGCTCCTCCCGGATGGGCAGGGCTGGGGACAGGGAGGTCTAAGCCACACACTGAAGCACTCTGTGTGGGAATCAACCGAGTTTCCTGGCACCTCCTGGGACAGAGGTACTTGTCACAAGTCACTGCAAGTGTGGGGAAGGGCCACCACGGGTGCAAGAGCAGAGCCAGGCCTAAAACCAGGGCTGCCCCCACCCATCACTGGCAGCTCCCAGTCCACAGAGACGGTGCTGCTGGGCCTGGCACGGAACAGGCGGAAGACACGCCCCGCAGGATGGGGTCCTCGGAGAGCCTGCTTCCATTTGGGGTCCCTTTCCCCAACAACTGAGGGGAAGGGCCCAGGAACAGCTCCCGTGGGCCCCTCTCCAAGTTCAGCTGGCAGCTGCCCCCGCGCTCCCCTGGACTCTGCCCCAGCTCTTCACTCCCGCAGTTCTCACTAAAACACGGCATCCCCCCGGCTCCTGTCTCAGCACTCAGGGAAACAAACCTTCTCTTGATATCACAAACCTGCTCTCGGGGAGAGATTTTCTTAAGGAAACTCCCAAGACTCCATCTACATATGCACCTATCAAGATCCGTTTTCAGGGTTACCATTCTGTGATCAAAATATGACAAGGCCAGCTTTTTTTTTTTTCAGACGAGTCTCACTCTGTCCCCCAGGCTGGAGGGCAGTGGTGCGATCTCAGTTCACTGTAACCTCTGCCTCCCAAGTTCAAACAATTCTCTGCCTCAGCCTCCCAAGTAGCTGGGATTACAGGCCATGTCACCATGCCCAGCTAATTTTTGTATTTTTAGTAGAGATGGGGCCAACTGGTTCTTTTGAAATGACACAGTGGCCGTGCACAGTGGTTCACGCTTGTAATCCCAGCACTTTGGGAGTCCGAGGTGGGCAGATCACGAGGTCAGGAGATCAAGACCATCCTGGCCAACATGGTGAAACCCCGTCTCTACTAAAATACAAAAAATTAGCCAGACATGGTGGTGCACACCTGTAGTCCCAGCTACTTGGGAGGCTGACGCAGGAGAATTGCTTGTACCAGGGAGGCAGAGGTTGCAGTGAGCCAACATTGTGCCACTGCACTCCAGCCTGGCAACAGAGCAAGACTCCGTCTCAAAAAATAAATAAACAAAATAAAATAAAGTAACACAGTGAGTTGGAAACCGTGGCACACACCTCTAATCCTACCACTTTGGAAGGCCGAAGCAGGAGGATCACTTGAACCCAGGGGTTCAAGATCAGCCTAGGAAACATAGTGAAACCCTCCCTGCCTCTACAAAAAATACAAAAAAATCATCTGGGCATCGTGGTGCATGCCCGTAGTCCCAGCTACTCAGGAGGCTAAGGTGGGGAGATCGCTTGAGCCTAGGAGGTCGAGGCTGCAGTGAGCTGCAATCGCGCCACTGCTCTCCAGTCTAGGTGACAGAGCAAAACCCTGTCTCAAAAAAAAAAAAAAAAAAAAAAAGGTAAGAAAATAATGTTTTGTCTTTTTTTTTTTTTGAGACGGAGTCTCACTCTGTCACCCAGGCTGTAGTGCAATGGGGCGATCTCGGCTCAGCACAACCTTCACCTCCCGGGTTCAAGCGATTCTCCTGCCTCAGCCTCCTGAGTAGCTGGGATTACAGGCATGCACCACCATGCCCGGCTAATTTTGTATTTTTAGTAGAGACTGGGTTTCACCACGTTGGTCAGGCTGGTCTCAAACTCCCAACCTCAGATGATCCACCTGCCTTGGCCTCCCAAAGTGCTGGGATTACAGGCGTGAGCCACCACACCAGCCCAGAAAATAATTTTTTTAATTACAAAACAAGCCAGGAGGCCGGGCACGGTGGCTCAAGCCTGTAATCCCAGCACTTTGGGAGGCCGAGACAGGCGGATCACGAGGTCAGGAGATCGAGACCATCCTGGCTAACACGGTGAAACCCCGTCTCTACTAAAAAATACAAAAAAAACCTAGCCGGGCGAGGTGGCGGGCACCTGTAGTTCCCAGCTACTCGGGAGGCTGAGGCAGGAGAATGGCGTAAACCCGGGAGGCAGAGCTTGCAGTGAGCTGAGATCCGGTCACTGCACTCCAGCCCGGGCGACAGAGCAAGACTCCGTCTCAAAGAAAACAAAACAGGCCGGGTGCGGTGGCTCAATATTGTAATCCCAGCACTTTGGGAGGCCGAGACGGGCGGATCACGAGGTCAGGAGATCGAGACCATCCTGGCAAACACGGTGAAACCCCGTCTCTACCAAAAAATACAAAAAAACTAGCCGGGCGAGGTGGCAGGCGCCTGTAGTCCCAGCTACTCGGGAGGCTGGGGCAGGAGAATGGCGTAAACCCGGGAGGCGGAGCTTGCAGTGAGCTGAGATCCGGCCACTGCACTCCAGCCTGGGTGACAGAGCCAGACTCCATCTCAAAAAAAAAAGAAAAAAAAAAGAAAACAAAACAAAAAAAACAAGCCAGGCACGGTCGCTCACATCTGTAATCCCAGCACTTTGGGAGGCCACGGCGGGTGGATCACGAGGTCAGGAGATCGAGATCATCCTGGCCAGCACGGTGAAACCCCGTCTCTACTAAAAATACAAAATATTAGCCAGGCATGGTGGTGGGTGCCTATAGTCCCAGCTACTCAGGAGGCTGAGGCAGGAGAATGGCATGAACCTGGGAGGCGGAGCTTGCAGTGAGCCGAGATTGTGCCACTGCATTCCAGCCTGGGCGACAGAGCAAGACTCCATCTCAAACAAACAAACAAACAAACAAAAGAAATGAGGGCCGGGTGCAGTGGCTCACACCTGTAATCCCAGCACTTTGGGAGGCCGAGGTGGGTGGATCACTTGAGGTCGGGAGTTCGAAAGCAGCCTGGCCAACATGGTGAAACCCCATCTCTACTAAAAACACAAAAAAATTAGCCGGGTGTGGTGGTGCACCCCTGTAATCCCAGCTACTTGGGAGGCTAAGGTAGGAGAATCACTTGAACCCGGGAAGTGGAGGTTGTGGTGAGCTGAGATCGCACCACTACACTCCACCCTGGGTGACAAAGACTCCATCTCAAAAACAAAACAAAAAACAAACAAACAAAAAACAAGGGCAGCTGTAATTCCAGCTACTCAGGAAGCTGAGGCAGTAGAATTGCTTGAACCCAGGAGTCGGAGGTTGTGGTGAGCCGACATCACGCCACTACTCTCCAGCCTGGGCAACAGAGCAAGACTCAAGTCTCAAAACAAAACAAACAAACAAAAATGACACAGTGGACTGCAAACATCGGGAGCATGTGATCCTACACAGAGGAAGCAGGTGCTAACTGGCTGAGCCGGAGCCCCACAGACACCACCTGCATCTGAGGCCAGCCAGTGGCAGGCACCGGGTCAGAGCCACGCCCGACACACAGGGCCTAACAGCTCCAAGCACCTGGCAAGGCAGTGGTGGATGTAAGTCCCCAGTGAGGTGCTCACACAGGGATCCGGCCGTCCGAGCCCATCAGCAAGAGACACAAACCTGGGCCCGACATGTGGCCCTCCTTCCTGGGCAGCTGCCACCTGGGTATCCAGGGCGGCTGGAGACCTCCACCCTCCTCCCTCCCAGTTACCACCTGCAAAACCCGCTCCCATCCTCCTCTCAGTGGGCCAGACTCCCACCCAGGCCCCTCCTGCTAGGCACTCCAGTCACCCTCATGGCCATGACCCAAGATCCCACGGCATCGAGGGCACATGTCGTCCGCAGCCCAGGCGGGATGCCCAGCTCCATAATCTTGCCCACAACAGTGAGCCCAGTAGAGCCAACAGTCCCGGGACCTGCACCACACCCTGTGCCGGGCACCAGTCACCACCAGTACCCCCCCACCTGTGCCTCGGCAGGCTGGGAGTCCCTGACCCAGGTAGCCAGGTCACCCTGTGGGGTCAACAACACAGTCACAGGGTCCTGCTCTTGCACATGGACATTGGAGAACCGGGGCCACGGCCTCTGAGGTGAGGTCTAGGACCAGAAAGGGGCCAGGTGCCCATGAGAAGGGTGGGCCTGATTCTCCAACACCCCAACCCCTCCATCGAGAGGCAGGAACCAAACATGTTCAGAGCTCAGGGGCCAAGGAGGACCTTTGCTACCCAATGGCCTTCGTGACCATTTCAAAATGCAACATTTACATGGTGCTGAAAAATGCACCTCGTGGGACTCAAAAGAAACCGCGGGCAGGAAGCACCCCATATGGGGACGAAGGGCCCACAGCTACAGCAGGCACTACCATACGGGGAGAAGGGAAGAAAGGGGGCGACTGCAGAGGCCAGCCTCGAGTGGACCCTGGAGCCCCATTTGCCGGCCCCTCCATGTGGTGAGCGAGGGAAGGGGGCACCGCACGCTCAGCATCCCTCCACCTCACAACCCCACCAGGGAGCGCAGACTCAGACCCACCGGGCCACCTCTCCGTGTCTGCTGGGAAGACCGTGGCTGCAGAAGCCCTGCTCGCACTCCAGGGTGCCACAGGTGCCTGCTGCCCACAGGAAGACCAGCGTGGAAACCAGATGCTCTGGCAGGGGACAGGCTGCACTCAGCACAGAGTGGCCTGGGCCGGGGACCTACCTTACGGATCTGATTGGTGGTCAGCATGATGACATCGGTGCCTTCATGAAAGCTCTGGGAAGCAGCGAGGTAGCCGATTCGCTGGGAGAAAACAGACGAGCACATCAGAGGCCGGGCACCTGCAGCCTTCAGGAGCTCCCAGCTCTACTCTGCAGCGTCCGCACCAGGCAACGCCGGTCCAGAAGCAACGCCCTGCAGCCTGGACGCGGGGGCCACCAGCAAGTGGGAACCAATCCGCATTTGAAAACCAACCCACATTTCTTCAAAATTCCAGAAGGAAATTCCCAGAGTTTGGAATATGTATGAGTTTTTTTTTGTTGGAGACAGAGTCTCACTCTGTTGCCCAAGCTGGAGTGCAATGGCACGATCTCAGCTCACTGCAACTTCCACTTCCCGGGTTCAAGCAGTTCTCCTGTCTGAGCCTCCCAAGTAGCTGGGATTATAGCCGCGCACCACCACGCCCTGTTAATTTTTGTATTTTTAGTAGAGATGGGGTTTCACCATGTTGGCCAGCCTGGTCTCGAACTCCCAACCTCAGGTGATCCACCTGTCTCAGCCTCCCAAAGGGCTGGGATTATAGGCCACTGAATCCACCTTGGGTAACAGAGCAAGACTCCGTCTCAAGAATAATAATAATAAAAATTGGCTGGGCACGGTGCCTCACACCTGTAATCACTCCCCCCACCCCACCAGCCTCGCCGTCCCGGAACCTCACCTTGAAGGTGAACTTGGAGGCACTCATCACTTCTATGATGTTGAAGGCGGCCCAGCTGATGTCGTATCCCAACATCTGTAACTGTTACGGGACGCACAGGAAATTGCACTCACAAGCCAAAGTGGAGACAAAGGGTTTGAGCCGTAGCATGAAGTGCTCCCTCCCAGCACACGGAACAGACTCACTCATGGTCAACAAACCACCCAATATACGCCCCTGAGGCCTTTAATTTCTTCTTTTGACAAACGATTCTGACATTTAAAAGCTACAGGGACAGGTTAGTGACAGGCACTAAAAAGAGGCTCAATGTCCGCAATTGGCTAACTGGCACTTATGGGTACTGGTTACATTCCCCTACCACCCCTTGGCGAATCGGCTCCTTGAAATAGTTACGAGATGAGCAGAGCATGGGGGACCCTGGACGAGCCCTTCGTCTCGCTACCTCCCACGGGAAAATAGGCCAGAGGGAGGAGTGCCTGTCCCCAGCTCACGCACTGACCTGGAACTGCAGCCAGGAAGGGAGCCAGCCCAGGAAGGTCCAGGGCCCCAGCTCTCCCCACTAGGCGTCCTGGCGCAGCCTGTGGTGGGAGCCGAGACTGCAGGCAAGGGGTGTCCCTAGTGAATCCCACCCAGAAGAGGACCCCATGGGGCTCCCTCGGGGCTACCACCAGGGCCTGTGGGTTGCTGCCCTCTGGCCTGTTTGCCAGTCATGTGACAATCATGGCTCTCCGCTCCAGGACTCCGGGTTGGCCCTAAGGCGCTCACCGACAGCGGTGGTACCAATGACTGACAGGTGGACAGACAGGCTGATGAACAGGGGGACACGCGCTGAGTGTGAAGCAGCCCGACAGTGCTGGGCGCGGGCCACCGGCAGACACTTACATACGTCAGCTTGCAGACCGCATTCGCCTTCACCGCGATGTTGTCCTGCTTCAGCTCCTGCTTGATCTCATCGATGCACTGAGAGATGTATTTTGCCTATAATGGGAGATAAACACAGAAATTACAAACATCTAGCTAAGATGGTTGAAATACTGATTCCAGGCCAGGAGTGGTGGCTCACGCCTGTCATCCCAGCACTTTGGGAGTCCGAGGTGGGCAGATCGCGAGGTCAGGAGTTCAAATCATCCTGCCCAACATGGTGAAAGCCCGTCTCTACTAAAAATACAAAAATTAGCGGGGCGTGGTGGCGGGCGCCTGTAATCCCAGCTACTCAGGAGGCTGAGGCAGGAGAATCATTTAAACCCAGGAGGCAGAGGTTGTGATGACACCACTGCATTCCAGCCTAGGTGAGAGAGCCAGACTATGTCTCAAAAAAAAAAAGAAATAAAGAAGCCACACAGACACAAGAGAGCACACCATATGATCCATTTCTATGAAATGCCCAGATGAGGCCAATCCAGAGACAGAAAGGGGATTTGTGGGTGCCAGAGGCTGGGGGAGGAGACGGAGAGGATTCGTGCTCTTTCTAGGCTGAGAATGTTTTGGAACTTGGCCGTGGTGGTGGCACACAGCATTCCACTACACACGCCCCGCTGTTTGCGTACTCCTTGGTGGATGAACGTGTGGGGTCTCCCCACCTTCAGCCAGTGTGACCCTCGCTGCTGTGAACACCGTGCTCAGGTTTTGGGGGGATGTGTCTGGATCCCCCTGGGCCTGCTCACTAACTGTGTGTGTCTCCAGTACACCATTAAGGATAGTTCTGACCCAAGCAAACTCAGGTACAAGGTCCAAATGGCAGGCAAGGTTCCCAAGAGACAGACAGGCGTGAGCCGCTCAACATGGCACCAGAGACAAGCCGGGTCGATGCCATGCTGGCCCCAGAGACAACCCACCCCACCCGGAAGGAGAGAGAGGAGGGAGCAGCAGAAGCTTGGAGCGCCTCCCTCAGTGGACGATGAGGCCCCCACGACAAGCCCTCCTAATGCACGGGAGCCCCTCTCCATCATCCGACAACAGACAAGGAGTGACAGCTGCCTGGGCCCCATCCTGCCGGCCCCTACGTCGGGATGCAACGTTCCTCCTGCTGTGCCCACCAGAGGCAAGGATGGCAAGCCCACCCCATCGCACTTCTGTCCCCAGCCCCACTGTAGCTGGCCTCGAAGCAGCCCCAGGAATACCCACCACTCATGTGTCACCCAGGACCACACCCCAAGCTCGGCTGCCAGCTACACCAAGCAGGGAAGGAGCCACAGCTGTGGGGGAGTGGGGGGCTGGGGGGAGCACAGACACAATATTTTCCTGAATGTTTTATGATCCAACTCTGTACAACGGAACAAGTGTCACCCGATCCTCCAGACGGGCTTCAAATTACTACACCTCACCCCAGGACTGTGCTCCCATCCCCACAGCAAGGATAACTCACTCCTCCTGCTCAAAAGGTCAGGACTGTTGATGATTTATAAGGGAAAGAACAAAAAGACCATCACAGGCGTGGAGAGGTCAGACCCTCACGAGGGCAAGGGGGATGGGATGTCAGGCAGCGTGGCTGCCGTGGAAACCAGCCTGGGGTTCCTCCAAGGTTCCATGTGGAGTTACTGCCCCGGCAATTCCACTGCTGGGCGTGCACCCAAGGAGATGGAAAACAGGTGTCCAAACAAAAACAAGCACACGAACGCACATGGTAGTACCATTTATAGTGGCTTGAAACAGGAACAGCCCCCATGCTCACAGCTGATGAATGGATACACACAATGTGGTGGGTCTACGCCAGTCAACTTGCTTGATTTTATTGATTTTTTTTGAGACAGGGTCCCACGCTGTCACCCAGGCTGGAGTGCAATCGGGAGATCACCGCTCACTGCAGCCTCCACATCCCAGACTCAAGTGATTCCCGTGCCCAGCCTCTCAAAGCACTAGGACCACAGGGGTCGCCACCACGCCCAGCCACTAGTCAGCTTTCTAGGAACTCGGCAGTGGGTCGCAACCCTGGGACTCCTTCCTGGCTTTTTAACTGCTGATAAAGACCAAGCAGCTCCTCTCAGACCAAGCCTCACACAAACAAACTTTTTTTTTTTTTTTTAAGACGGAGTCTTGCTCTGATGCAGGCTGGAGTGCAGTGGCGCGATCTCAGCTCACTGCAACCTCCACCTCCCGGGTTCAAGTGATTCTCCTGCCTTAGCCTCCTGAGTAGCTAGGATTACAGGGGCACACCAGCACGCCAGCTAATTTTTGTATTTTTAGTAGAGACGGGGTTTCACCATGTTGGCCAGGCTGGTCTTGAACTCCTGACCTCAGATGATCTGCTCACCTCAGCCTCCCAAAGTGCTGGGATAACAGGCGTGAGCCACTGCGCCCAGCCTGAAGAAAAGAATTTATTAGTCGGGGTATAGAGACATGATCTAGACCCAGAAAATTATATTATAAACATAGATTTAAATTATTTGAAGGTAGCCAGGCGCAGTGGCTCACGTCTGTAATCCCAGCACTTTGGGAGGCCGAGGCGGGTGGATCATGAGGTCAGGAGACTGAGACCATGCTGGCTAACACGGTGAAACCCTGTCTCTACCAAAAATATTTTTTAAAAAATTAGCCGGGCGTGGTGGTGGGCGCCTGTAGTTCCAGTTACTTTGGAGGCTGAGGCAATGGAATGGCGTTATCCCAGGAGGCGGAGCTTGCAGTGAGCCGAGATCGTGCCACTGCATTCTAGCCTGGGTGACAGAGCAAGACTCCGTCTCAAAAAAAAAAAAAATTATTTGAAGGTATAATGTGGCTATACATGACACTTTCTACAAAAACAAAGGGAAATTAGAGGAGCAACATGTGAAATTTCTCAAATACTTCAGCTAGTTCCACACCAAATTCACACTTCACCACACAGCAAGTGAGATGCTAAAACACTGATGCTGGTTTCAGCATCTATTTAATTCTGGGATGTAATTTGGAACACAGCATGCATATTTCCTTTATATACTAACTTCTCAGGGCTACAGTAACACAGGCCATTTAAACCCTAGATACACAGGAGAACTCCCTGGGGTACCTTTTTTTTTTTAATCGAGTCTTGCTCTGTCACCAGGCTGGAGTGCAGTGGCGTGATCTTGGCTCACTGCAACCTCTGCCTCTCGGTTCAAATGATTCTCCTGCTTCAGTCTCCCAAATGGCTGGGATTACAGGCATGTACCACCACGCCCAGCTAATTTTTGCATTTTTAGCAGAGACAGGGTTTCACCATGTTGGCCAGGATGGTCTCGATTTCTTAACATCATGATCTGCCTGTCTCGGCCTCCCAAAGTGCTGGGGTTACCGGTGTAAGCCACCACGCCCGGCCTTTTTTTTTTTTTTTTTTATTGAGACAGGGTCTTCCTCTATTGCACAGGCTAAAGTGCAGAGGCCTAATCACGGCTAACTGCAGCCTCAACTTCCCAGGCTCAAGAGATTCTCCCGCCTCAGCCTCCCGAGCAGCTGGGACTACAGGTGCATGCCCCCATATTAAGCTAAGTTTTTAAATTACATATATATACATATATATATATATATATATTTTTTTTTTTTTTTTGAGACGGAGTTTTGCTCTTGTCGCCCATGCTGGAGTGCAGTGGTGTGATCTCAGCTCACTGCAACCTCTGCCTCCCAGGTTCAAGCAATTCTCCTACCTTAGCCTTCCCAGTAGCTGGGGTTACAGGCACGTACTACCACGCCAGGCTAATTTCTATATTTTTAGTAGAGACGGGGTTTTGCCATGTTGGCCAGGCTGGCCTTGAACTCCTGACCTCAAGTGATCCTCCCACCTTGGCCTCCCACAGTGCTGGCATTACAGGTGTGAGCCACCGCACCTGGCTGGCACTTTTTCTAGTTTTAAAGTTCCGATTCTCAGTTCTTCGCCTCCAATGAATGAAGTCAGCATCTTGAGACCACGGAGGCCGCATGGTCACAACCTCAGCAGCTGATTCTCAGGTGCCGTCCAGCTCAAAGACCAACGAGCTGAACCCTCGACACATCCCACGGTGCTTTCCACGTGGCTGCAAGGCTGAGGGAAGCCGGGCCGCTGAGCTGCATGCAGGCTGAGGGCCTCGGAGCTCACCCAGCTCATGAGAGCAAAACCCGACGCCCCTCACCCCACTGGGGGTTCTGAGGGGTTTTTACTTTTTTTATTTGAAACAGTTTCGCTCTTGTTGCCCAGGCTGGAGTGCAATGGTGTGATCTTGGCTCACCGCAACCTCCACCTCCCGGGCTCGAGCGTGGTTCTCCTGCCTCAGCCTCCCAAGTAGCTGGGATTACAGGCATGTGCCACCACGCCAGGCTAATTTTACATTTTTAGTAGAGACAGGGTTTCTCCATGTTGGCCAGGCTGGTCTCGAACTCCTGACCTCAGGTGATCCGCCTGCTTCGGCCAAGGCCTCCCAAAGTGTGGGGATTACAGGAGTGAGCCACCACGCCCAGCCTCTTTTTATTTCTTTTTTTGAGACGGAGTGTCGCTCTGTCGCCCAGGCTGGAGTGCAGTGGCGCAATCTCGGCTCACGGCAAGCTCCGCCTCCCAGGTTCACGCCATTCTCCTGCCTCAGCCTCCCCAGTAGCTGGGACTACAGGCGTCTGCCACCTCACCTGGCTAATTTTTTGTATTTTTAGTAGAGATGGGGTTTCACTGTGTTAGCCAGTATGGTCTCCATCTCCCGACCTCGTGATCCGTCCACCTCAGCCTCCCAAAGTGCGGGGATTACAGGTGTGAGTGAGCCACTGCACCCGGCCATGCCAAATTTTTGTATTTTTGTGTAGAGATGAGGTTTTTGAGGCCCTGTCTCAAAAAAATCAAAAAATAAAAAATTAGCTGGGTGTGGTGGCACATCGTGTAGTCCCAGCTATTTGCAAGGCTGAGGTAAGAGAATTGATTAAACCCAGGAAGTCAAGTCTGTAGTGGGCCGTGATCGTAGCCCTGTACTCCAGCCTGGGCAGCAGAGCAAGACTGCCCCAAAAACAATAAAAAGAGAAATACACGAAAGTGCTGCCGCGGCCGGGCATGGGGCTGCACCTGCAATCCCAGCACTGCAGGTGGTCGAGGCGGGCGGATTGCCTGAGGTCAGGAGTTCGAGACCAGTCTGACCAACATAGAGAAACCCCATCTCCACTAAAAACACAAAATCAGCCAGGCGTGGTGGCACATGCTTGTAATCCCAGCTACTTGGGAGGCTGAGGCAGGAGAATCACTGGCACCCGGGAGGCGGAGGTTGTGGTGAGCCGAGATCGCGCCATTGCACTCCAGCCTGGGCGACAAGAGTGAAACTCCGTCTCAAAAAAAAAAAAAAAAAAGAATTCCAAGTCCCAACAGTAACTGGGTAAGGAAAGGAGACGTGCCAGCGAAGAGCTCCATCCTGCCCAGGATCCTGCCCAGGGTAAGTTATCATCCACAATCACCCTCACTTCAAATTCGAACAGAAAAGCCACTGAACCCCAGAACCCCAGAAGCAGCATGAAAGGAGCTTATCCTGCAGAGTGCGCTGCTCCTTCTACAGCCCGGAACGCTGTCCTGGTTTACCCTCTCGTTGTGGACAGGCTCAATGCCCTCTGCACCCAGGAGCAGAGCAGCCGCGGCCACGCTGAGACAGCATGGAGCCGAGGCCCCCACACCGGGACCTACCTCCACTCCCACGACTGAGGCTGGTGCAGCACACAAACACCCAACAGGGCAGAGGCCAGAAACAGCCCCATCCAGCACCAGATCCCGGCCGGCCCCATCTAGTCCAGCCTCAGCCCGTCTCTGCGCTCAGTCCTGTAACTCATGGCCCCTCACCTCAGCCTGGATGTCTGTGGCACGGTCACCAATAAAACCCTCTGAGTCGAGGTGGGGCACGGTGGCTCACACCTGTAATCCCAGCACTTTGGGAGGCCGAACAGATCAATTTAGGTCAGGGGTTCGAGACCAGCCTAGCCATTTTTAGTGAAACATTGTCTCCACGAAAAATACAAAAATTAGCCTGGTGTGGTGGCGCATGCCTATAATCCTGGCTACTCGGGAGGCTGAGGCAGGAGAATTGCCTGAACCTGGGAGGAAGACACTGCAGTGAGCCAAGATCACACCACTGCACTCCAGCCTGGGCGACAGAGGGAGACTATGTCTCCAAAAACAAACAAACAAACAGAACGCTTCTGGCTCAAATCCACAGAGACAGCAGGTCAGTGGTTGCCAGGGCATGAGGTTTCTCTGTTCTGAATTTACTGTGCTGAATCACTGCACGCTTGTAAATATACTGAAATCTACTGAATTTCATGCCTAGAACAGGCGGATTTTATGGCATGCAAATTGTATCTCGATACAACTATTCAAAGAAAGGAACCACCTTGGCTCAGCAGCATCACAGGACAGGACAAAACGCCAGGACGGACGTGAGGCTCCACCTGGACTGCAGGTCCCTGAGGGCTGGAGGCCTGGGCAGAGCAGAGGAGGGTCCTCAGGCCCTGGTCACAGATTTTTTTTTTTTTTTTTTGAGACGGAGTCTTGCTCTGTGCCCCAGGCTGGAGTGCAGTGGCGCGATCTCGGCTCACTGCAAGCTCCGCCTCCCGGGTTCACGCCATTCTCCTGCCTCAGCCTCCCGAGTAGCTGGGACTACAGGCGCCTGCCACTACGCCCGGCTAATTTTCTTGTATTTTTTTTTAGTAGAGACGGGGTTTCACTGTGTTAGCCAGGATGGTCTCGATCTCCTGACCTCGTGATCCGCCCGCCTCGGCCTCCCAAAGTGCTGGGATTACAGGCTTGAGCCACCACGCCCGGCCTTTCCTGGTCACAGATTAACAGGAGCATCAGAGACCACTCAGCACAGAGGGGGCCACATGGCGATGCCCAGGCCACCCGGGACCCTGCATCCTTCTGCCTGTCTCTCTGCCACGTGGACAAGTCGGCCACCAGCCAATCCAAGAACTCCTAGGGCAGTGGTTCCCAGCAGGTGACTCTGTCCCCGCAGGGGACACTGGGCAATGTCTGCGGCATCTGTGGTTGCCACGACTTGCAGAGATCTAGGTATGGAGTGGGTGGAGGCTGGGGACGCTGCTCAGTGCCCTGCAATGCCCTAACACCCCCACCCCAAGAACCATCCAGCCTGATGTCCACAGTGCCAGGGCTGGGCCAGAGCATACCCAGGTCTGGTGTCGCCACTCCTGCCCTCTGGTCTTCCTGGCTCTCCAAGGCACAACGCAAGCGAGCATCACCCAGAAGCTGGTTACAAGGGCAGAGCACACCCCCGCCCACACGTCCCTCCAGGACCCACATGCCTCGGCCTTGAAGCCACCTCCACACACACGCCAAGCCTTCTGCCCAGAGGCTGCCTTTTGAAAACCCCTGCAGAGTAGTACAACAGACAGAGGCCCAAGCCCTGGAGAGAAAGCTTCAGGAAGAACGCAAGCAGTTAAACACCCGTGAATGAGTGAACCGCACTCATAATCAGGGGAGCTGACACTGTGGCTGCACCCCCCAAACACCCTAGCTCTGCTGGTGGTGCAGGAGGCGAGGCTGCGGCTTTCACACTTGCTGCTGGGAGCGGCTCTGTGGGGAGTGGGCGCTGTCCTGAGGGCTGGGTGCGCTGCATGCTGCCACGGCTTGAGACCATTCATAAAACGATCCCACATGGAAACCACCCACGCGTCTGACCAGAGACCACGTAGGGAAGCTGCGTGTAAACAACAGAGCACAGTCACCCACGGCAAGGACCGAGGACAGCTCCCCACCACGCCGGCAGCAAAGCACATACACCTTAGGCAATCACGCCTATGGTTCAGGGACACGAATTTAAGTGATAAAACTACAAGCAAGTCAAGGAAATTAAACTCACAGAAGTCAGGATCGTTACCATAATAATCAGCTGTACAGGCCAGGCGCAGTGGCTCACGCCTGTCATCCCAGCACTTTGGGAGGCCGAGGCGGGTGGATCACTTGAGGTCAGGAGTTCAACACCAGCCTGGCCAATATGGTGAAACTCCGTCTCTGCTAAAAATATAAAAATTAGCCAGGTGTGGTGGCGGGCACCTGTAATCCCAGCTACTTGGGAGGCTGAGGCAGGAGAATCACTGGAACCCAGGAGGTGGATGTTGCAGTGAGCCAAGATCATGCTGCTGCATTCCAGCCTGGGCGACAGAGCAAGACCCCATCTCAAAAAAAAAAAAAAAAAAGGCTGTACAATGTCCTATGCATTGCATATGTTGCCATTAAAGACGCTAGGAGGAGAAAAAAAAAAAAAGCAAACTAGAATCCACGCCCTCGATCTACCACCACCGTGACAGCATTGGGGATAAGGGCACCTGGACAACAGGGAGGCATTCGGGAATTCTGGGAGACTTCTCTTACCGGCAAGTGGGCTCAGGGACTTTTAATCTGGGGTTGATTCTACCTCCAAGAGACATGTTGGTCTGGGGACACCTGTGGCTAGCATGACCAGAGGAGCTCCTGGCATGGAGTGGGTGGGGGCGGGGACGCTGCTCAGCACCCTGTAGTGCCCAGAACAGCACTACCCAGAGAATGATCCACCCCCCACATCCACAGTGCTGAGGGGCAGACGCTGATCTAGGGGAATGACTGATGGTATTAAAAGAAGAGAAGACACACTCAGTTCAAATTGAGTATCTTTATATCTTTTTTTTTTTTTTTGAGTTGGAGTCTGCTCGGGAGGCTGAGGCAGGGAGAACTGCTTGAACCCAGGAGGCGGAAGTTGCAGTGAGCCAAGATTGTGCCACTGAACTCCAGCCTGGGCAACATAGCGAGACTCTGTCTCGAAAAAAAAAAAGAAGAAAACAAAACAAAACAAAAAATAAAAAGAAAAAATTGGCTGGGCGCGGTGGCTCACGCCTGTAATCCCAGCACTTTGGGAGGCTGAGGTGGGCAGATCACGAGGTCAGGAGATCAAGACCATCCTGGACAAAATAGTGAACAATCATCTCTACTAAAAATACAAAAATCAGCTGGGTGTGTTGGTGCGCACCTGCAGTCCCAGCTACTTAGGAGATTGAGTCACTCAAATCTGGGAGGCGAAGTTTGCAGTGAGCAGAGATGGTGCCACTGCACTCCAGCCTGGTGACAGAGACTTAGTCTCCAAAAAAGAAAAAAGAAAAAAAATGGAGAAAACTTTCCCAAAACTATGAAAAGGACTTGTGAGAATAAAGTGTTAAAAGTCGTTTGGCTTTTGTGCCAATTCTACCGAGCTTTAGAAACCGAGGACACCCTCAAGTGGACCAAGACACGTACAAATGAGACCACTACTTCTCATGCTTTTTAAAAGGACTCATCTGAATGGGTTTTGCATGGGAACCCGATAGGTTCACATGTGCACACAAGTATCACATGTAGAAATCAAAGTTTCAGGACAGGACAGTTACCGTATGTGTCTGTACCCTGGTCTTTTCTAGTTTCTTTTCCTTTTTCTTACCTAGCATAACCCATTAAATTGAATTTACAACCCACAAAGAGGTCACAGCCTGAGGTCTGGAAAACAGTGGACAACCTCAGCGCTCTGGTGCTTCCAGGAAACCGCATTTCACTGCAGCATCCTCAGCATCATTCAGCAAGGAGGCAGGTGACGTCATCCCCACTTACACAGGAGGAGACAGAGTAGGGGGCTCTCCATGGGCCGCCCCAGGAAGTCAGCCACTCAGCCAAGCACCTGGACTCGGATCTCCCAAACCTCACGCCATTTCAACTCCATCGCGCTGCCTTTCCACGCCGCTTTCAAAGTCATGGCTGAGCCTCGCTTCCATGATGCCACGCTCAAGTTTTAGGGGAAAATCCATTACGAAATGGAAACTGTTTTTGGAAACTATACTGCTGCAGAAAATGCACACCATCTAGAGTCTTCGTTCCGGGCGCGGTGGGTGGGAGGGAAGAGCCCACAACATACGGTCTACAGGGCAGCTGCGTTTTTAGAGTGAGTGCGGGTGCTGGGGGGACGACTAGAACTGTCCCTGAACAGTCATTTGCTGCTCTCCAATCAGGAGACTCCAGCAGCTGCAGACAACATCCAGAATCAGACATGAACAGCTGAGTTACGACCCTCTGGGCCACAACAACGGTCTTCTGGCGAGAAAGCTGGGTCCCCAGACACCACACGTCCTGTCTGAAATCACCCACTGGCCAATGGCAGGGCCCATGAGGAAATCTGTGACTTTCAAGGAGAGCGCTGCGCTGTTTTAAAAATGTTTCCCAGCCGGGTGCAGTGGCTCACACCTGTAATCCTAACACTTTGGGAGGCTGAGGCGGGCGGATCACCTGAGGTCAGGAGTTCGAGACCAGCCGGACCAACATGGTGAAACCCCCTCTCTACTAAAGATACAAAAAAAAAAAAAAAAAAAAAGCTGGGCGTGGTGGCATATGCCTGTAATCCCAGCTACTCAGGAGGCTGGGGCAGGAGAATTCCTTGAACCTGAGAGGCAAAGGTTGTGGTGAGCCAAGATCATGCCTTTGCACTCGGGCCTGGGCAACAAGAGCAAAAGTCTGTTTCAAAAAAAAAAAAAGTTTCCACTACCAATACCCCCTTGAAGGGGCCCATGCTTGTAGGGAGGGCGCTATCAACTCACACCAATTCCAAAGGAAGAAACCCAGGCTCAGGGGCTTCCCAGTGAAGACAGGTACATCCCCCTGAAAACCACGCCCCAGACTAGAGGTGTCGTCCTCCACTGGACAAATCCCCCGGCCCATCCTCAGGATTCCAGAACACGCTGCTCAGTGACATGTGCTGACGGGGACAGGGACGGGCACTGGGAGATCCTGCCCGTGCAGAAAAAGGCCTCTTGGGAAGCAAACCACATTTCCAATCTGGTGAACCACGCTCAGTACAGTAAAGACCAGGTCCATCAGCCATGCTTTCAACTCACAAAGAATCTGAACATTACTCCAGTTAGTTACACATTGTAACCAAAGCAGTTAGGGAGAGCTTCTGAGATGATGAAAACCAAGAAAGCCGAAGGTAAGGGGGTTGGAGAAGAACAAAAATGACCTCATTAACGTGGGGGCAGGCGAAGCCACACCACTTCCAGAAAAGCGTAAAGGTGTAACAATCCGGCAAGAGCTCAGGTTCCCAGGGAGAGGGGCATGGGCTGAGGGACACGGAGCCTGCAAGCAAACCCCTTCACTTCCCTGCCCTCCTGGGCACCTCGTCCGGGACACAGCCTCTGGCACTGGGACTGGTGCGGTATCAGACGGCGGATCTCCTTCAGGCTGGCCTTGCTGTCCACGCAGGGAAGCAGGCAGGCAGTCCCTCAGGTAGGACACTTTGTAAGGCTCCCGCTGCCCAAGGGCTGCATGGGTATCCTTCAAGGAAGCGAGACGCTTGGTGGCCACTGTGCCCATTCTCTTTCAATCTAGGTCACAGGTTGGGGGAAGGGAGAAGCGGGAAGGAAACGATCCCCATAGTTGTAATTTTACTTCTGGAAAACCGTTTCCTCGCGCCGGCTTTCAGGTTCCTACTTGAAGTCAGCTTCCCCATTCCAGGTTCCCCCAGGCTGCTACCTCACTCGGGCTTAGGATGCCGCTGTCCTCCCTCCTTCCTAGCAGCAGCCTCGCCTTCCTGGGAACGGGGGCACTGGAGGCAAGGCCCCAAGACCCTGCCCGGTTCCGAGCCAGGCCCCAGGCAACGACCTGGACGCGCATTTACACTACCCAGAAGGAAGAAGGAGTTTCTCCAGGGGCGGCCCAGGACCCTCTGCCCCGGTCTCCCAGGGAGGGTCCGGGGGCGGGGCGCGGGCCCCTGCATTTTTAAATCGGTGATTCGGAAACACACTCAGGTTGGAGAAGCTCTGCCCAGCGACCTCGCAAGTCCCCTGAGAGGGTCACCCGAGCCAAGGGGGAGGTGGGCCCGAATCTCCCTCTGAGCGAGTAAACTGAGGGTCCAGGGGGAGAGCACGCATCGGCGGGGCTCAGGGCGTTGCGTTTTGAACAGCGCTTCCCCGCAGTGATCCGATGAGGCGAGGACCCTAGATGTGCTGCTCCAAGGCCTTCGCCCCTCGGGGGTAAACTGAGACTGAGGGACCGAAGACGAGGGCGGCGCCCCAGGCCCAGGCCAGGCAGGGCCGGAGCCGAGAGCGGGACCTCGAACTAAGACAGAGCCCGGGCCGAGCAGGCCCAGTGAGCAGCGCTGGGCCCGAGGCTGGGGCGGTGACCAGGCCGAGCCGCCCCTTGGCGTGCCGGGCTCACCTCGTCCTCCTTGTGGTTACGGATGCCGCGGACCAAGTCCTGCAGATTCTTGTCGAACATGCGGTCGATGCTGCCCTTCACCATCTTGAGGGCCATCGCGGCGGCCCACGGGCTTTTGCCCCGGGAGGCCCGCGGCTGGGCGCCGTGAGGGGGCCTGGGGCCCGCGCCTGCCGCCCGCGGAGCGCTGCGCTGCCGGCCGCTGCGGCGGGGCAGGCTCCCAGGCCAGGGCGGCGGCGGGGTCCAAGGACCGCCGCAGAGGTGGCAACCCGCTCGGCAGGTGCCGCGATCTTGCTCCGGGCCACTTGCAAATGGCGGACAAGATGGCGGCCGGTCAGCTGACCGCTAGCGCCCGGTCCCAGCCGAGCGGGCCTCGGAAGCCCCACCTCCCTGGAAGCCCCGCCCCTTCACCTCCCTAGCGGGGAGACGCTGCGTTTCCCTGACGACGACAGGTAACCCAATGGAAATGTGGCACCACCTTCTCCGGCGCGCGGCCCCGCCTTTTCCGGCCAAAAGACCTGCGCTTTCATTGGTCAGTGACCTCCGGAACTCCGCCTTCTTCCTTGTTCTGTGCTCTAGCCACGCCCTTAGAGGCTGGTCCTGACCCGCCCATCAACTGACAGGTGTGGGCGTGGCTGGATGTGGGCGGGGCGCCCACGTGGAGCTTAGCCGGCAAGTTCTCGGGGAAGACTGGAGCTCCGCCTTTCCTGAATGTAAAAGCTGACGCGTCCTGAGAGCCTCCAAACCCAACGCCTGGGCGGGTGGGGGAACGGATCCTGTGGTTCCTGCAGCCTCACAACATCCTGTGAAATGGGCAAGACAGAGATTAACATGCCCACAGGAAGAAAATGAGGCCAGAGACAAGACTACGACATTGTCATTCATTCAATAAACATTTGTCGAGGGCCCATTGTGTGCCAGGCATGGTAAGGGGCGCTGGGCATGCAGCAGTAAATGAGATATACTGAGTCCCTGCCCTCCGAGATACATCACTGAGATTGTAAAAAAAAACTTTAGAAGCGCCGGGCGCGGTGGCTCACGCCTGTAATCCCAGCACTTTGGGAGGCCGAGGCGGGCGGATCACAAGGTCAGGAGATCGAGACCATCCTGGCTAACACGGTGAAACCCCGTCTCTACTAAAAATACAAAAAATTAGCCGGGCGCAGTGGCGGGCGCCTGTAGTCCCAGCTACTCGGGAGGCTGAGGCAGGAGAATGGCGTGAACCCGGGAGGCGGAGCTTGCAGTGAGCTGAGATTGCACCACTGCACTCCAGCCTGGGCGACAGAGCGAGACTCCGTCTCAAAAAAAAAAAAAAAAAAAAAAAAACTTTAGAAGCTCGGCCAGGCGTGGTGGCTCACGCCTGTCATCCCAGCACTTTGAAAGGCCAAAGCGGGAAGATCACTGGAGGTCAGGAGTTTGAGACCAGCCAGGCCAACATGGTGAAACCCCGTCTCTACTAAAAATACAAAAATTAGCTGGGTGTGAATGTGGGCCTGTAATCCCAGCTACTTGGGAGGCTGAGACAGGAGAATCGCTTGAACCCGGAAGGCAGAGGTTGCGGTTAGCCGAGATGGCGCACTCCAGCCTGGCAACAGAGCAAGAGTCCGTCTAAAAAAAGAGAGAGAGAAAGTAACAGCAATAAAAACTGGGGTAAGATGGGCCAGGCGCGGCGGCTCACACCTGTAATCCCAGCACTTTGGGAGGCCGAGGCGGGTGGATCACGAGGTCAGGAGATTGAGACTATCCTGGCTAACACGGTGAAACCCCGTCTCTACTAAAAATACAAAAAACTAGCTGGGCGAGGTGGCGGGCGCCTATAGTCCCAGCTACTTGGGAGGCTGAGGCGGGAGAATGGTGTGAACCCGGGAGGCGGCGCTTGCAGTAAGCCGAGATCTCGCCACTGCACTCCAGCCTGGGAGACACAGCGAGACTCCGTCTCAAAAAAAAAAAAAAAAAAAAAAAACCGGGATAAGATGTTTACAATACCTGTATCTGACAAATGACTTATATCCTGGTGGGGCAGGATGGCTGACACCTGTAAAATCCCAAAGTTTAGGAAGAATCTCTTGAGCCCAGGAGATAAAAGCCAGCCAGAGCAATATAGTCAGACACTCATCTTAAAAAAAAAAAAAAAAAAAAAAAAGGCCGCGGGTGGGGCAGGGAGGATGGGTGCAATGGTTCACACCAGTAATCCCAGCACTTTGGGAGGCCTAGAGGGACAGATCACATGAGGTCAGGAGTTCGAGACCAGCAAATTAGGCCAGGCGCGGTGGTCACGCCTGTGATCCCAGCATTTTGGGAGGCCGAGGCGGGCGGATCACCAGGTCAGGAGATCAAGACCATCCTGGCTAACACGGTGAAACCCCGTCTCTACTAAAACTACAAAAAATTAGCCGGGCATGGTGTTGGGCACCTGTAGTCCCAGCTACTCGGGAGGCTGGGGCAGGAGAATGGCATGAACTCAGGAGGTGGAGCTTGCAGTGAGCCGAGATCGTGCCACTGCACTCCAGCCTGGGCAACAGAGCGAGACTCCGTCTCAAAAAATTAATTAATTAACCGGACGTGGTGGAAGGCGCCTGTAATCCCAGCTACTCAGGAGGCTGAGACAGGAGAATGACTTGAGTCCAGGAGGCAGAGACTGCAGTGAGCTGAGATCGCGCCACTGCACTCCAGACTCAGCAAAAGAGCGAAACACAGTCTCAAAAACAAAGGGGGTGGGGTGGGGTGGGGACCGGGCACAGCAGTTCACGCCTATAATCCCAGCACTTTGGGAGGTCGAGGAGGACAGATCCCTTGAGGTCAGGAGTTTGAGACCAGCCTGGCCAACATGGTGAAATTCCACCTCTACTAAAAATACAAAAATTAGTTAGGCATGGTGGTGGGCGCCTGTAATCCCAGCTAGTGGGGAGGCTGAAGCAGGAGAATGGCTTGAACACAGGGAGCAGAGGTTGCAGTGAGCTGAGATCACCCCATTACACTCCAGCCTGGGAGACAGAGCAAGATTTCCGTCTCAAAAAAAAAAAAAAAAGGAACTGCTGGGTATGGTGGCTCCATATCTTTGGAGGACGTATTTATGCATTTCTATCAGCAATAGTAGAGGAATCAGTGGGTAATAGAACATATGTGTGCCAGCACTGGAAGCTGGTGCCAAACAGTTTCCAGCCATCCTTGTGATTTCTTTCCCCCCACCCGAGACGGAGTCTTGCTGTGTCGCCCAGGCTGGAATGCAGTGGCGTGATCTCGGCTCACTGCAACCTCTGCCACTGCGGCGACCTGATTTTTTTTTTTTTCTTTCTTTCTTTTTTTTTTTGAGACGGAGTTTCACTCTGTTGCCCAGGCTGGAATGCAGTGGTGCGATCTCAGCTCACTGCAACCTCTGCCTCCTGGGTTCAAGCAATTCTCCTGCCTCAGCTTCCTGAGTAGCTGGGATTACAGCTGCCTGCCACCACCTCCAGCTAATTTTTGTATTTTTAATAGAGACTGGGTTTTGCCATGTTGGCCAGGCTGGTCTCAAACTACTGACTTCAGGTGATCCGCCCTCCTCGGCCTCCCAAAGTGCTGGAATTACAGGTGTGAGCCAGTGCACCAGCCTGCTCACTGCAACCTCTGCCTCCCAGGTTCAAGCAATTCTCCTGCCTCAGCCTCCCAAGTAGCTGGGACTACAGCCGCCTGCCACCACGCCTGGCTAATTTTTGTGTTTTTAGTAGAGATGGGGTTTCACCATGTTGGCCAGGATGGTCTCAATCTCCTGACCTCGTAATCTGCCCACTTCGGCCTCCCAAAGTGTTGGGATTACAGGCGTGAGCCGCCGCGCCCGGCCTAAATATGGGTTCTTTAGTCCTCAGGCGAAGGCCTAGGGAAACAGAATCTCTCTGTCTTTCTGTCCTCTTTTCACTGCCCAAGGCAGGACTGTAATCTGATTGGGAGCCCAAAGGCCTCATTCCAGAGAGGGTCATGCTCCATACCTTGGAGGAAGGAAAGCTGCACAGAGAGAGCAAGAAGAATCTGGACAGACAGGCCCTGCCTGGCTCCCCAGTCAGTCTATTCATATGAGATCATACTAATGCCCAATTACATTTTTTTTTTTTTTTTTTTTTTTTTTTGAGACGGAGTCTCGCTCTGTCGCCCAGGCTGGAATACAGTGGCGCAATCTCGGGTCACTGTAAGCTCCGCCTCCCAGGTTCACGCCATTCTCTTGCCTCAGCCTCCTGAGCAGCTGGGACTACAGGTGCTGCCACCTCTCCCGGCTAATTTTTTTTGTGTGTGTTTTTAGTAGAGACGGGGTTTCACCGTGTTAGCCAGGATGATCTTGATCTCCTGACCTTGTGATCTGCCCGCCTCGGCCTTCCAAAGTGCTAGGATTGCAGGCGTGAGCCACCGCGCCCGGCCAACATTTCTTTATGATTGTGAATCATGTCTATTTAATGAAGTCGCCATTAAAACCCAAAAGGGGGCCGGGGGCGTGGCTAGTGCCTGTAATCCCAGCACTTTGGGAGGCCGAGGGGGGTGGATCACCTGAGTTCGGGAGTTCAAGACCAGCCTGGCCAACATGGTGAAATCCTGTCTCAACTAAAAACGCAAAAAAATTAGCCAGGCATGGTGGCAGGTGCCTGTAGTCCCAGCTACTTCGGGAGGCTGAGGCAGGAGAATTGCTTAAACCCAGGAGGTGGAGGTTGCAGTGAGCCGAGATCGCGACTTTGCACTCCAGCCCGAGCAAGAAGAGCAAAATTCTGTCTCAAAAAAGTAAAAATAAATAGACAAAATTAACCAGGTGTTTTTAGCACACCTGCAGTCCCATCTACTCAAGGAGGTTGATTTGCAGGAGAATCACTTGAATCCGGGAGGCAGAGGTTGCACTGAGCAGAGATCACACTACTGCACTCCAGCCTGAGTGACAAGAGCAAAACTCTGTCTCAAAAAAAAAAAAAAAAAAAGCCAGGGTGGGGTAGGGCCAGGCGTGGTGGCTCATGCCTGTAATCCCAGCACTTTGTGAGGCCCAGTTGGGCTGATCACTAGGTCAGGAGTTCGAGATCAGCCTGACCCACATGGTGAAACCCCATCTCTAGTAAAAGTACAAAAATTAGCCGGGCGTGGTGGCGCACACCTATACTCCCAGCTACTCAACAGGCTGAGGCAGGAGAATCGCTTGAACCTATAAGGTAGAAGTTGCAGTGAGCCGAGATCGTGCCACTGTACTCCAGCTTGGCAACAGAGTGAGACTTAATCTCACACACACACACACACACACACACACACACACACAAGAAAGGGCTCAGGGAGCTTCCAGAGAGCTGTACCTGAGGACGGAAGGGTGAATGAGAACTCATCCACCTTCCGGGAGGGTGGTACACACCCCAATTCCACAGGGACAGAAGCTGCTGCCCTCAGGCTCCTTGCAGACCTCATCCTGTGTATCTGTTCATCTGGCAGTGTATTTGTGTCCTTTAAAATATCCTTCTTGCTGGGTGTGGTGCCTCGCACCTGTAATCCCAGCACGTTGGGAGGCCGAGGTGGGAGGATCACGATTTCAGGAATTCGATACCAGCCTGACCAACACGGTGAAACCACGTCTCAACTAAAAATACAAAAATTAGCCAGGTGTGATGGAGGGCACCTGTAATCCTAGCTACTCGTAAGTCTGAGGCAGGAGAATACCTTGAACCCGGGCGGCAGAGGTTGCAGTGAGCCAAAATCATGCCACTGCACTCCAGCCTGGGGGACAGAGTGAGACTCTGTCTCAAAGATAAAAAATTAGCCGGGCATGCTGGTGTGTGCCTATAGTCCCAGCTACTCCAGAGGCTGAGACAGGAGAATTGCTTGAACCCTGGAGGCAGAAGTTGCAGTGAGCTGAGATTGTGCCACTGCACTCCGGCCTGGGCAACAGAGCAAGACTCCGTCTCAAAAAAAAAAGAAAGGCCGGGCGCGGTGGCTCAAGCCTGTAATCCCAGCACTTTGGGAGGCCGAGGCGGGTGGATCACGAGGTCAGGAGATCGAGACCATCCTGGCTAACATGGTGAAACCCCGTCTCTACTAAAAATACAAAAAACTAGCCGGGCGTGGTGGCGGGCGCCTGTAGTCCCAGCTACTCGGAGGCTGAGGCGGGAGAATGGCGTGAACCCGGGAGGCGGAGCTTGCAGTGAGCCGAGATCGCGCCACTGCACTCCAGCCTGGGCGACACAGCGAGACTCCGTCTAAAAAAAAAAAAAAAAAAAAAAAAAAAGAAAAAGAAAGAAAGAAAGAAAAAGTTCAAGCTGGTCTATAAGGATTGCCAGGGGCGGTGGCTCATGTCTGTAATCTCACCACTTTGGGAGGCCAAGGTAGGTGGATTTCTTGAGCCTAGGAATTCAATTCAAGACCAGTCTAGGCAACAAGGCAAAACCTTGTTTCTACAAAAAATACAAAAATTAGCTGGGCATGGTAATGCCCCTGTGTTCCCAGCTACTTGGGAGGCTGAGGTGGAAGGATTATTTGAGCCCAGGAGGTTGAGGCTGCCGTGAGCCATGACCTCGCCACTGCACTCCAGCCTGGGTGACAGAGCAAGCCTCCTTCTCAAAACAAACAAACAAGCAAAAACACAACGGTCAGGCGTGGTGGCTCACGCCTGTAATCCCAGCATTCTGGGAGGCCGAGGTGGGTGGATCATTAGAGGTCAGGAGTTCTAGACCGGCCTGGCCAACATGGTGAAACCCTGCTTCTACTAAAAATATAAAAGCCAGGCAGGCCTGGCGCAGTGGCTCACTCCTGTAATCCCAGCACTTTAGGAGGCCGAGGCGGGCAGATCATGAGGTCAGGAGTTCAAGACCAGCCTGGTCAACATAGTGAAACTCTGCCTCTACTAAAAATACAAAAAAAAAAAAAAAAAAAAAAAAAATTAGCCGGGCTCAGTGGCAGGTGCCTGTAGTCCCAGCTACTCTGCAGGCTGAGGCAGGAGAATTGCTTGAACCCAGAAGGTGGAAGTTGCAGTGAGCCGAGATCACGCCATTGCACTCCAGCCCAGGTGACAGTGTGAGACACTGGCTCAAAAAAAAAAAAAAAAAAAAAAGAATTAGCCAGGTGTGGCACACACCTGTAATCCCAGCTACTTAGGAGGCTGAGGCAGGAAAACCACTTAAACCCAGGAGGCGGAGGTTGCAGTGAGCTGAAATTGTGCCCCTGCACTCCAGTCTGGGTGACAGAGCGAGACTCTATCTCAAAAAAAAAAAACAAATTAAGTCCCTATCATACTCCCTGCCCCCTTCTCTACTGGACTTTTCCCCTATTTTCCAACACGCTCTGTTTTCTACCTAGTTATTTTGTTTATTATTATCCTCCTCCCACCTGAACACAAATTCTATGGTATTGGGACTTTGTCCTTTTGTTTGCTGTATGGGTGGGCATTTAAGAAATGTTTAACTTGGCTGGGCACAGTGGCTCAAGCCTGAAATTCCAGCACTTTGGGAGGCCGAGACGGGCGGATCACGAGGTCAGGAGATCGAGACCATCCTGGCTAACACGGTGAAACCCCGTCTCTACTAAAAAATACAAAAAAAGTAGCTGGGCGAGGTGGCGGGCGCCTGTAGTCCCAGCTACTCGGGAGGCTGAGGCCGGAGAATGGCGTAAACCTGGGAGGCGGAGCTTGCGGTGAGCCAAGATCCGGCCACTGCACTCCAGCCTGGGCGGCAGAGGGAGATTCCATCTCAAAAATAAAAAAAAAAAGGAAGAAAAGAAAAAGGAAGAATGGTTTTGACGACAGCGGACAGCGCTGTTCTTCCATCACTGGGAGTTGGTGGGCTGGCTGCAACCTCCAGGGTGGCCAGCAGAGAGCAGTGCTAGCCAGACTCAAAGAGGGGGCAGCTTCTCTCCGAAAAGATCCTGGCCTGGAGCCCTGAGCTCTAGCAGGAGATAGGGACAGTTGTCATCAGTCCCAGCTCCAGCCCGAATCTGTTATCTTGTCCCCAAATTATCCATCCTTTCATCCATCCTTCCACCTCCTTATCCACCCAGCCACATATCGAATCATCCATTCATACATACATACATCTACCCACCCATCATCCATCCATCCACCAACCCATTCATGCAT